>NW_004524603.1:14643227-14643865 GCF_000260255.1 Octodon degus
GGATGCCAGAGGCAGTGTCCAGTCCAGTGAGGATGGACTCAGATTTGAGGAGAGAGGTCTCTTCCAAACTCCTGAAGCTTCATCTTGCAAAAACTCAAGACAAAGATTGCAACGTCCCAGGGTGGAGCATAGGGTGACGAGCCTGCATGACACAGATTCTCTCCAGCCTGGACGAGGCCACAGATAGCACAGTCCCAGAAAGGACGCTCCTCCAGAACCTGCTGCCACACTAACACTTCATCACAAAGGAGGGCTTCACCATTTTTTTTTTTAAAGACACGGTGCATGTCCAAGAAAAGCAAATTTATTTGGGTGCCCTGGGGCTTGGATGGGCCTCTCTCAGCAATGCCAGTGTCCATTAACATTGCTCCATCTCTTTGTGCATCAGGCTTGGAGAAATAGTCCTAGAAGATCAGTTAAAAAAAACTCAGGAGAGGAGCAGCGCAAGTTGTCATAGCTAAATGTTGGAAACAACCCAAATGCCCATCAATTGAGGAATGGATAAAAAAGATGTGGTATTTTTATACAATGGAGTATTACTCAGCCATAAAAAAGATAAGTTCAAGGCTTTTATAGGTAAACGGATGCAACTAGAGACTGTACTGGTGAGCGAAATAAAACAGACCTTCATGGGCAAA
>NW_004524603.1:14643965-14671085 GCF_000260255.1 Octodon degus
GCCATAAAAAAGATAAGTTCAAGGCTTTTATAGGTAAACGGATGCAACTAGAGACTGTACTGGTGAGCGAAATAAAACAGACCTTCATGGGCAAACATCATGTTGCCCTGCTAGTGTGAAAACTTCAAAGAGTACACAAAATCTGAAAGATGCAGGAGATACTCTGGGGAGATAGGTTGGTAGTCTAAGTGCCTGCTGGCAAGCACAGGGTGCTGAGTTTGATCCCTGGTACTGCATGCTGTGCCAGCTTCAGAACCCTGCATGTACCCTGCTGGCCCCAGAACTGGGCATGGTGGTGCACTCCTGTAATCCCAGCACTGGGGAGGCTCAGACAGGAGGATCACTACCAGTCTGAGTTGCATAGTGAAACCCTATATCAGATAAATAAAAAATAGATACTATGAAAGGGAAAGAATCTGTTCCATGGGAAGAAAAAACTGGGACAAGGAAAAGGACAAAAGAAAGAAGGGAAAAGGATACATTCATGTCTATATGCAGGGTAGCTTGGATAATTATACTAGTGATTTCTACTGGTCTGCTGCAAGGAGCACTTAATGCTTAAATTTTTTTTTAATTTTAATTTTTTAATTTTTTTCATCTTTTAAATTTCTTATAACTTTAAAGCAATTTTGCAGGTTTATATCTGGTAAGCTAAACAACTAATATGAAGACATCATGCAATATGAACACCACTGTCAAATTCTTATTACTTTGTTTAATGAAATCTTGTATTGTTTATTTATTTTTTATTTTTTTATTTTTTGCGGAACCGGGGATTGAACTCAGGCCCTTGCACTTGCCAGGGAAGCGCTTATTCCACTGAGCCATCTCCCTGGCCCCCTCTTGTATTGTTTCTAATGTTTCGTTTTACCATTTTGTATTCTAAAAAATAAATAAATAAATAAATAAATAAATAAAATAAATATATATATATATATATATATATATATATATATATCAGGAGAGCCTTGACCAATCCATTGGATTCTCATTACTTAGCACACCAGACCTGGAAGAACTCTAAATTTCTCCTCTCTCCCTAGTTCTTGGGCCGGGGAGATGGCTCAGTGGAATAAGCACTTCCCTGGCAAGCACAAGGGCCTGAGTGCAATCCCCAGTTCTGACAAAAAAAAAAAAAAAAAAAAATCTCCCTAGTTCTTGGCTATCTGAATTTGAAGATCACCCTAGATGCCTGGCTTGGCCTGCGGGGGAGTGGGAGTGGGGGTAGTGGTGGGGGTAAGGGGGATGAGAGCAGCCTTGCTTTGCCACCGAAGCCCTCCAGGTGGCCCTCATGGGCAACAGCTAAAGCCCACCACTGGGACAAGCAGAAAACAAGGTTCTCATTCTTTTAGCATGGGTGGAAGCTGCAGGCTCCTCACTGAGCCCAGAGCCCCAGCCTCAGGGAGGAGGTCAGCAGTCAGCAGTAGGGGTGGGGCTGTTACCCCTCAAGGTCTCAGGTGAGCAGGAGGTGACTGGTGACCACACAGCAGCCACAGCCACTGTCACTCAACTCTGACCTCTCCCACATCAGGCACGTGGGGCATGGGGAGGATAAGCCAGCCAACACTGTGCTGGCTCCGCATCTGCAAGCTGGCTGAAGCGGTGCAGAAGGAAGGAGGCTCTCAAAACATCCAATGCTCCTGGACTTAGCACCTGGGCAGGGCCTGAGCCTGGTGCCTGCCTGCCCAGAAGGCACAGTGAGCAGAGCAGGCTGCCAATGCCAGGAAAGGGATGGAGATCAAAGAGAAGTGGCCCCAGGGCTCCCGGATTCCTGCTCTGCCCAGGCCTGTTTGCTCAGCTTTTCTCCATGTCCTGGGAGACCTCGCCAGAGCCACAGGCAAAGCCCATCTGCTAGAACTTTCCTTGTGGCTCCAAAGGCAACTTAGAGAAGCCTCACTCCAAACAGAGCCACACCTCTTTTCTCTTTGTACATTTTGGGGTCCCAGTCAGGTTGGCTTGCGGAGGAGGAGGCAGAAACAATTCTACCATTAAAACATAGCATGGGAATGGTGGGCTAGCTGGATACCATTTCGCTGAAGGGACAGTCACACAGAGAAGGTAAGTGTGGCGGGCTTCTACAGCCTGTATCTCTGTAGGAGACCACAAGGCTGGAGGAAGAGCCACCACACACATCCCCTCCAACCCCTAACCTCTGCCCTGTTTGCAGGGATGGCCCGCAGAGGCAGCTGTGACATAGGCCATCTGGATCCTGATGCCAGAGAGCTTGACAGCTCCTTGGAAAGTCCCTGCTTGTCTGAGTACCAAACAGATGCACTTCAAGGAAATGCAGGGAGCCTGCAGACCCCAAGTCAGTCCTACAAAAGGCTGCCCAGACCCCAGGGATCTCTGTGCACAGAGACGGCCAAGGCTCCTTTGGCACCAGCCTGATCTCCACCTGTACCTCTGCTCAGAAACCTAGAGCCTGGCTGCCCACAAAAGGGCCCTGAGCTGGGCGTCTGCTCAGGAGCTGTAAGTCGACATTTCTTCCCACGTCTAGTTGCCACTTCCTGTCTTTCCCTAGCCTAATTTCCTCCATCCAAGCCCTACTCCCACCTAGCAAGCTCCACACAAATCATCCTTCTACCTTTCTCTGAGCACCTAAACCTGCAGCTCTGGTCTGAGACCACAAAGTGTATTCTAGCTCTGAAAGGAAAGAAGAGGCATGGCAAATGGAGGGACTTTCCCTGCCAATGGCCAGGACCTTATCCACTTAGCTAGTCAGTTCTCCTTATATACAACTCCTGTTAAGGCCACCAGGTAGGCACCACGGCCACCATAATGGTAAAGGAAATAAGACAGAGACAAGAGGGTCTAGACCCATCCCCGCTGCTGTCTTATTTTGAATAAGGAGGAGCCATAGTTGAAGGTGAGCATAGGCCTGTGGTGGGGATGCTAGCTGCCCAGGAAGCACCTCCCTCCTTGCCCCACAGAAAGGCTCAGGGCCCAGGGGTGTAAATATCCCAGCACTTCCTGGGCTCACTGCCCCCTAGGTCTGAGCTCTCCAGCTGCCACAGAACAAATCTCCTGGCCCTAGATTCTCTCTTCCCCAGCAGCAGGTCAGATCCCAGCGGGTGAGCACCATGTCTCATTTTCCTACCTGCCGTGCCTTCTCACCACTCTCCCAGGGCTCCTGTAGCCAGGCCCTCCACCCGCATCCCATCATCGAACCTGCGGCCTTACCTCCCATGAGGAAGAGAAGCCCCGCCACATACTGCATAAGGCCTCGGTCCCAGCAGCAGCCCAGCACACCGATGATCCAGCCGAAGAGGATGATGGCCACTGCCATGCCCATGAAGCCGGCCGTCATTCTGCGCAGGTCTGTGGGGAAGCAGGCGGCAGTGGTGAGCATCAGAGGCCGAGACTCAGGACCCACGCACCCTAGCCCTGGGGTTGGATGGCAAACACTCTTCTTCAGACAGGCTCCTGCTGCCAAGCATCCTGGGCAGAAGAGAGACACCCCCATGGCCACTCTGTCCTCCTGTGCATGGCATGCCAGGTCAGAAGGGTTTGCTTAGGGAGAGCTCACCACAGTGCACCGGTGCACCTCACCTGCGCCAGCAAGTGCCAGCCTCCCCATGCATCCATGTCATCCCTGGAGGATAGGAGCTGTTTTTATTCCTCCCTGCTAAATGGAGCAACTTGCTAGAAGCCACAGGGCTAGTAAGCAGTAGAACAGGAACCCAGGCTGGCCCGGCCAGCCCCAGCAGTAGCCAGACTCTCAGGGTGGAGAGAGCCAGGGAAGCAGGCTGGTGTGGCGGGCTTTCGTCAAAGTCAGTTGTGAGGGAAGGGCTGGCTGGGGCTTTCTGTACTGCCCTGCTCAGGACCCATCAGACAGAGCTTGCAGTGGCTTCAAGATGAAGGGGGCTGCCCAGAAGGGCAGATGAGAGGGGGCAGAGCTGCCGCCTGGGCTGGCGGCCACTCAGTGTCTTACTCAGCCCACTTCTTCGTGGTTCCTGCAGTTCTGCGTCGGGAGGAGGCTGGCGGAGCTGCTCACACTCCTTTCCTAGCCTGGATCACCTGCAAGTTCTCCTTTCCTTTCCTCCCACGCCCTGCCCCCATCACACTGGCCACGCCCTCCACCCGTCCCCAAGCCCAGGCACCAGCATCAGCCCCAGCCCACTGGACAACCCCAGGGGCATCTCTTCTTTCCACACAGGGTGATGAGTGAGGTGGAAAGGAAGGTGTCACCACCCCACGTGAGCCCACGGGGTGCTGCCCCACAAGCACAGTTTCATCTCATTCCAGAGAATGAATGCCTGGGCTTTCTACGGGGAACACCTGTGGGTCTGCGTGCCTCGTGGACAAGTGGGCCGGGCCCTCTGTTCCTCTCTCACTGCAGCGTCCCTACTGGAGACCAGGCAGAGCCAACTGAAGGACCTCTCCACAGTGTGGCTGCAGCCCTTCTGTCCAGATATCTGGTTTCTTTGTACTTAGTTGGACCATCAGACAGTCAATACAGGGAGAAACCTGGCTGGGCAGGGGAGGGGCGGCACAGAGGAAGGACAGTGGCTGACCTTCCCCGCTGATGAGGCAGCAGAGCCAGTCACAGAGGTAGCAATGCTCGGGGAGCTGGAGATCTGCCCCACAGGTCTCTGTCCTGCCCAGCTTGCCCAGCAACGCCGCCCAGGCCAGGTAGAAGCAAGGCTCCTCATAATTACTTCTGCAAACAGCCTGGGATGCCTAATTACCACACAGCTCTGTGCTGATTGCCCATGTCACCAAATGAGTCAGGAGAGGCGCTGTCAAAAGCATCGTCTAATCCCAATACTAATGCCCCAGCCAAGCTTCCTAAGCAGCAGCCACAGCCAGCTTGCAGTGAGGAGAAGGAAAGAAGGGGCCACTCCTGCCCATAGGCCAGTCCTACTCTTATTGAACCACCCATGGCTGGTGTGTCCCTCTCTTTTCCCCATATACTCTCATTGCAAGCAGTCCTGCCCTGAGTCTCCTTCTTGTCCACCACAAGAGACCTTGAGTGAACAGGACCGGAGCTGCTGCCAGGAGAAGGTCCCAGAGGACCCGTGAGCCTATTTGGGTGGATTCCTGGAAATGGGATACTCTTTGCATTCCATGCTTTTCTCCCCACCATCTTGAAGGGGAAGTAGGAGCTCGGAAGGCAAGAAAAGCAGAGGAGTTTCCCTTTGGGAGGTTCACATGCTCGACTGCAGGAGGCGCCAGGAGGCTGCCACAGGCATATCCCTTCTGGCCCTCCCCTTCTTGGGGCAGGAGGGTTTCCAGTGGGGCTGAGGGAGTCCTGCCTGCCCCACCCACAGCAGGAGCTGAGACACATGAGCGCCTCTGTTGAACTGGGACTTGCACCTGGTCTTGTGCACTGAGGGACCCCCAACTCCCAGCACAGGAGCAAAGGTGCGGTCTATGGACTCACATGAACAATGGGTCACTTTGGGTGAGTCCACCTTGGCCACAGATGGATGGAAAAGTAAGGTAGGCAAGAAACCAAAGCAGAAAAGAAAGGAGGGCGACTATTGTCAGAAGACGCAAGCAAAGTGTTTTGCTTAGAAGACAGCACAAGTGCACACGCATACACACGTAGAAAGGCAGGTAAGTGGGGAGAACTCTTCCTCTTCCAAGTGTTCCAGGCAGACACTTGTCACCTGGGGCACCGCTCAGAACCCTTGAGATCAGCGCCTCTGCCCTGTTTCCCAAAGGGCTTGGCAAAGAGAAGAGGGGCTGAGCTAGGTCACTGGCCTGGGAGTGGGGATGGAAGCCGGGGTCCTGCCTGTGAGTTGTCCCTGACCTGGGAGGAGGCTGCCAAGGCCCTGGGGGTCTGACTTTGCTGGAGCTGTGCATGACACGCTGGCTCGTGTGTCCTTACACGGCAGCTCAGGTGTGGTCATAAGGCATGTGGGATAGGGATACTCCTATTTTACAGATGAAGCAAGCAAGATCCAAAGATGGTACGTTACACTGACAGTCTCCAAACCAGTGAACTAGAGGAGTAGTTAACAACAGTGTTATGGAGTTGTATGAGAAAATAAATAACGGAATTAAAGAGCTATTAGGTTATGATGCCAGATTGAACCAATGTATCTAGTATTTCTTCCTTCCAACAAGCCAGAGCTGTAGTTTAAATTTGGCTATTATTTTTTAATAAAAGACAGAAATACACAAGGATGGGGAAAAGGGAAAAGCAGTGATAACAAGAGCGAGAAGACTGGGAGCCATGGCGCTGACAGACAGCAAGACAGACAGTGCCAGAACCAGCCCAGAGGCCGCACCAGGGGCCCCAAGACCCACTTGCACAATTATGCATGAAGGGACAGAGGGCAAACAAGGCTCTGGAGCAAGGAGCCCCAGAAAGTGCTAGATTCCTAGTCCCTTCCCACTCCATGACATTGAGGGACATCCTTGGCCCCCACCCAAGGAACACAAGACACAGTGCTCAAGAAGGGGCTGATGGGTTGAGGGCCAGCCAGCACCCTAAGAGTTAGGGTGCCACACACTGACAGGGTGACCGCTGTTCAGCCTCCCCAGGGAGACCCCAGCCCTCCTCTCCTCAGGTGCCATGAGCTGGATGCCAGGCCTTTGCCCCCAGCCTAGATAGAGGGAGGAGGCTTTCTCTCTCTGTGACTAGTCCCTTGGGCCACTCTCCAATGAAGCCCTAAGGTGACATGGGTCCCCTCACTGACTCAGCATCCCCAGCTAGCTAGCTCTTTAGCACTCCACTTTTACACAGAAGCAGATGAGCAATCTCCACACAGCTGAGAAAGGCCCATCCCGAGGTGGGGGCAGGGGTGGGGACAACATGGGGATGTGAACTTCAGGGAGAGGAGAAACATAATCCAAAGTGATTACCATCCCCAGAGAGATAAGGACAGGAAGATAGTGCCTTTATGAAGTAGAAACAAAGTCTTATTAAAAAAGGACTAGCTGCAGGAACAGAAGCAATACCCTGAAATCACAGAATCAAAACTATGAGATTTTTATTATAAATTCAACTCTAATTTCTGTATGAGTGGTCCTCACCACATTCCAAAAGGACCTAAGGTGGCTTATAGGACCCACACAGCAGACCAACATAAGGTCATGATGTGAAGGAGAGAAACAAAAGGAAGATGATGCCAGATACCACCTTCATGCTGAAAACTTGGCCTACAAGGCCCAAGGAAGGCCATGCCCCCGCACGTGAACACCAAGCCATTGCATTATATTATCTCCGTTGTTTTAAATTTCTACTTTCTTCTGTTCTCACCTTAGTCCCAACGACTGCTCTGCCTGTGGTATGGCCACGTGCAGATGGCACTGCCCTCTGCCAGCTGCCTGGACCTGTTGGTTTCTCACTTCAGGACTAAGAGGCTCTGTCCAATTCTTCCAGATCTCCCATGGTGCCCACAGCAGTATTTTGTACTCAGGAATTTACACAGCTTCTCTTTCTTCCCCCATCTCTTTCTTCCTCCTTAGATGGCATGAAGAAAGAAGGGAAGGGAGGGAGAGAAGGAAAGGAAAGTGGAAAGGGAAGGAAAGGAAAGGGAAGGGAAGGAAAAGGAGCAGAAAAGGAAAAAGGAAAGAAATGGAAAAGAGGAAGGGGAAGGAAAATAGGAGGAAAGGGGAAGCCAAGAAACCCTCACTCCCCTGAGACCCTAGACAACTACCATACTGAGCTATTCTAAGGATAGTCCTCCTGGAAAGAGCCCTGAGTGCTAACTGTGACTCTACAGTCACAGACCAAGATAAAACAACAACAACAACAAAAATCATCTCATGATTTCCGTTGGGTTTGAGTCCATTTTCTGCACTGCGTGACCCTAACGTTTAACATTCTAATTTCTGAAATGAGAAAGGCGCGTTCTAAATCTTTGGGATTTAGCTCAGTGTGGCGGAAAGGAGCAGGCAGAGGGAGGTGGGTAATGAGGCAAGTTGGAGGAGGCAAGAAGAACCATTCAATAGAGGCAGAAAAAGCAGTTCCCCCTCATGGAAAAATTTTGATTTCGAAGTTTACACTCCTATTAACATTTAAATTGAAAGGTATTGCTTGCAACTCTACATGGGAAGCCAGGGTATCTGCATTTAAATAAACACCACGTACAGAAGGAAAATATATATTGGGCTCTGAATGCTTTCTATTTGCTCTTTAAAGACCTTGCACGGAAAAGTGATGATGATTGGAATATTTTTATTCTTTTTAAAAAGCAGGAACAGCGATGGTAGGCATGCTCAGACCTTGCCTGGAAGGTAAAGACTGGATCTAGAGAGGGGAGCGTGGTGTCTCAATGGCTCCAAAAGTCAGAGCTTTGGGTGCTGCTCTGCACATGGGAGCACCTGGGCCATGTCCCCTGCTGGCCCCTGGGCTGTTCCAGTGAGCTGCATTTGCCACAGGCTCTCCCTTCTGCAGGCCAGGAGTGCACCACCCTGGCTGCAAGGGTGGGAGAAGAATGGCTATCCTGGGAGCTGGACGGTTGTTCAGACACTGAGCACACTCACAGGTGTGGAGCACAGAGCAAAGTGGTAAGAACAGAGCTCAAGTGTCCTTACCCCAAGAGCCCAGTCAGTCTGGGACTCGAGTGGAGAGAGCACACAATAAGCTTGCTACCCACGGATGGGATCCGATCAGGACCAGCTGTTCTACAGCCCCATCCCTACAGCGACTATCTCTGAAGGAAGTAGATTTTGATGCTGCAGAGCTGCACAGAGGCATCGTTGGTGGGACTAAAAGAACAAATTCTGGGAATCAAGATGCCCTGCTCAGATTCCACCCACTGGCTATGAAAACTTGAGCAAATGAGGCCATCTTTCTGGATCTTAGCTTCAGCATCTGTGAATGAAAGTTAGGACAGCATTCAAAGAAGTATTAAGAGAATTAAATAAGTTAATATGTGTGAACAAGGTTAGAGCCACAGAAATGTAACTAATAGAAATGGCAGGCATCCTAATTAGAGTAATTCCCTTTTTCCACGCACTGCATCCTTTGCATTTGCCATATGTGAGCATCTAAGGATCCAGGTAACACGCCGGGGTGTACCCTTATTTAAGGAGTTGGTACCCAGAGGGTGTAGACTCCTGGAGTCTGTTCTGCCTGGCAGATACCCACTGAGCCAACTGGAGGGCCATATTCATTACTCATGAATATGGAGATATATCCCTTTAGGGGTATTGTTTCTGCCTATGCTTTAAGGACCAAAACAACCGGGAGGCTACTGCAGCTAATGGCAGAGGTGCCAGTGACCAGCGTGAGGCTGTTTGAACCCCGGGCTCAGTGAATTCAGGAAAAGGAAAACCGCAAAGTGCCTGACTGGGTTCAGCACTTCAGGGTAGTTAAGAGTTCAGGAATTATTTTCCTGTGAAAATAAAATAGTTCTTAGGCTCCCAGGAGCAGTGGCTAATGTGGGGTTTTGGTTCCTAAAAACTGCTCTCTCCTTCCCTATGTATCTGTTCTTCTCACACCATCCCTCTGTACCCTACTTCTCTGTCCTACAAAGCAGTCATCTCCGTCCCTCCCAGGTGACACTGTACTCCTGCCGTCATGGCTTCCCAATATGCTGTGTCTGACAAGCTTCTTGCCCTCAAAGATCTCCCTAAAAGGTCAACATCTCTGGGTGAGTGCCACGGTACCTTAGTAGATCCTCCTACCCAAGTCTCAGGGGGCTAAAGCACTTGGTTGATATGGCCGCTGTACCTTATTAGAATCATTTACTCATGTGATGGTGTGTGTCTAGGGCCCCCCGTGCCTCATACAGTCATGGGGTCGACTTCTAGACTTTGTGATTAATTCAGGATTATGGATATGAGTGCTGCTGGGATTAGGGGTGTAAATGCTGCTGGGATTGGGGGTGTAAGTGCTACACCCAGCTTGGGGCAGCCAGCCTGAATGCAACATGATGGAGACAGATTTGGTCTCGATAGCTGTTGTTGCTGCTACTCCTCCCATTTGCTCTTGCTGTTTTGCTGTTTTCTGCCACCATGAACTGCTGCCCTCTTCCATGTGCCACTCTGCCTTGGAGCCAGCAGAGCATGGACTGAAACCTCCACTAACTAGGAGCTAAATAAGCCTCTCCTTCCTGCATATTGGGTGTTGGGTACTTTGTCCCAGCAATGAGAGAAAAGTAACCGAGACAGCTCATTCCTCCTCTTTCCAGTCACTTCGACCTGCTTCAGGGTTGTGTTCACATTTGGTTTCTTCCATCTTCCTAGTCCCCAGTGCTGCCTGACATACGCAGATGCTTAGCAAACATTTGCTACATAAGCTCACCATCCCACCCTATAACAATTACTTAAACTTGTTGGTGCCAGAGAATAACACAGGTGAGAAGAATGTATCCTCACAATTCCACCCGCCTCAGTGACTGAAATGTCACTGTGACTTGGAGCTAGTTCTTCTCTCCTTCAAAATCTCATTAAAAAAAAAACATCCAGAATTAACTATTTCTTCACAATGCAATATAATTTCTCATTGTATACAAAAGAGCCATCAGATTCCAGAGGACACACAGCCATAAGGTTTAATAAGCACAAACAATACACCACAGATTACAAATGCTACAGACCTCTCTGCACTGTCCCTCCCCTAAGTCAGGAAGAGACGTAGGGGAAGACAGTTGCCGAGAAACAAGAAGGGGTTTCTGGGTCAGAAGATAGGCTTGAAGTTTCCTCCTCCTCTGTCCTACCTCTGGATGAGAGAGGCTGCCATAAATAGGGACATTATGTGATGCTGTCATATACAAATCATGTCCCTTGTCAAAACAATGGAAGGCAAATTACACAGTTTGTACTTGCCTGATGAGAGTGAGGGCAGCAGCTAAAGCAGATGCTCCAGCCAAGGGGGGGGGAGAGAGAGAGAGAGAGAAAGAGAGAGAGAGAGAGAAAGAGAGAGAGAGAGAACCCAGAACCAAGAGACAGCAATCCACTTCCCTCACACTAAAAGCCACAAGAGTGGCTTCTTTCTTTCTATTACATACTGCTGAACCCACAGCAGAGTGCAGAGGTGGTAACAGAGGGAAATCACACCGGGATAATCTGTTCTTCGGCTGAAAGAGGCTTCCATTTCTCTTTTCCTACCTCTTCCACTTCTTTTTGCCTACCACTGAGAGGTACGAGAGGCAAAGAACAGAACCCTGGGGTTACTTGGCAAGAATGTGGCCCCAAAGAGTCACTCCAAGCAAACACAGGCTGGGGTTTTAAAACCCACTGGCATGTTAGAAGGTACCCAGGAAAATGTTCCAGGTACCTGGGAACAGCTTGATAGTAAAGAATTCGAAAAGCACAGGGAAAGGGGAAGATAAGCAGGAATCCAATTGGTTTTTCATTTGCTATGGGTAGGAAGTGACAGGAAACACGCATAGCATGCGCTCATTCTTTTTTCCATATTATGCAGCTTTCTGTCACTGAGACACAAGGCCAGATACACAAAAAGGAAGAGGGGTCTCCTTTAGCTCAGGTTGCAGGAGGTTCTGTCCATGGTCATCAGCATGCTCCCGGGCTGGGGTAGCAAGCTACGTAATTCATGAGGGGTGGGAAGTAGAGTGGGGGAATAGTGCTAGAGAGGAAAGGGACCATACATGCCACCAAAGGCCATGACCCCCCACCCACCCAGACACACTGATTTGCTAAACTGATAGGCTTTTCTTAAGCCAATAAAGTTGACACATCAGGCTTAGTGCTCTCTAAGGTAGGCACTGCTTTTTCCATTTTGGAAACTGAGACAAAGGATTTCTACTGACCAGGAACACACAGTCAGTATGAGGCAGCTGGGAAAGTATCGCTCTGCCCCTGCCCTTTCTATTCCTAGTGTTTCTTATATTCTGTGCCACTGCAAAACCTAGAAGGGACATTTACGTTCAATAAAATGGAATGGGATATCAGTTAACTACTAAAGGTATCCCGTTGAAGAATGCCAGTGATGTGAAAAATCATCATGTACAAATGAAAAACACTTTCAACACTCATTGAAACAAGTTACAAATAGAGGGATGTCAAGGAGTGGGAGCAAAGTAAGACCAAAAATCCAGCATGGCAAACATGAAATCCTGTAAGTCTATGTTCAGTGTCTGAGGGAATCTGAACTAAAATATACACTCCAGAATTTGGGTATCTCTGCCCCTATGGCACGGCCAGTAATTATAGCTCCCACAGTTTTTCTCTTGGGCTGGCTTTGCTCCCTCCTTGCAGTTTTCCCCAGATAATCAATGTTTATGGTTTCTCCAAATTTCTGGGATTTCTATTGCACCTTGAGCATCACATTCACAGCTTAACACACTGTCCTTTTAGGGTTACTCTCCCTGAATTCCCAGGCCTTCTTCTGAGATCAGGTGAAAGCCTTCCTCTCCCCACAACTCTTGCATTCTGCACACACCTAAAACCAGCAGCCTGTGGATGACACTGAGGTCAGTCACCAGCTGGAGCAGTCACCAGATCTCCTTCTCTCTGAGCTGTAGATGCTGAGTGTCTATAAGCCATTCTGAGGAATAAATTCCCTTGATGGCCACCATTGTGGAACATGGTGCTCTGAGGATTTCTTCCCAAAACAAAGTCTTTCACTTTTGCAATTTTGAAGCCACCAAGGGTGGAGTCTTGCTGCTTCTTGTGATGTCCTCAGGTGAGTTTCTCTATTTTCCTGTTCCTTCTCAGCAATCAGAATCTCCTCTGCTCTATCTTTTCAGCTCCTAGCTTTATGGGTGTCTCCTTTCTGGCCAAACTCACAGTGCTTTAAATTGTTCTTCTGGGCTCTTTGCTCTTGATCCTCAAGAAAGATCTACACCAACAGTGGCCAGGCCACTACCTCTACATTAGACTGCCTTGAAATTTTTCAGCAACTTTAGTCTGCCACCCTTAATCTCAGTCTTAGGCAAAGTCTCTGGACATAAGCAAAATGTAGATAGACTTTCTTCCAAGGTGTAATACACATTATCTGGAATCCAACAGACAATGTAGTTTTTCTTCCCAGCAGAAACCTCCTGAGGATTTACCAGTAGGATTTCTATCAGCCTTCTGGTCCTCTGACCGTGGACCAGAATCTTCCATTCAGTATAGCCTAAGGTAGCACAGCTCAACTTTTTCAGCCAGATTTCTGGGCCTTTCCTAACTCTTCTCCTTCCCACAAGCCAGTTCCAAAGGCTCCTAAACAACATGGCCAGGCACAGTAACAACAATGGCCCCATTTCTCTGGTCCTAAATTCTGTTTTAGTGACTCTTCTCATTCCTGAGACAAAATGCCTAATGTCCAAGTTAAAAGAGGAAAGCCAACTACCTTGGCTTACAGGTAGTTGAGATTTCAGTCCATATTCAGGTGGCTCCAAGTGGGGTGGCCTGGCAGGTGAGTATCACAGAGGAGAAACAGTTCATGACAGGCAGAAGGTAGCAATGCAGGCAAGGGTCAAGATGAGCCTCCTTCTGCCCCTTCCATTGTATGCAAGCTACCCATCCTAGGGCGGGTGTAGCACTCACACCTTTAATCCTAGACAGATCTATGCCGAATCCATCAGTGCAATGATTTAGTAATCACACCCTTGATCCTGGCACCATACTGCAGATCAGCCACCTCTGAAAAGTTCCCCTCCCCCACTTTAATAACTGCATGAGGCTTTTGGTGGGGGGGCTTCTAGACACAAACCATTATAGCAAATCTCTGCCCTGGCTCCTCCTTCACGTGCTCTACTTCCTGGTCAGCATGTAGTGAGCAGCTCTCCTCTGCTATGCTGTCTTGTCATATGTTTTTTTCCTTCTGTTTATTTTTTAGAGTGTTCAGTGTTCAGGCTGGTCTTGAACTCTGCATAGTCCATCCTGGCCTTGAACTTCAGGGGATCCTCCTGCCTCAGCCTCTGGAATACTGGGATTACAGTCATGCATCCACCTGGTGACTCTTGACATGCTGTTTTTGCCTTGGAGCCAACTAACTAGGGGCTGAAAGCTCTAAAAGCCAGGAGGCCAAGTAAACATCTCTTCCTTTACACTGTGGGTATTGGGTATTTTGTCCCAACAGTGAGAAAGTGGGAGCTTTGCTTGTTCTTCTCTACAACGAAAATATATTGCTTTATAAAACAAATTTTGAGTTCTTCAGGAGATGTGGGACCTATTGTTTTTAAACAGCTCTCAGTACAGATGATGAGGCGAAGGCAGCCTGCCTACCAGGAGTGATGACCCAACATGGGGCTCTCAGGCCTTCAGATTCCTTCTCAGAAATGCTGCCTCTTAAGTGACTCCCACTCCTTCCCTGGTCCTCATTTGCAGTTTCAGTTACCTGAGGTCAGTCAATCAGTCAGAAAATAATAAACGGAAAATCCCAGAAATAAACAATGTAGAACTTTTCAGGATTTTTTAAAAATTACAGCACACCATTCTAATTGCCCTGTTTAATTATTAGTGATTGCCGCTACTCTTACTGTGACTAACTTGCGAATTAAACACTATCATAGGGGCTGGTGAGATGGCTCAGTGGTCTAAAGCACCTACTTAGAACAAGCTTAGCAAAGCACAGGGACCGCAGTTCAATCCCCCAGCACCACATGCCAGCCAGCCCCGCCCCCTGGTGGGCTGAGCTGGCCACACACACACACACACACACACACACACAAATAAATAAAATTTAAAAAAAAAGAAAAAGAAAAAAGAAACAACTATCATAGACACCTGTGTACATACAGGAGAACACAGTACACAAGGTTGGAGTGCTCCATGATTCCATCTTGGAATGGATGGCCCGCAGGGAAGTGGACTAATAAATGTATTGCTGCTGTTACATCATTTCTTTTTAACAAGGAGAGCTACAGACCTGCTATGCTGCTTTTTGATTAAAATGTGCATTGTGGAAATACTCGCTGCTGGAGATGAAGGCTTCTTTCAAAGCTCCAATCTGGCCAGCCCTGATTTGGCGGCAAGGGATGGGTGTCAGCTGCTGCTGTCCACACTGTTGTTCCTTTTTGCATGTGATACTTGCAATGTACATAGTCCCCTGAGTACCTGCCTCTCCCATGGTATCCCCTAGTATGTGGACAAGGGGCTTTGGGAGCAATCTAGGTCCTCAAACAAAACTCATACAAATGTCTCCACAGAAAATTTCTCATCTTGCAGTGTCACTTCAAATAATGAATGTGCTACCAACAAAGCACAGCAGTTTCTATCTGAACAGTCAAATGGGATGGGAAAAACAACTGAAATACTGAGCTTGAGGTTACACACTAGCAACTGTGTTCTGGTTCTGTATATTGGGGCTGGAATGCATGGTGCAGGTCACGATCAAAGGTACAGAATTTGATCAAATCAATCATGATCAACTCCAAGGGCAACAGATAGCAAGCGCCTTCTGCCTCTATAATCTAAAGCTCTGTTTCCCAATATAGTAGCCACTGGCCACATGTGAGTGTTGAGCTCTTGGTAGAGATAGTGGCCACTTGGATTAGGTATAAAATATACAGCAGGTATCAAAGACTCAAATGAACTTCAATAAATTATCTCTTAAAACTTTTCACATTATTAAACATTAATGTGAGCATAATTTGGACATATGGGATTAAATCAAATGCAGGGTGAAGATTAATTTTACCCATTTCATTTTATGCCATTAGTGTGGTTAATAGAAATTTTAAATCACATATGTGTTTTGCATTATGCTTCTAAGGCACTCCACTGCTCCAAGAAGAGAAGTAGGAGCTTGTGTAGACCTTGCTCCGAGGTGCTCCAATCTAGTTGTGCAAATTGTAGCACACCTTTCTGGTCACATAGGACAAGAGGCCAGGAGATTGAGGAAGGAGGCTGGGGAGTGGCAGCTTCTTAGAAGAGTCACCAGAGTACTATCTTTCCTCCCTTCCCTTCTCCACTCCTACTCACCACAAGAGCTCAAGTCCAGGAGAAAACCCTGAGAGAACCACTTGGACAGCTATACTCGGATGCCCTCAGGCTTAGAGAACACAGGGCACAGCCCCCACCTGTGGCCTGAGAAACTGAGATGCAAGGCTGGATGCAGCTGGCTGTGGCAGGAAAGCTAAGACACCGCTATGTGTTCACAATTAGCTGTGGGAGGATCTCAGGCTCTCTCCACGGCCTGAGCTACACCAGTGGAGACCAACGCACCCTCAGAAGGCTGTAACCTATAGCACTACCAGCACAGTGAGATACTGCCACCAGAAATCCTGAGTAGAATGTGGCACCAAGAGGGGGGCAGAGGAGGGAGGGGAACCAGGCCACCTAGACAGTGCCCTGCCCACATCAGGAGACAGTAGTGCACTGTCATCCCTGCCAACACTTTTCCAAAGGACTCATAAAATTCCCCAACAAGAGATGCAACCAGCATTTGGGCTCTTCCACACGAAAAGCCCCAACAGAGATACCAGGCACACTAGGACCCCTGAGTCTTTTACCAGCCCTCCTGTATCCCAGACCCAGCTTCGGAGGAACCAGAAATCCTAGGGCTAATAGGGAATAGACAAAATAATAAGAGTGAAGGAACTAAACAGATCCCTTTTCTTATTGCAAGTTCCCAACAGATCCCTTGGTTTATTGCAAGTCAAGACCAAGCTGGGAAGGGCAGAAGATCTAAACTAGAACCAAGCCTTGTGTTCAGTTAAGAAGCCTGACTCAAGTTTTATCAGCTACCAATGAAATCTTATTAATGGCTGAAAATCTATCCAAAAACGCATGGATGTTATCCAGGAACGGAGATGGGAGATCAGACAGAATGGACTTGAAAGGCTGTAGAAAGAAAAAAAAAGTTGTAGTGTACAGTCTTTTTCATAAAATAGTTATAGATGACCTTATATAAGCCACTTCTGAAATAAGAATGATAGACAATAATAATCAAGTTAGGGTTTTCTATACTAAGCCCATCCCCAGCCCTTTCTATAGCTCATCACATTTCATCTTCCCCCCAAATCAATGGGTCTATTGCACTCCCCTTTTTACTGATGAGACAATAAGGAGATTGCCCCAAGCTGGACGCTCGGAAGCGGCCGAATGAGGAGACACCTGCTTTGACTCCAAGGCAGTTGCTTTTGATCGCAGCATTCCGCAAGCTGCTGGAGTCAGGGATCAAATGGGATTTATAAAAGCCCTTGGTAAGCTATAAAGTGTTACCACAAATGCCAGCGATCACTTATGTGCACCGCCAGGGTACAAGACAGAGGAACAAATACGACAGGCCCAGTGGCTATTATTGGTATCGTCTGATGTGTATTTAGCTGTCTAGCACAGACCAATCTTTTCAAGCCACATAGGAAACATAGTACTAGCAACTTCTTTTTTTCCTCATAAGCTTTTCAAATTCTGCAATTCTGGCAAATTTTGTTTCCTATTTTTTTTTTTTTATTATGTTTTTGGTACAGGGTCTCACTACATAGCTTGGACTCCTAGTGATTCTTCTGTTTTCAGCCTCCCAAGTGCTAGGATTACAGGCATGCGCCACCACACTCAGATTCCATAGCTAGCTCAGCACACCCGGGGGTGGAAGGGCAGCATGTTATGAGTCACTAGGGATCAAACTCCTGGTCCCTGTGATGCCTAAGCAGGTGCTTAGTCCACTGAGCTCTCTCACCAGCTCTTTATTTTTTTTTTTCCTAATTTAAAAGTATAATAATGAAGGGGCCTAGAGAGTATGTGCTTACCTCTATTTATTTATGAGCGAAGATGTTTTCCAAAGCCCATATGCATGTGAAGCAGGGGCAGGCAGTGTGGCCGGAGAGGGCTGATGGGGGGAGGGGTTGAGACAGGGTCTTACTTTATTGCCCAAGCTGAAGCATGAATTCATGGTGATCCTCCTGCCTCGGCCCCTCCGAGTGCTAGGTTTACAGGCATGAGGCACCATGCCTGGCTCAGAAGAGTGATTCAGAGGAGAAGGAAGCTTGACATCTTGGCGAGTGCCACCTAGAGAGCACGGGTGCCTGCGGATCTGGCCTGCTGGCTCTGGTATCTGAGGGAAGTCACAGGATTTCTGCATTCATGTGCCTACTTTCTGTGCTAGAGGTAAAATTCCCTTCCTCCTGGGTAAACTTGATCCTGCTCCAGTAACTGCAGTTCTCAGAGCCAATGTTGCAGGGTGCCAGCTTGTCTTTACCTCAAGAGATACAGCAAAATTTGAAAATAAAAAGCATGTTATTAAAACACTAATAATACATTATGGAGCCATTTTTTTGAATACTGCTGGGGGATCATAAAAAGAACAAACGACAATAGGGACCTTAGAGGAAAGCTTCCTGTTCTTCCCACAATGCTGGGAGTAACCACATCTCCTCCACTTCCTCCCGCATGGCAACACCTGTGGTTCTCTTCTTGACAGTAAGCAGAGATGCCCAAGTGGGCCCGGTCACCTCTTCCTTCCCCCATGCCCTTCTCCGTGGCTTTATTGACTTTTGTTTTTGGGGGTTTTTTTGTTTTGTTTTTGTCTTTTTGAGACAAAGTTTTACTATGTAGATCAGACTGGCCTCAAACTCACTTTGTAGTCCACACTGGCCTTGAACTCACAGTGACCCTCCTGCCTCAGCCTCCCAAGTCCTGGGATTACAGGTGTGTGCCACCATGTGTGGCCTATTGACTTATTTTTTTATATTAATTTTACTGAGAAAGAAGTAGCAATGAGACAGTTTCAAAACAGGTTAGTAGGACAGTTACAATAATTAATACGGTGCGTATTGTTGTTTTCGTAGTAGTTGTTGAGCGTAGAAGATGAAGACGTGATATCTTGTCTAAACGCTATTAGCCTTCTTTAGTAGACAGTTAAACTCACTCAAACATCTTGCCTAGAAAAGAACTTCCGTAGAAGGCAACTAAAATTTCCGTCTGCCTCCTACTTGAGAAAAAGTCCCATCCATAGCAATTTGTTCACTTATGATTTTGTTCAGTGCACATTACTACGTGCAAGAGACAAAGCAGTAGGCAACACTGAGTTCCTGTCTTCATGAAATGCACCTTCCCAGGACAGACAAAGGCCATACACTATGTGTCTGCATATCAGGAGGGGATAGAGGCTGCGGAGAAAAATTACACAGGTAATTGGGGTGGGCGAAGTGGAGGAGCTGCTGCTTAATTGAGCACATCAGGCTTAATAATGTGACATTTAGGAAGGCAACCAAGAAAGGGAGGAAAGGGAGAAAAGGATGAAGCCGGCATGTGGCTTTCCTGGAGAAAAGAACTCTAGGCAGATGAAAACTAGTACATACAGACAATTAAGTAGGAGTCGGCTTATCATATTTTGAAAAGGATACCACGCGTTCCATATATTCTTTTTTAAAAATCTTTTATTTAGTTAGTTGTACAGGGTCTTGCTATGCAGCTCAGACTCATAGAGATCTTCCTGTCTCAGCCTCCCCAGCTCTGGGATTACAGGCGTGTACCACCATGCCCGGTTTTGGTAGCTGGCTTAGTGCATTACCAGGGATCGAAGCTGGGTCCTTGCACTTGCCAGGCAGGCACTTAGACTGCTAAGCTATCTCCCTGGCTCCTGTTCCATATATTTTTATGTGACATTTTCTACCTAATAATTATTATACATACATGCTGACTTTGAAGCGTATAATTTTAGTGGTCTGTTAAAAACAAAAAATGTACTTGTTATAAGCATCTATCTCCACTTCCAGGGAATAAATACATCTTTCAATTTTCCACTATAATGGCAGAGGAGAGTATGGAGACTTTTGTTCAATTAGCTTGCTCCAGATAAGGAATTCATCTGGTAAATCGGCCACCAGGAGCTTCATTTGCCACACCAAGAGTTCACATTTCATTGAGAAATCCACAGACGAGCCACGCAAGGGTTCCAATCAAGGGAGAAGCTGGCTGTGATTCTGCTCCCTCTGGGAAGATGACCATGGCTGTGGTGCAGAGGAACAGCTCTGGTGTGAGGACATCCAGGGACAGACGATCCTGCAGGGTGGAAAAGTGGTGATCTGCAGTCCACTGGACGTAAAGGATGAGAGGAGAAAAATAAGAGGAAAGTTACAGGGCAAATAACTCTTCAAAAGCTGCTCCAAATGGAGGGCAAGGCCATCAAGAGAGGTCTTAGGACTCCAGCTGTTGCATGGAAATGTAGAAGCTGTAGACCGCAGGCAGCCAGAACAAATAATTATACTGTGGTAGAGACTCATGATATGTATTAGATGGTATTGGGCTCTTGCGATGGGGACATTTTCAGGAAATATATACATTCTTTATCTTCTAACAGTTCCACAGCCTCTGTCAGATAGCACCTGTTTCCTCTCAATTTCAATAAAAGTTCCCTACAGGGGAATTTTTATCACTTTGTACTTCTTGTCCATTTAATCTCCCACATTTCTGGCCTTCCTTGGAGCAGTGATTCTGAGCTAACAGACCCTGTATCTCCTGACTGTTATTCTGAAGGCCCCAAATGAAGTCCTTTGCAGTTTCCGAGTTTGGATGGATGGAGAAAAAGTACCCAGTTCACTGGGGATTGGTGAGTAAGAGTGAGGACTTAGTAAGGAGTAGGAGTGGTCACAAGGACCTCCAGGTCCCTGGATTGGATGATGATGGGAAGGATGGTGACATCCTTGGCCAAGAAAATGCTGCTGCTTATTCATTGTTTATGATTTATTTCTTGGAGAGGAGCTGGGAGGAAAGCTGAAAGGGAAAACTCTTAGAAAAGAAGAGCCCGATGTCCAGCTCAGTTGATTAAGTACCAGGTGTACTTAAAATGGAGATGTTTATTATGGACTGGCTGTATGGGTCTCATGTGTAGGGAAGAAACTGGTGCAGGAAATACTGCTCTGAGGGTGTTGTACTTAGAGCAGAGGAACTGAATGCTTGCTTTCCCAGAGATGCGACCTAACATGAGCAGGAAAGAAGGCCGGGGAATAAATTTGAATATCAACGTGTAAGATACGAGAAGGAGCAGTGAAGGAAAAGCAGAGTGGATGGCCAAAAAAGCTAGCATGGAAACCAGAGCAGTGGACATCATGAGAGGGAAAGATGAAAAGGTTTCTCTTGAGGCTGATGTGGCTGAGATTAAACACGATACATTAAAGCCTTTGACGAGGAGTTGCTGAGCACCAGTTGTGTTCCAAGCATCACGCCAGCCTTAGGGGAAAAAGCTCCTTCCACAGCATGCTTCTTGCCATACTGAGCTGCCTAGATTCATAGCTAGGACAGTTCCCATGTGACCTTTACAAGGGCTCTTTTCGTGGAAGCCAATTTCACCGAGTTACTAGGAGCAAATGGGAGGTAAGGAAGAAAAAGTTGCGCTTAAATAGCAGGCTTCAAGTAGCCTGGCAGGAGAGAAGAGGGAGGGAGCGGAAGGACAGTGAAGGGGAGCAAAGAGGGAGGGAGACTTTCTTTAAAGCATGCAAGACTTGAGCATATTTATATGCAGAGAAAAAGAACTGGCAGGGGATGAGCCCAAAGATACCAGAGATTCTGCTTTCATTTGCTCTGAATCTTACCCAGAATGTTGCTGAGGGCACACAGAGACGCAGGGAAGTGCCCCAGCACCACTTGGAAATGTGGACAGTAAAAGTCAGTGCTAAGGGACACTGAGTCTGGGGCTGACCCATCAGGGCTTCCACCCTGGCTCTACCTCTTACAGGCTGGGTGACGCTCACACCTTCCTGGATCTGCTTCTTCATTCATGAGCAGGGATTCTGACAGTGGCCACATCACAAGACTGTCACGAGGCTTACATGTGCGTGTCACACAAGAGAGTGGCACAAACAAGGTGTTGTGTGGGTGGTCAGAAATTCAGGCATAGACACACATACAACGCCTGAGTTCACCTACCCTGACAGGCTTGGTGGACAGAGATGGTGGGGAGAACAAAACGGACTAGAGCTTGGGACAGGAAAAAAATCAAAAGCAGGTGGAGAAGCTTCCAGAGAGGAGGCCGCTTCTCACTTTCCAAGGACCTCTGCCCCAGCTCAGGTCCCTATCCTCTCTGCCACTTCCCCAGTTCTCCTACCTATCACCCGCATTGTGGCAGAAGTTCAGTTTTAGAGCAGGGTTGTGGTCTGGATTTCTCAGGGCATTCATTCATTGCCCAACCCATTCATTAATTGCCCAACCCATTCATTCATTCATTCATTCATTCATTCATTCATTCATTCATTCACTGAGGTCCATCTCTCAGCCAGGTAATATTCCAGGCACTGAAGATTCAGATGGGGAAGAGTCCAGCTCTGTGCTTGAGAAGGTCGGGGGTCCTACCACTGTGGGCCTCTCTGGTCCTGTTCTCAGGTGCCATTCTGCTTCTAGAGTCATGCAGTCGCTTGGAGAACTGAGGCTGAGGCTGCATTCTTAGGCATGTCCTCCACCCCCAGCATCCCATACATGGCAGAAGCTCGGATCCTGCATAAAATGAGCCGCTGTGCCAGTTGCATTCACTGGGAACACGAATGAGCGGGAGTCCACAGTGTCTTTCCACAATAAGCAGTTAACAAGGGAGCAAGAGCTGACATTTATTTAGCACTTATTACATGCCAGGCACTGTTGACGGTACACAGGACGCAGCTCACTTAGAGTCAGGCGACGAGAAAGTCTTTTCTATTTGCTTTTGCCATTAGGCATCACTTTTCCAATGTTTCCCATTTTCTCTATGGTTGCTTTCTATGCTCGAAGTGTCTCTCATGACTGGAAGCATTTTTCATGCTCTGTGTGTAGTCAGCCCCTTTTGAAATTGGCTGGTGTGTTGCTGTTAGGGCTTTTGTTAAATAAATGCTCATTATGCAGTTCATGTCTGATTCTTCAGGAGACACGTACCCCACCCCTCTGGCCCCATGGATGCCAATCTCCCCTACCATCCTCCACATTATCTTTGTTCTGTGGCAGATTATGAAAATCTGCGGAAGCAAGGTGCTCACTCATGAGGCCAAGGTCATTGGCAGATATGTGAAAACCTACAACAAAATGGGCAACATTGAAGCAAATACTTTTTTTCAGTTCTCCAATACAAGTTAAAGTTGGGAACATGAATGAGCAGGAGTCCACAGTGTCTTTCCACAATGGTTTGACTTACCAAGTTGGGAAAAAAAACCTTAATGCATCATGGATTTTTTTTTTAAAGTATGATGGGTAAAATATTGAAGGCAAAGATAGATGATTAAAGCACCTGCTTAGGGAGATATAGGGACAGGGGTTCGATCCCTGGGGTGCACTGAGATGGCAACTGAGACTGGGCATGGTGGCGCGTACCTGTAATGCCAGCACGTGGGAGGCCAAAAACAGGAGAAACACTACAAGTCCGATCTGTGTAGTGATACCCTGTAGACCCTGAACTAAATACAAAAGAAAAAAAATTGAAAGCAAAAAGCTTATATATTGATGCCCCACCTATTCTACTTCCCAGCTGATCTCTGAAGAAATAAGTGGAATTCCATTTACCTGAACCCAACTTATTAGGCCTTTGCACTTTTGGTGTCTTCATACCTGGACACACAGAAAAAAATGTTCAAGTTCAAGGTTCATTTCTACCTCCCAGAGACACCATCTTGGTCATTGGATAAAAAGAAAAGGGACAGGGTCTTCTGTGCATGCAGCACTTTGGATATGGAGGGGAGGGGAACATTCCTGGATTCCGGGCTGCCCCTCTAGGCCTAAGAACAGGACAGATTCCTGGTGTCTTCCAGACATTCCTGATGAAGTTGAAAGCAAGGAACTCATGACCTTGCCTGATGCCAAAGTTCCTGATGAGAAGGCACAGGGCAAGATCAAGGTTTTGGAGCTGGAAGTGGAACCTGGTTCCTTCTGGCTTTGGGCTTTATCAAAGAATGCAAAAAGTAGCATTCTCTTAGTTGAAAGGCAAGAGCTTAACTTTATCTCTGTTTGTAATAAATTGTACTTCAGCTGTATTCAAATGTATTCATGGATGCTATAGCTTATACCTAAATGTTCCTCAAATCTTCATGCACTCAGAGGTAGAGATTTGGGAAGATGCTCACGTTTATAGGGGTTTACAGCTGACTTGCTATTTGGAGGTGGGTGTGGCCGGAAGAGGTGGGTCACTGGGGGCGTGGCTCAGAAGGCTTCATCTCCTTCCCCAGCTCCTCCCTTGACTTCCTGCTTCCTGTTCGTCATGCTGTGAGCAGCTCTCCTCCCCCGGGCCCCTCTTGTAGGGACTGAAAGCTCTACAAACTGTGCCACAATAAACTTCTGCTTTAAGTTGCAGGTGATGATTATTGGGCCTCCGCCACCAGAAGGTAATGCAGGCCCATGTAAATCAGAACAGAATCTCCACTAATGAGATGCTGGTCATACCTGTATCAGCAGCGCAGTCCTGTCTCCTGGGTGTCTGGTCCATATTTCTCCTGTTTTTTTTTTTTTTGGCATAGTGGGCATGCCGATGTAGGTATTCTGATGTATCTCTCATTCTAAACTTCTAGAACCCAGTTCTTCATCTTTACCCTCAAAGCACTCCTCTCCTGCATATGCCAAGGTGGTACCCCCACAGGACTCCCTGATGTCTGCTGTGTTTTGTATCCCAATCCTCCTCATTCCCTCATCTCTGCTCCTTGGTAAGTTCCCCATTTTTATCTCCATGCTGCGCTACACACGTGCCTCTCCCCTCCATCCCCAGAGGTTCTACCTCTGTTCTGACCCTCCTTCCCCTGCCCCTAAGCATCCACCTGGACTCAAATGAGCCTGAATTTTGATTTTAGGGCTGACACTTGTCTTTGTCACGTTCTTTCCTGTGGATAGCAAAATACAGTGCTTTCTCTAACGTGCCCTGCACCAGGTCTGGGCCTTAGCAAGAGCTCAGTTCATGCCAGTTCCAGCCCCCACACACTTCTCCAGACCTCCACTGCTCTAATCCACTTATGCTGTTGTCAGGTGTGTTCTTTGGAAAACTCATGGTCTCTCTTTTGCTTCAACCTTGAGTGGCTTCCTTCTAGCCCAGTCAAGCCCACCTCAGTGGCCTAAGTCCTGGTTCCTAGCTTCCTGGCCCTCCTCACCAGTGAGTCCCCTTCTCTCTTCTTCACAGGCTGCATGCTGTGGCTAACGTGAGCTGCGAGCACCTCACCCTCCCCAGCACCCGCTGCCTCAAGAGCCATCTCTGCTCTGTTGTCGCTTCACTCTCCTTTGCCTGCACTGAAGTGGAGGCACCTGTGTCCCAGGCACTCAGCCTAAGCCATAACCCTTCAGAGAGACGCACTTACCTGCTTACGACAGACAGGACGTGTGCAAACAGTAACTAATAGAGCACGTGTATAATTTACCCAAATTTGAGTACTCTGCATGGATATTTAATTGTGAAAGTTAAATAATATTTGTGTTAAGAAGATGCCTTCACTAAATAAATTTGTAGCCTAGTGTATTCGTGGATATAGACAGATTAGACAGATACAGAAAATGGATACAGTTAAACGCTACAGACTAGCTTTCTATGTGGTGATTTCCACCTTCCTATATAGTGAATTAGTTTGAAAAAAAAAAAAGCCATCTGCACATATTCTCAGGTGAAGTGATAATTTCTGAACGTTACAGAATGACCGACGGTGTTACCCTTTGCTGTGAGCGGCATGTGGCAGACATTAAGAACCTCCTGTGAAAAAACAAAAATGACTTCAGCTCTTCCAACAGTTGGGATATGGTTAAATAAATGATGGTATATGCACACGATGGGCTGTTATACAGCCGTAAAGCTAATGTCTTTGGAGAAATTAAATGACGTTGGAAACCCAAGATACAAAGTTGTATATTTTATCTGTTCCCGGATATATAATTCTAATGATTACAAACACTAACAGTACTACAAAGCAACAACAACAACAACAACAGCAACAACAGCAACAAAAAGATTTTTAAAAAAGATCAAAAGAAATACACCAAAGGGTTAGTAGTGGCGGGGAGAAAACCATGGGTGATTTTCATATTCTTTCTCCTTTGCTGTGGTATCTAAAGTCTCCACCATAAGTATATATGTTGCTGTTATACCGAAGAGAAAAATACTCAAAGCATTACTTAAAAACCAGCAGAGAAACAAACACACACCCTTAGGCTTTAATAAGAAACAGACAGAGGAAGTCCGAACAGCTCTTTCTTTCCAGCAAGGGCAGGCAGAAGTTGTCATCCTGGAGGCATTTGGTTTCCACAAAGCAGGTTTCCTCATCAACAGCCACGGTGCTCCGACTGCTGCAAGCAGCTGTGAGCAACTCCCACACGGGCAAGATGACCCCAGAATGCCAGATCCAAAGACTTACAGAGGAGCAGACTACCTGCTTCTGAGCCATCTCGGCTCATGACTGACAAGGCACACTGGTAGACATCTTTAGTCAGTTGTTCACATCCGTAAGGGCACTGCGCCATTGTGCTCTGGGCTATCTTTGAGTTGGCCTCTTTCCAGGACCAGAACATACATGAGAGCCTCTGAAAGGAGCATCCGTGTCAGGATGGGGGAAGGAGAAACATGATCTGAAACCAGCATCCTACAGAAAAGGAGTAATAGGAAATGCACGTGGCTTGAACCATGACTGATTATAAAATCCTGAATGTCAGAGAGAACATGGGTACATATGGTGCCTTGAAAGTGGCACCAAAAGGCGCTCATGTCATGCTCTTGCTTGGTGGGTGGATATTCCTTATGATATGAAAGACAACAATGACACTGCCACAGAGCAATGCCAAGGAGGCCTTTTGGGAGCTGAGGGCTTTCTCAAAGACCCAAAGAACAGCTGAAGACTCCACCCTTTGCAGGGGTATCTTCACACTGCAGCTAAATACTGAGCGTCTAGCGTTGGACTTCTGGGCTTGCGCATCAGTTCCTGCCAACCACGTGACTCCAGGCTCCACAAAGCCTCCATTTTTCCTGCCTGCAAAATGCAGTTAACAGTGCCTGCCTCACAAGGGGAGGGTTAGAGTGCTGTTGATTGGACAGGGCTTGAGTCTGTCGCCTGAAGTTTCACGCACTAGAGAAAAGCTTAGGCTGCAGTGGGACAGGGTGAAGGTGGGGCCTAGAGAAATGGATCAAAGCTAACCTCACGGAGTGGTTTGGTTCTGGCAAGAATGGGTTGTTGGGAAGTAAATCCAGTTGCCACAGCTCTTCCTGCTTCCTGTCTTGCCACGTGGCCTCTTCGGCATGCCTGTCACCATCATGCTGCCGTTGGCCTGGAGGGCCCAGCCAGAGGTGAATGGGTGCTGGAGGCCCTTTAGACGGACACAGAAGGGCTCCTGCGCAGACTGGCAAGGCAGGGTATTTTTTCCCCATTCTCTTATCTGGCTCTCTCCACATGTTCTTTAGCAAATGACTCA
>NW_004524603.1:14675551-14694858 GCF_000260255.1 Octodon degus
ATGAAATTACTTCTTAAAAAAAAAAAAAAAAAAAAAAAAAAAAAAAACAAAACTGCACCAACTATGTTGTCAGCCAATCGACGCTGCTGCTGACTTCCTGGGTCCACACCTCACAAGTTGCTTCTGAACTTGTGGACTGCGGGGTACATTCAAGCTGGCCATTGGACAACTGATGTCCAAATGAGGCAGGTATACTCCAAATGCGCGACTTCATCAGGTTTTATCCTTGTCCCTGCATCACCCACTCTCATCCTTAGAATGCCTTGTGTTTCAGCAGTAACAACATTTATTCAGCACATACGCTGTGCAGAATCAACCACACCTCTGAAGACTTTTCAAATTTAATGTATGTGATCAGCACAACAAATCTATGCCTGAGAGACAGCTTGGAGGGACACCCTGTCCAACGGAGTCACTCCCTAGCGAAAAACAACAAATGGACTCAATTAAATTGTCTCTGGAAATACAGAGATGGGAAGGGTATACAAGAGAGGTAAGTCATTTGAGCTCAGCGTGTAGACCAAGGACCCCATTTGCATAGAGTCCAACCTTAGAAGCCCCAGGGCCCAGGAAAGCTCACACGCTGAGCTTATGGCTCCCTTCATCCTTCATTCCCAGGTACCTTGGCATCCGAAGCCTGTTCAAGGCTGATGCCAGCCCACCTCATTCACCTGGAAACCTGAAGGAGACTCATCCACCAGACACACATGGACCAAGAGATGCTGGATTCCTCAAGGTCAGCAGCTTATTGCTATTGGTGAGAAAAATGTTTACCTTTTAAAATACAATTCAAGGGCCGGCTAAATAGCTCAGTGGATTAAAGCGCCTGCAAGCAGGTGCACGGGCCAGGGGTTTGATCCTTGGGCCTGCAGTGCCGGCCCCACCCCCAGGGCACACTGAGACTGTGATTGAGACTGGGCATGGTGGCAGGCGCCTGTAATCCCAGCACTGTAAATAAGAGAGTCACTATGAGTCCAATCTAATAGTGAGACCCTGAACACCCTGTAGACCCTTTCCTAAAATAAATGTGCTGGAATGTATGGGCCTCTTACCTGTTACACTTTCATATATTCTACACCAGGGGTGATGGCTTGGTGAATGAGCCAAGTTATTCAAAATCCATTTTGCACCCTGAAGTTAGGACAGGAGTTTGAGTCAATGAACAGAACTTTAAGCCTGCCTGACAAGTGCAAGGACCTGGGTTCAATCCCTGGTATTGCATACCAGGCCAGCCTGGGACACTAAGCTGGCCACCAAAACTAGGAGTGGTGGTGCACACCTGTAATCCCAGCACTGGAGAGGCTGAGACAGGAGGACCACTATGAGTCCAACCTGCAGTGCAAGACCCTGTACCAAATAAACAAGTAAATAAAATAAACAGGGCTTTAAAAGAGGTATATTTATATTTTTGATTTTCCCCCAAATGTTCATATTATGATTTACTTTTTGGGAGGATGGTTCCCCCCTTCTTTGAAAATTGTTTATGTATAGCATAAAATTTACCACTTTAACCACTTTTAAATGTACAGTTCAGCAATACTAAGCACATTCATTGCTGCGCAACTATCTCCACCATCCACCTCCAAATTCTTCCCTCTTCCCAGCTGCAACTCTGTCACTGGTTGGTTGCTTTTCTAGTACTGGAGATTGAACTCAGAGCCTTTACACTGACCTACAACCCAATCCCTTTTTAAAACAGCATTTTGCAAAGTCACTAAGTTGCCCGTGCTGGGCTTTAACTTGAGGTCCTCCTCTCTCAGCTTGCCAAGTGCTGAGATTACAAGTGTGTGTCACAACATCCAGCTCAGTGGGTTGCATCTGACATGGTAATCACAGCAGAGCAACACCAGAGAGCTGTGTCTGGGTCAGCACCAGGAGAGGGCCGAGGGCCAGGGCAAGGATGTGGCTTCTCTGAGCCTAATTTCTAGGTGTTCTGGTGACTCTACCAAGCCGCGGTGTAATGGTAGATCACTGCCACCCTTGCCATCCTTAGTTCAAAAAAGAAGGAAACAGTCAAGGACGCAGTCCAGAGAGGTCCCGGAAGTGGTAGCAAAGAACAAAGAGCCCTGCGAGGTGAGTACACTTGCTGGAGATTCTCTCTGTGGCATTTGTCATAGCTGCATTGGCAAAGTGGCTCCTCTAGGCTGGCAGCTGTGGTGCAGAGACAGGCTCATTACGCTGGCCAGATGTCCCACGAGTGCAGAAAGCCATGCCAAGTGGAAACAAATGCTGCGAATAGAAATGCGGGTCTCTCTGCACACCAGGGAGGAACAGGAGACTTTCCAGAAAGAGGAGACTGGCATGCTGGGAAAAGAAGGAAGGTAGCGAGCAAGCGAGGATGCCCAGGACCACGGTGGGGAGGCACCGGCTCAAGGCCTCCTGGTGGCTGAGTCCAGGACCCAGCAAGGACAAAGGAGCTGTCTGAGGTACACAGGCCCGCAGGGCTCAGGAGAGAAGAGAAGCCCCAGTTCAGGCCCCAGGCCCCAAGCAAGAAAAACGTTGAGTTTGAAAAGATCTGAGAGTCGAGTTCCACATTGTGTTAATTAACAGCACTGTGATTTGCCAATGAACGCCCAGCAGGCGCGATCCTCTGCTTGATAGAGAAGCTTGGCTTTCCTGATGGAATCTCAAGTGCATGAGCCATGAAATTACTTCTTAAAAAAAAAAAAAAAAAGAAGAAAAAGACAAAGACAGTCAAAGAGGACGAGTGCGTGTTTGTGGACTGGAAGGACTCTTGCTGCTCTTTCTTGAAGAAAGCAGGCTAATTACGGAGACCAGAGATGGAACTGAAATATTCAGCCATAACATCTCTCCTGGGAAAGCAGAGTGGAGAACACTTAAAATATACTTGACGGCATTGTACTCGCACTACCCTGCGGAAGCCTCTCAACAACGCACAACCACCCTCATTTCACAGATGAACGGACAGCAGCACAGAAGAGCCTAGTAACTCCCCCAAGGTCACACAGCAACGTGGCACCAGCACAGACATCCTGTAGCCCATCCTGAGATATTCAATAGCTATCTCGTGACTGTTACAAAATGACCTAACATGAGGTTAGTGCCATGGGTTCCAAATAAAACCCAGGAAGGCATTTCTTTCCTCTCCCTCTCTAGTCCTCAGGAGTGCCCTGATCCCTGGCCCACAGGGTCTTTGTCACCCTCATGGCAGGGATTCGTGGTGGCCTCCCTTACTCTGCACTTGGAGTCACAGCGTTGGCATCTCCTCCAGTCCGTATTGTCTCTCCACAGCTCACAACCCTCCATGGCTCCCCGTTGCTGCTCAAGCCTTGGTTTCTGCTGCTCTTTCACTTTCTCTCCCTGTCCCCTGCCACCTTCTTGGCAAAGCCTGCCGTACCTTCTGGACCTCTGGCCTCTCTTCTGTTTCCTACACAGCTCTGGTTTGAATGTGTCCCCAAAATTCCCGCATTCCACAAGTACTCCTCAGCGCAACAGTGCTGCAGTGTGCAAGAGCCGAGTTATGAGGACTTTACAATTGGAATGGATCAATGTGCTCAGGGCTAGGGTGGGTTCACTGTCTGGTGAGTGGGTTCATCAAAAGAGACTGGTCTCTCTCACCCATGTGGTGTCCTTGTCGTGTTATGACGCAGCACGAGGGCCCTCTCCAGATGTGGCCCTCAGCCTTGGACTTCCCAGCCTCCATAATTAGGGGCCAATTAATTCTGTTCATTGAAATTCTAGTCTGTGATATTCTGTTTTAGCACCAGAAATGGGCTAAGAGACACACTTACTTCTATTATAGTTCTTCCTGTACCATAATTATCTTTTTTTATTCACTGGACCGATAGACTTATTCTTCCTTTTTTCCTTCCTTCCGTACATCCATCCACCCATGTTCTACCCACCTAGCCACCCATCTACCCCCTCATCCATCCACTCATCCACTCATGTATAAACCTCTGTTGAGGGCAGGAACCACTACTGTCTTCAATTAGATGGCTGTGTCTCTCTCACCTCCACCACAGTGGTTCAAAGTATGATTCAAGCATCAATATGGTCACCCTGGGAAGTTGTTAGAAAGGCAAATCTCAGGCTTCACCTTGGTTCTACTGAGTGAGAAACTCCGGGGCTCGATCCCATTTTAGCAGGTTTTCCAGGTGAAGAACAAGTGTGTTAATACAATATTGGCATGTTATAGTAAGTAAGTGTGGGCGGAAGTAATGTGCAACTGTCATAGGAGCCAGCCAGCTTGGAGCCTTTGGAGACCTCCTGCTGCAGCTTAGGGACAGGACTGGACCCCATCTTGTACAAAGATGCTGGGCTCAAGCTTTTTTCAACCCAGTCTTGCCCTGGTGGTAAGTAGCTGGGTGATTTTGCATAAATAAAGTCAATGCATCTTCAGGTTGTGTGACCTCCTGGTAATGTAAAGAACCTCAGAGTCAGAAAACTCAGGTAAGAGGCCCTCACCGGACATATCCCCCCTGATGCTCCGTCCCTCTTTGGGGTCTGGACTGTTCCCAGGAAACATGGCCAGCCCATGTGTTGAAAAGTTAGTCCGCAGCTTGGTGCTACTGTTAAGTGGAGGGAGTTTTAAGAGGAGGGGCCTAATGGGAGGTCTTTGGGTCATTAGGGTCACACCTTGAAAGATACTGTGGATCCCTGGTCTTTTCCTCTAGTCTTTTTATTCCCTGGCTTTGAGATGAGCAGCTTTTTCTGCCATGTTTTCCCACCATCATGGGCTACCATGGGCCCAAAAGCAACAGGGCTAATGGATCACAGCTTGAAAGCTCTAAAACCCTGAGCCAAAACAAACCTTTCTTCTGTTTAAGTCAGTTTCCCAGGTATTTGTGATAGTAACAGGAAACTGTCTTGCAGGCTTGGCATGCATAGCAAATATTTCAACTCTGAAGCGTTTTTTATATGTTCGTACTGACAAAGTCCGATTTCTGTTGAACTAAGTATACCAAAGTGCGTTAACTCTGAAATTCTGTGGTTCTGTGAATTCCAGATAAACCTCCATTTCAACAAACACCATAAAAAGATGTGCTTCTTATAGAGTGGTGGGTGGGCTGTGACGCAGGTTGAGGCATAAGATGAGTCCCTACCCAGCTCTGTCGCTTCTGTGTAACATGAAAAAGCTAGTTACCCTCTCTGTACTGAAGTTTTCTTATCTAGAAAATGGGTCATTACTTCCACTTGCCCCAGGGTGGTTTGAATAGATTCCAGATAACTCAAAACATATTGTAAGCATTTAGTAAGTGTTGGGCCCCACGGCTGTAAATGCGCTACTGCTACTGTTAATGATGCTGTTTTCATGCTTGAGGGGCACAGCACAAGATGGAGGATCATTTGGCCGAAAACAATCAAAAACAATAATCTTAGTCTTTGTAATCTTACGATGTTATTCTTTCCTGATCATGTTTTTTTGTGATCCAGACCACAGAGTACTATTTCCTTTGGTTTTATTTAGTTCCCTCAGACATAAAACAGGGCAGCCTTTCCAATCTTTCAACATCTCATGGACCATCACTGCCAAGAATTTGACCCCTGGGTGTTGAACAGTATAGAGGTACCTCAAAGCTCAAGGCAGGGCTCAGCAAACCTTTGCTGTAAGGGGCCAGCAGCAAATGCTTCAGGCTTTGCAGGCTATATGATTTCTGTTACTTGACTCTGAAATAGTAGTACAAAAGGACAAAAGACATTGTCATTTATGTCTACCTCTACCCACAGATGGCAGTTTGCTGGCTACTGGCTTAGAAGAATGAAGGAATTAGAGGTGAAAGAATCATGGCCCCCCATTTCCTGGCCTCCTTTTCCTGTTCCTTGTTCTCCTCGTACTCCTTTTTTACTCTTCCTTCCCGGTTTTTTTTTTTTTTTTTTCGGGGGGGGGGGATTAATTTTCTATAGAGAAACCAATTATCTACTCTCTATATAATCTCTAATTCATATATCCTGGGGGTGTGAGTTCTAGAAATACATGAATTATAATAAAATTCCACTTCCACTTCAGAATTAGAATAATGAAATATTTGTTACAAGATTTTATCTTAAATAGCATCTGAAGGCCTAGTACTATAGAACAAGACTAGCTAATGTCAGCCTACATGAACTACTTCTCTTTCATTCTAATTAGAATATGGTACATTGTATTAAGTGAAAATTTACGCACACTACATGCATTTCCACTTATCTCTTTCTAGGAGTTAATTAAATTTATGGAAAAGTGGTCTTTTTGACCCCATATATATTACAGTGATGTGTAAGAACATCAGTATCATGATAAGTGATCTTAACCAACTACTAACTAACATGGGGTTAAATTAGTAGCTGTTGTGTTGTTAGAAGTCTTTAGGATTCATAGCTCACAACCAACTCTGGTGCATTCTGGGAGAGAGGTTTGGAGGTGTGGGCCAGCCCAGAGTCCAGATGAAGAAGGCAAAGATATGGCAAAAAGTAGCAACTCTGACATCGTACAACGGTGGCTTCATGGGGTACAAGACAGAGAAGAGGCAAGAACACGGGAGATGAAAAACAGCCCCCAAGACCTTCCTGAGAAAGAAAGGAGCGGAAACAACTCCTCCTACACATTGCCAGGAAGCTAAGCAAATCAGATTCCAGCGATACCACATAGGGCTTCTGGTAATGTAACATTTAACATACAACGCTCGGGGAACAGATGTGAGCTGGAAAATGACAGGGTAGGGAGAGGTGGGTGGCCATTTTATCTGCCTTTTGAACCTGAACAGCACAGTTTTAAGAAAACAGATTTAAAAATAAAAACAATAAATAATGTAGCACACCTCCTCTGTGCCCTGTGGCCACAGGCTTCCGTTTTAACAGAGAGTGTAACACAGACATTTGGATGCTCTGACACATCCATTAAAATGAAAATCTGTCTGTAGAGCCTGTCGTGGTAGCTTCTCCACACCAGGATGCCCATTTTCACTCTGAAGGGGAAGGAACCCCGAGGTTTTCATGGCAGGGCAAGAACAAGCCCCACGTCCACTGCCATAGCTCATTCATCCTCTTTCAGGCAGGATCAGCTCCCCTCTGAAAGGAGGGCACCTCCTCAGACTTGTACAGGAGGGCAGGTGCACAAACTAGAAAGAACCCAGTTTCCTAGGAGACCCCATTTAGCTTAGGGGAGGGAGGGACTACAACAATAACAACAAACTAATCTTAATACTCATACAAAAGCACTTGTATATCCATTAGCTCATTTGATTTTCATAGCCTGGGAGACAGATGAGGAGTGCTTTCTCACATACTGAAGGTGGGAAGCCAGCCCCATGTAAGGTTAAAGTCAAGGTCAAGGTGAGCGGTATAGACAGATGACAGCCTTATCTCTGGACATCCAGAAAGCCCGCTAGCATGATGAGTTCCCCTCCTCTGGCCAAGTCCTGGTTCCTCTGAAAGTGACTTTATCTGGAGAAAAGACTGTAAAGATGGAATTATGTGTAAATGTCACTAAGTTGAAGACCTCAAGAAAACCACACTAGATTTCACATGGCCCCTAATATCCAATTACTTGACCCATATAAAAGAAAGGTGACAAAAATTGAGACCCAGAACCCAGGCAAAAAGTCATGTGAAAAGTCAAACAGATTGGGGTGATTTATCCCCAAACCAAGGAATGCTGAGGCCACTAGAGCCTGGAAGGGACAGGAAAGAGCCTCTCCCAGAGCCTTTCAAAGGAGCATGTACCTTTTCAGAGAGCTTGATTTGGACTTTCTGGCCTCTAGAACCATGGAAAATTAACTCACCTTGCCCAGCTGGTGGCACAGCCCACCTGGGACTCTTCACACAATGGTGACCAACACCTTATCCTGCTTCCCTCCTGGGTGGTCATGAGTCCCAGTGGCATATTGGAAATGAGCACATTCTTCAAATTGAAGAGGACAAAGTAGTGCAGCAATCACTATATATTCTGGTTCCTGCGGAGAAACCCCTATCTGTAGTTGTGCCCACAACTGCTTCCTTCCTCCAGGATTAGAAAGTGCCAGAGCAAGGGATTTCCTGGAGCAGTAGACAAGCTAATAGAGACTGAGGATGGATCATGCTCCAGGCATGGAGCTAAGTAGCCAACATAGGGTAGATTATCTCACCTAGTACTTTCACTAAGAGGAGACAGGATCCATTATTATTCCCATTTCTAGAAATGAGAAAACATACACTGAGTTCCCTGCTCAGGATTGTGCTTAGCAAGGGACAGGCAATATTCCAACCAAGACAGGCCAAGTTCTTCCCCATCACAGGAGGGCAAATGTCCTAGGCTCTTGTCCTGCAGGGCTGAGTGCCTCAAAACGGGCAACTGAAAGCTCTGAGCTTCTACCTTGTGCTCAGCACGGGAAAGCACACCTGAGGAATGATCGGACTGAGTCAAAGAAACTCTAATGTGTCCCTTTACAGCAAAGACTCATGCTCAGTGAGGGCAGAGTAGATTTCCAGGAGTGTACAGTAGGATGTAGCTAGAGCCCTTGACTCCAAACCTTTTCTCTTTAAGTCATTAGATGGATCCTATGGAGTGTTGTGAACCACCACCCTCCCCACCTTCCCAGGGACCTGCCAGGGAGCCCAGGGACAGAACAGCCTTGCCATGGTGCCCTATTTTTGCTTTCACCATCATGTAGGTTTCTATCTGGGATCTCTGTCACTCCAAAATCAATCTTTCAAATGGCCATACACCTAGGGCAAATGAAATTTATAGCAGCCCTATAAAGAGTGAGGATGCTGCCATTTCCCATTGGGACTAACCTCCACATGATTACAGAACACAGCACATGGACAGAGTCCCTTCCAGGGTGGCAGGCTCCTCCTTAGAGAGGCTCAAGGACAATGAAGCCTCCTTTGTTCTCCTACCTCTCCCTCCTTTTGCTCATAACTCAGATCCCTCCGCACATTCGAGGCTGCTGCCAACACTCAGGCTCACCTTGACACAGCTAAGTGCCTATAATAACAGGGTAGTCGGAGCTCGGGTAATTACAGACCCAACTAGCCAAGGTTGTGACATTTGTCTCCGGTAGCCCGTCAGTCTAGCTCACTCCTATACCTGTCCACTTGTCTCCAGGCAACTGCTCAGACTTCAACTTGCCTCCAGCCTTTCACCTCTCCTCTCCTCCCCTTGCTCCTTTTGTCTTCTCTCAGAGCTCTGACACACTTGATCCTAGGGGGTTGGTGACACGGCACACTGAGGTATACCCACTGTACCCCCAAAGAGCAAAGTATTTGATCACTGCCAACACAGGGCTCCCAAAACAATGGAGGGAAAGTCAGCGGGAATGACAGGCACAAGAGGGAAGGAGAAAAGGATCAGGAAAGAAATCTGACTCCCTTCTCTGCAGACTGTACAAAGGGGAGAGCCCCACCTCCACCTCTGCAGGCAGACAGGCAGACACCCACACTCCAGACAAGGGGAAAACGAGGTTAGCTCAACCCACAGGCATTAAGGAGCCTCCTCCAGAAGCCTTCCTACTCTTTTATACCAGAATGGATTCTTCTCTCCTAGAACCTGAATAACATCTATTGTCAGCGAGCTCCTCCTCTTAGCCCTTCTTAGAGTGCCATTTAGTGCTGACATCAGCCCCCAGAGGGCAGGACTGTGCCGCTCCTGTCCTTGTGAGCCCTTGGCACAGTGGAAGGCCTTACATGCTGGTGTGCCTAATAAACTTTTGATGCTATTTTATTTTGTTGACTGACTGACTGGCTGGTTGCAGTACTGGGGATTGAACCCAGGGCCTTCCCACTGAACTACTTCCTTAGCCCTTTACCATTTTTTAAAAATTTCATTTTGAAACAGAGTCTTACTAAGTTGCCAAACTACCCATGCTAAGCTCAAACTTGTGATATTCCAGCCTCAGCTTCCCAGATTGCTGGGATACAAGCATAACACCACTACGCCAGGCTGGTGTTATTAATGAAGAAAAAAAAAATCCTCTGATGCTTGTAAATACTGGCCAAGACTTAGAAATGGAGCAAAGGATTTATCATAGGTCTTTTCACTGTGGTGTTTGCCTGGAATTACCTGCTTCTTTAGGGGTGTGCACTTTGGTTTGATTTGCTATTCACTATTGATTAGGCTACTTACAACTTGTTAGGATAGATGTTAACTTTTAGGGAACTGATAGCAAAGAAATGATTCTGTCTAATTGCCAAGCAAGTGAACATGGTCCTGTAGAGATATAGGTGATTTTTTTTTTGTCCTGCAGAAGAGAAGCCATTAGTATTTATGGCCCTGTGGTTCACAGCATCTTATCTAGCAAGCTTATTCGGGTTCATCTTAGATATACTTCCCTATAGACTATATCATTCTTGATCTTCAATTGGCTTTGAATCTACTCTCCCCTATTTCCTCCCTCACTAAGGAACTAGTTGAATAAAATTCACAACATTCTCATTCTATTCTAAGAATCACACTTTGAACTTTTAAAAATTATACTGTGATATCAGATAGAATCAGGCAGGGGGTACCCCATCTGTAGCAACCCTAAAGGATCAATTACCCATTGGAGAGAGCCCTGTGTCCTTAATGACACTGACTCACACTTTGGGTCCTCCTAATAGTGCTCCCAGGATGGGCTTCCAGGAGGAGGAGGAGCAAGAGAAGGAGGAGAAAAAGAGGAAGGAGAGGAAAAGAAGGAAAAGGAGGACAAGGAGGAGGAGGGGGAGGTCCTCAGTCCTTGGGAGAAGGTTCCAGAAAGTAAGGAAGCAAACCTAGACAACTGGCTATCATCTAAGTGGAGGGGAGAGGGGACAGACCAGAGGTCATGGGTTCACCCTGTTCTGCACACTCCCTGTTGCTGTGTGCTTCATCTGTGACTTCTCTTTCTCAGAACACTCTCATGTCCTAGTACTCATACTCAAGCCCAGATCAAAGGTGACTTTCTCCCAAAGCCGTCCTTGACCACTGGATCATCCATGAAGAGCAGGCTGCAGGTGTCTTGTTACAGAGGCCCTTGCTCTAAAAGGAAGTTGGACACCTTTTTCTGAAATTGCATGAAAGCTTAGCTCCAACATAGTACTGCTGGCTGCCTTAAATAAGAGTGTGGATCAAAGGCACTATTCTGGGGAGGGGTGCATGTGTTCCCCGCCTTCAACTAAAAGGAGGACATGGGAGGTTCTAGGAAATATGAAACAGCCTTAGAAGAGGGAGGGCAAAATGGATCCAAGCGAATGGGATACTGTTCTCAGGGCTCAAGGTGAAACTGTCCTGGCAGTCTCAATGAGGAAAGCACCTACAAGGGAGAGACCAAAGGTGCAGGAGCAAGGAAGTTTCATTGTGAGCTTGACACCAACATTGTCACTTTGGGTCAAGACTCCCAAATTGTTACCCCCATTTGGACTTTACCTCCACGTTAATATACTTTTTCAGGTTTCCATAGTAATCACATTACCTCATTTTCAGGAATTTTACAAGAATGTCACGCAACTGCCACAAGGTTTACATTTCCCAGACACTCCTGACCATCTGCCTATCATGGGACAGTGCATATTGATGCTTACCCTATTCCCCAAGTTGCTCTATCTGCTCCTATTTTATGACCCTGGTTTTCTCTAAGTGGGCTTATGGCTAGCTACATGGGAGGGCGTGAGAGAGGGAGTTTATCTATAGTTTAAGTGAATATAAATGACTCTCCTTTAAAACGCAGTCTCTTTTGCCCCATCAAGTGGTGGGAGATAATAAGCCAAAGACCAGGACCTATTCAGCTCAGTGAAGGATAAACTGCGAAGCAGAGACGAGGAAGAGATACAGAAACTGGTATGTACTTCTAAGCTTCAGTCTTAATTTGGATTCGTCTTTCTTATTCTCTGATGAATAGATCCAGGAAAGATTTTAAAAACAGAATCCATCAGCCCTGCCAAGCTTAATCCAAAATGTCAGAACTGCCCGAATGGTGGTGCAAACATAGGAGAAGGCCTGTGGCAGGCAAATGGTGCCTGCAGCACTTCTAATGCCATGGTAAAATCATTTGCACCCTCGCCGTTACTTCCACTTGACCATGGAAAACAAGATCAGATATCATCTTGTGTTCATCTTTGTGTGCAGGTACCCAGCAGAGTTTGCTACAGAGGAGACTAATGGTTTTTAAAGTTCCCAAATACGTATTTTTGTTGTCTCCTAAGTTGTCTTTTCAAAAGGAGACTACCTGCGAATTTATTTTCAGATAAGACAAGAAAGGAGAAATGAAAATCTCAAGACCCAAAGTAAGGCACAACTTTAAAAGGGGAATTAAAGCAAGAAATCCCAGGGCCCAGGGAAGGAAGAAAAGGACCTACAAAGATGTGCACATGCCCTTGAAGACTTAGCAGTCTGAAAGGCAGCCGATTCTTAGTTGAGCGTATGCAAAGGCAGCTAACAAATCAACACCTCTAAATCACCTTCCAAGAAACAACAGAGATGCATGTTTTGAAAACAGGGCGAAACCAGTTACTCAGCAGAGGCCCTAGGGTGTCTAGAAAAGTTAACTAAGGACAAGTCATCCTCATAGGGCATTTATGATTGTAAAAATCATTCCATTACCCCCAACTCCTCATGAACTGGCAAACACCTCACTTGAGCTCAAGTATTATAGAAAGAGCACAAGACTAGGTCAAAAGGCCCAAGTTCTTATCTGTCCAGACTAGACATTCGCCCTTATATGTGAGTGTGGGTCTACCACAGCACATGTTTCCCACTCTTTTTTCATGCCTGCTTATTCTGGTCATCATCTGCCTAAGTCTGACACAGAATGAGGCCGGGGCCCACCAGATGACGATGGCCCCGACCTCAGAGTAAGGAGAAAGGCCTTCTACCGCCTGTACCGACTTGTGGTGCAAGCAAGTTTAGGCACCCAAAGATGAAAAAGCAGGAGGGAAGTTGGGATGGAGGAAAGAAATTTTCTAAAATCTGCATTGATGTGAAACCTTTTCAAAATTAAGGAGAACAGCAAAGGCAGCAAACAGGTGCTGGAGCTGTGCTGTCCGCATATTCAGAGCACACTGATTACAGCTGATGCTTTCTAATTTGGGATGACTGGGAGACGATGCACCTTCCTGCTGATGAGGGTGCCCTTTGCCCCACTCTCCCAATTGCCTCTTCCTTAGAAATATGCAAGGCGAGGACCGGCCAAATAGCTCAGCGGATTAAAGCACCTGCAAGCAGGAGCAGGAGCCGGGGTGTGGGGGCACACTGAGTCAGCAATTAAGGCTGGGCGTGGTGGCGCACCTGTAATCTCAGCTCTTGGGAGGCTGTAAACAGGCAGATCACTACGAGTCTGATCTAGTAGCAAGACCCTGAACACCCTATAGATCCTTTCCTAACATACAAAAAAAAAAAAAAAAAAAAAAAAAAAAAAAAAAGAAGACGAAGACGAAGATGAAGACGAAGAAGAAAGAAAGAAAAGAAATATACAAGGCACTTCAACAAATACTGACAAAGAGTGGGGTTGCCTCTGGGCTCTGATCACCTTTCTGGGTCTCACAGCCTCGTCATTAGGGATGCTTGGACAGCAGCCACGTTGCTCCACCAGCCAGCACTGGAAGCTCCCATCAGAGGCCACTGGAGCACAGCTCAGTGGAGCCTTCTGCAGCACCTCCTACAGCTTCCAGAAAGCACAGATTCTTCATCAAACCAGCCCAGCAAATCTGATTTTCCGCTCCCTGTTTAATAGTCTAATTTGCCTCCCACATGCTCTTGCAGATGGCCCAGTGAAAAGACCACACGTATCTGAGGCTCCAAGCTTTGGCAATGAGAGAAACCCCATGGTTGTGTGGAACAGGCGCAGAAAGCATCAGAGATGGGGGCTGTTTCCCAGACTCTGTGCACAGGGCCTGGGTCCTAGCTGTCACCTGAACAGTGCTACAAAGGAAGGATCCCTTCATCCTCGGTGTACTTGGACAGCAAAGGTTTCCTGAAGTCCCAGGCATGAAAAGGGTTCCTTTTCAATGCTGGCACTCAGAATTTCAATCTGTGTCTCAGGTTAGGCTCCAAGAGTCACTATCAATGGCAGACTGTGCAAGTCAAACCAAGATGTCACATATCCTAAAGTTGGCCTTCAATTCTACCCTTACCCCTGGGGCAAGCCTTCCTGGGTGCCAGTGTGGTAGAGCCCCGCAGCACCTCAGCCCTGCCTCGGTGACCACTCATCTGTCCTCTCCACACTCACCCCCAATCTCCTGACTCTGGATATGACCCTTACTCAGATCTGGTACAGCCAAACTGGGCCCTTTTCCATTTCCCCTGCTGCCATGTGCCAGAGATGAATTTTATGGCCCTAGTCCTATTGAGTCCCCAGTTGCCCAGGACTGCAGAAGCCAGGCACTGGGCTACACGGAGGTAAGGTGCACAAGGCATTATTCCCTTCCAGCCCCGGTGTGAGGGAAGGAGATGCAAAGCCAGCATTGCATACTAGAAACCAGAATACAACTTACCACACAAGCATTTGTAACAGTGATTTGTTCTATCTTACTCCATAGGAGTAAGAAGCCTTCAGGTGAGAAGACCAGAGGCTGGAACTAAATGACTCATTCACGGCCACATAGCCAGCAAATGAGAGTGCTGAAGCCGTAGCCAAGGCTCTTAGCTTTGCTCCTTTATGGAAAGGCTAAGTGGGCTTTTACTTACTGCCCGGGAGTCTGCCACCTACTCAAAATATGGTTCCTACCTGAGAATGTTCTGAGTTCCAAATCCCCACACCACACAGAAAATCTGGAACATGCCCATTCTAACTTGGAGACCAGCAGCTGCGTAGCAGGCCTGTTGATCTGAGCACTTGCAGGAGGGGTCCAGCAAGGAGTGACATTGCTCTTGGAGCTCCTGCCAGCTGAGGGTGGCTTTCAGCCCAGACGCCCTCAGGACTGTGTGATACAACAAGCCCAAGGAGAACCTTTTCTAATCTCTCAAGGTCAAGCTTAGGTTGTCTTTTTCTCCCTGCACAACTGAGAAGAGAAAGAAGAGGGGTGCGACCAACAGTCACTAGGATTTTGGAGAGAGACTCCCATGAGCTCACTACTTTGAGCACCTGTTGCAGTCTTTCTTCTGCCTGACTCTTGGCCTTCAATGCAGGCCCACTGACACCACAGTGCTTCCTGGGGGGATGATGGCCACCACGGTGACACCATTCTCACTCTCCCCTTGCCAACATGTTCATGAGCAGAAAAAAAAAGTCCAACCGGATGACATTTTGGGCTGTTGGCTCTGTTCCTCTCTTGGATGACAACAATCCCAAACGTTTTAGACAGTTATTGTGTTGAAATCAAGGGAGAGATTTCAGCACGACCTAAAGTGCAATGATGACTGGAGTAGGCTCTTCCCTGCTCCATCCTCCTTCCTTCTATCAGTTGGACTCTGCAACAGTGATCTTCGTGATCTTTCTCTTGGTGTCACCTGGACCTGGACTTCTAATAGGCCACTGAGTGTCCACTGTGCTGATTCTCTATGTTAAAAATATTGTGTTCCCTGAACTTTATCCCATTTTTTTTTAAACCCACATCTTTAGTGGCTTCTTACCTGTGAGCAGACAGGGCTACTATGGAGAGGCAGTGGGCACCCAAGTGTTGGCTAAACTCAGCGTTGTCACTCCCTATTTCTGAGGCTCTGTTTTCTTTCTGTCACATGTCAGGCCTGAACTGGGTGAGCCCTGAAGTTCACCATGGCTCTCCAGGCCTTTGAGGCTCTGAGGCAGCAGGCTCAGGGATTCCCTGAAGGACGTCGGAAGAATGGCAAAGGACATCTTTGTGAAACAGGTTGGAGAAGAGCAGATAGAAGTGGGTTTCAGTGGCAGAAAAGTGGTGGGCAGCTGGCCTCTTCTGACCTTTGGACTGAGATCCTTTCTCCTTCCCTTGGTTTCTCCTAAAATCTGGGGAGAAGAGGCACCCAAGGAGACCAGGAACAGTTTTAGATGACCCATAGATGAAGCACAGCTGCCTGACAACCTGGCTCTTTTTTTGGAGTAGTGACACACTCCTCCTCTGTCTGAGATGCTGCCTGACCTTTTATCACCCCCATCTTTGGAGGCGTGAAGAACAGAAGGGACCCACAGGCCTACCATGTCATGCCGCCTTCCAGGTCAGGGCAGCCACACAGGTGGGAGGATTCCTGCACCTCTGCCATGATTAGAAGGGTGAAGATGAGCCTATTAGCCGTAATAGTATGTTGTAAATATCCCACTTCCACCTGTTAATTAGTATTACCCCCTCCTCTTTCCTTCTGAATATGAAGCAGCGCTATAACTGTGGCATTTTGTGGGTGATGCTGTTTATTATATGTGATATTTCAGTAGTTTGTGTGGGAGAAAGAATTAATTATAGCACTCTGGCTCCAACCTGTTCCCAACCCCCAGCCCTGTCCTCTCTCCCTTTCCCTGATATAGAAAGCCATATGCATAGAAATAGGCAGAGTAAACAGAATGCAGATTTGCTGAGGGGGAAGCAAGGCAAGCTGGGGCCAGCACTGAGCTAGCAATGTGGGCGCACCAAGGTTGGGCACCACCTGGAGCCAAGAGCAAAGGACAGGGAGACACGGAGGGTCCCTGTGCCTCAGCATCCACATCCTAAGAAACGGAAAGGAGGTTTAAGCAATGAATGCTGGGAACGCTGTGGTGCTGTTGTGATGTGAGGTTCAGTTCTTCAGAAATGTTCTTGCTCCTGGGGATCCCTTCTGGAGTATATCCAAAGCCAGGTGTCTTTGCATAAGGAAAAAAATTACATTACTTGGGAGGCTGAGACAGGAGGGTCACAAGTTCAAGGCCAGCCTGAGCAACTTAATGAGACCTGTCTCAAAATGAAAACTGAAAAAGGATGGGGATGGAGCTCAGTGGTAAACTGTCCCTGGGTTCAGTTCCAATCACACATACCCCGTATACATATACACGCACAATTGGAGTGATTAGACCCAAACAAGTAGATGGTGGCAGGGGCTACCAGGGTCAGGACACAGTGATGGGACATGGAGTGAAGGGGTTGCAGTGGTGCCTAGGAGAGCAGCGGTCTGGGAATCACTGAAGAACTTCAAGAGGACAGAGGGCTGAAGTAACCAGAGATGGGAGGCACATATTTAAAATATGTCACAACCACTTTGTTTATTTATTTATTTTGGCCAGCTCAGCTGGCCCTGAGGGCAGGGCTGGTGCAGCATGTGGCCTGGGATTGAACTTGTGGTCGCCTGCAGGAGCCCAAGCTTGCCTAAGCAGGTACTTTAGACAGCTGAGCTAGCTCACCAGCCCTCACAACCACTTCAAGGTGGAGCAGATATTAGAAGAAATTCAGAGTAGAGAGATGAAGGAAGATTGGAGGAGAAATAAAGTTGAGGAGAAGGCATTTGCATGTTATCTCATTCTTTTCTTCCACATCTCAGTAAAACTCAAGAATGCGCAAACTAACCTAGGCATAGATGCAAAATGGAAAATGCCAGAACTTTCTGAAAATACCATAGATCTACATTAACACCACTGTGGGTGGAAAATAATCTCTGCATCAGGGGCTGCATCCTTGGGACAGAAGTGTCGCACGGCCTATTATTCTACACAGGGCCACGATGTGCCTTGGGTCACCATCTATGGCAGAAGGTAAAGAATGTTATAATTTATAATCCCAGGGACAATCCTTGACATTAGATATTATCACATTAATTCTACTGACCAGGAAGCCGAAGCTCAGAAAAATAAGTTGGATTCATTAACGCCCAGATAACCTGTAAGTGGCAGGGTTGGGCTTCGAACCCACAGTCCAGTCCTGAGTCACCACAGTGGGTCACCTCACATGACAGCCAGGAGGGTCAGTGCTCTTCATTAGGCCCATAGGGCGATATGGAGGCCGTGTCAGAGCCAAACTCTTTTAGGCCCAAGCCAAAGTTCTTTCCATCACACTACAGTCCCATCTCCACCCTGGAAACTCTGAAAGAAACACACCAAGACAGTTGGGTATGACCTGAGCTGCAACCTTCTCGCTCTCTCCAGGGTGTCCTAGGAGACACAGGGCACTGCTGCAACTGCTAGAGGCCAAGCCCTTGCTCAAATGTCACAGCATCAAGCTTTAAGCAAAATCTCCCAGAGATACAACCGCAAGTAAAGAGGAGACCAAGTGACACAGCTTGCCTATGATTTACGGAGACCATAAAAGATGTTTACCTTCAAGACACCTAGTCTTTCTAAAATAAAGAGCTTATAAATTGAAGCAATAGAAGGGGCATACTTTACCAGTAATAATATGTTACTAATATCCCATCTCTACCTGTTAAGAATTAAGCTGTCCTATCTAAAGAAAAGGATAATTCTAGGCTACTACATTCTCCCTGAATTAAGGTGAAGAGCATGTTTTTCCAAGAATTGCTCCTAATAGAAGGTCTTTCTTTTTCTTTCTTTCTTTCTTTCTTTCTTTCTTTCTTTCTTTCTTTCTTTCTTTCTTTCTTTTTTGTATTTAGTACAGGCTTTACAGGGTCTCACTACACAGATAGGACTCATAGCGATCCTCCTGTTTTCAGTCTCCCAAGGCTGGGATTACAGGCACTCACCACCATGCTCAACCTCAATCCTGTCTCAGCATGCCCCGGGGGCAGGGCTGGCACAGCACACCAGGGATCGAGCCCTGGTCCCTGAGCCTACCTAAGCAGGTGCTTTAGTCCACTGAGCTATCTGGCCAACCGAATGGAGGGTCTTCAGCCTGACATACATTTGTCAGGTTGACCTACCCAAAACTCTCCACTCCACTAGTGTGAGTTCTATGATGACCCCAGAGCATAAACAGCAGGGAAGAATGAAGGGAATGCTTCCTTGGAAATAGGCGACGATCCTTTCAGGAGACTTCTGATGTTCTTGTCCCTGGTGACCTTCCTCTTTGGGACCCCAACAGCTGTCATGCCCATTACATGGAGCATTTCCATGAACAGCACCATAAAGCATGGCGTTCGCTAATCTCGGCTCCTATGAGACTCCGGGGGTAGGACTCTTACCCATCTCCCTATCGCTTAGTCACTTCCTATACCTCCTCTGGGACACTCCAACTTCATCTTTCCTTGGAAGTCCTCTGGATCCTTCTTCCCTCCATTCTAATCTCACTCCTTCTTTGGACATCTGCTACCCCGTGCATTCCTGATTGAAAACATTGATTCCATAATCATTATGCTTGCATCAGTTCTCCCTCTCCTGGGTTCAACTGCTTTATATTTCCCTTGATTCGCCCTCAGTGCCGAGTAAACAGTTGTCACTAGGTAAATACACTGCTGACTCAGTGACAGATTAAGGATTTAGGGATGCTTGGCTCAGTGGGAGGGAAGATATGGACTTCAGCGTGCTGGGGAGAAAACACCCCACTGCAGCCGAGCCCAGAGTTGGCCTGCATTCCCAGGAACAATTTCTCTTTACCTGAAAGGGGAG
>NW_004524603.1:14695933-14706445 GCF_000260255.1 Octodon degus
GGCACACCAGGGATCAAACCCCGGTTCCTGCACTCTGCCTAAGCAGGTGCTTTAGCCTGCTGAGCTATCTTGCTGGCCCTCTAGCAGATTTTTAAAAACTATTTATTTATTTATTTATTTATTGGTGCAGGGTCTCACTATGCAGCTCAGACTCATAGTGATCCTCCTGTCTCAGCCTCCCCAGTTCTAAGACTAAAGGCATGCACCACTACACCTGGTTTTTGTGGCTAGCATGGTGTGCCCGGTTTCTGGGGCCAGCACAGCATACAATACCAGCAATTGAACCCAGTTCCTTGCACTTGCCAGGCAGGTGCTTAGACCGCCGAGCTATCTCCCCAGCCCAAATCAAGCATTTTTGATAAAGAGGAAGATGAAGAAGTACTTATAGTAAATTGTTGGTATTTGTTGAGTTTGGATTATGGATGTCCCCTGTTCCCTTCCCTTCCCAAGTATGGAAGCTTAAGGTTTCTTATTTCATACCCATCTCCATAGCATTATTCACAAGAACTAAAGGGTAGAAGCAACCCAAGTGTCCACTGATAGGTGAGTAGAGAAGCAAAATGAGAGAGATGGAGACAGACGAGAGAGCAAATACATAAATATGACTTTGCCTTAAGAGGGAGGGATTTCCAACATGTACTACAAACTTGAGCAAAGTGAGGTAAGTTCATCGTAAAAGGTCGGATACCATGAGGTTCCACTTGCACCAAGTATCCAGGGAAGTCCAATACACAGAGACAGAAAGGTGAATGGTGACACCAGGAATTTGGGACAGCACTGGGGAGCTAGCACTGAATGAGGTCAACTAGCATTGAATGAGGGTATTTCAATTTGTGTGTGTGTGTTACCAGGGATCAAACTCAGGACCTTGAGCTTGCCAGGCAGGCACTTATGCCACTGAGCTATCTCCCTGGCCAGAACTTCAATTTTGAAGAACAAAGTCATGGCCATGAATGGTGGTGATGGTTGCACAATACAGTGAATGTAATGCAGGTCTCTGAGCCACACACTTACAAATGGCTAGAGTGGTAAGCTTTATGTCACTTTACCACAACACAAAATTCATAATAGAGCATTCAAAGAAAGAAACCAAGCACACAAACAGCAGGTCCCAGCCTAGCCCTTAGACGGTCTTGGCTCTTTCGAGCAGCTCTTGCCCAGCCTCTTCCACCCTCTCCTCTCGTGGACCCTACCACCTAAAGACCCTCTCCTCCTCTTCCTCCTGTCAAATCTCATCTATGCTTGGATTCCAGTTTAGGAATCATCTTCTTTTTAAAATTATTATTTTATTTTTATAGGACTTTCATACTGACCTACATCTCAAGTACTTTTCTGAGTTTTTGACTTAGGATCTCACCGCATCACTAAATGGCCCAGGCTGCCCTTGAACTTGCAGTCCACCTATCTCAGCCTCTCAAAGTGCTGGGATTAGAGGTGGGTGCCACCATCCCTGACTGATCCCCTATTTTTTTAATTAAAAAAATCCTCCCTAGTTCCCCTGCCCAGACCGATTCTTTTCTTCTTTAATGTCTACTGCATATTGTCTGCATTTTCCATAAATGTTTGTTTACATATAAAAACCAAATCAATGTTCAGAGACTGGTTTGAATGGAACGTACCATCTGCATGGATCATTTGAGTTTCCCTACAGAAGTAGAAGACCATCAATTTTCTTTCAAGGAAATACACCCATTAGAAAAGTTATGGGTAACATGAGACTGAGAGCTAAAGGTCAGAACTGAGAAATTATGATCCTTACCCTCAATTCCAAGCCATATATAAAGTTTCGAATCAAAAGTCATCTCAGAATAGTCCAGGTAGCTTTGAGGACACAGAGGCAAGGTAAGCCCAAATGTAGGGTGTAAGGTGTGATCTTCAGATCTCACTGGGACGCTGGCCAGCCCTGGATGGCTGGGCGGGGCCAGTCCCTGTGTAGAGGCAGCTCACACAAACAGATGAAAGCCACTTCTGAGCTGGAGCAGATTCCCCTAAAGCTGCAGAGGCATATTTTTGTGTAATGAGACAGAGTCCATGCAAACACCAACAATAAACCCTGTTGCTTTGGAAGAGAAACCAGGAAGATAGGTCCACAGTGTGGGCCGGGAGCTCAAAGTCCACAGAGTATGTGGTGAAGAATAACGGAGAACATAACTTCAAAAGGAGGACTTTGGCCCCCACATCCAGAAAATAAGGAGGCTTGCAGAGAGATGGGCAATGATTTACACTTTAACTCAACTCTGCCTTGCTCTTTCTCCTGTTGTCCTCTAAGCCTATGTGATTCTCTTTTTTAGTGGGAATTTTTAATCTGATGGAAAGTGGATTTCAGTGCTCAGAGTACTGCTAGGTGAGATGCTAAATTGTCCCTCAGTAGTAATTGCTTGAGATAGTACATGTTGCCAGCACTACTTGATCCCTGAAGGCCACCTCCTATTACATAGTCAAAGCATCTAAAAGCAAACAAAGAATCTCTTACTTTCTAGGCAGCTGAGACAAATCTTTGGAGTCCCCTTGCCAGTCACCTTTCTGAAAGACTGAGGTCTCCAAAAATATCCTCCACCACTCCAAAAAAGAATCCCTAAACCATTCCTTGTTCGGACCTAAATCTATAGACACCCCACACACACACACACAAAATTTTCTCTGTTGGGATTCATTTAGACATTTCTGAATGATTAAAGCTTTTGACACTGATCAAGGACAATTTTCAAAGTAAAGGGGATTGTCACTATTGATGACTTTGACAGCATGGTTCTGCCTGGTGACAGCTGGTATAATTGGAGTGTTAGTGTGTTATTATTGGCTAATCAGAGATTTTTAAGATCAGAAGAACATCAGAACCTCCCACACCCATCAATCTTCCCAAGATTTAAGTGGTAAATACCTAACAGCTATCACCACAGTGTCTTTTACTACACTATATTAAGTTGTGTACAAATGTACCCTCTTTCTTCCATTAGGTTGCATAAATGGAAGTCCAAGCCAGAAGGTGACCCAGTTTCAAAACCAATTTACTGAAGAGACCACTCTTGGGTCCACAAGGAGCTATTAGGAGAGTGGATATGGCTTCCTGGGGTGGTAAGGTGATAACACAGGAAACATACTCATTCTCTTTTAACTTATATGTCACCCATGTAATTGACAGAGGGGAGCCAGGAATAGCTCCACAGTTTTCACTAGGAATTTTCTACCTATACCTTCTGGATCTAACGTAAGCTGTGGTATCAGAGAAAAAGTAATAAACCTGCTAGCATTTTCCTGTGGGCTGGGGCCCAGCTTAAGGAAACCCAGTTAGGCTCCTGTTCAGAGGCCCTATTGACCAGAGGTGGTTGAATACTATGTTCAATTCAGTTGGTCTTTGGAACCCAGAAGACCCCTTGAAATGTACCATCTCCAGCAACAGAGGTACGCAATTCACCCTGTGGACTGTCCCAGGACACTTACACAGATACCTTTGCAGAAATTTCAGAAAAATACAGGCTATTTGATTATCACCACTATTTTTTTGTTTGAGTAGAACTCTAAAAATGAGGGTGAGTCTTCCTCACTCCTGTCTTAACTATCTCTAAGTTATTTATAAAACTTCCAGCCTTGGCAACTTAGCAAGACTCTCAAATAAAAAACAATAAAAGGGCTAGAGAAATAGTTTATTGCAAAGACCCTGGGATTAACCCCCAATACCACCCCTCAAGCCCCCCTCCACATACCTGTGAGTGCACTTGATCATCATATAACTTCAGAATGGCAACAGAGTTGGACATGGAAGCACAAATGCTCACTACCTATGTTGCAATGGTTGATGGGAACAGTTAATGCCAACCAAAGAATTTCAACTCAGATCCTTGATATCTCCTCTTAAATTATTTTGAAAATTGGGTTTTGGGTGTCACAACATAATCTTTCTGATTGGCAACAGGGGGTATCTGTGGGAAGGATAAGCTAAACAAGCTCAGGAAGAAAAAACAATTTGCCTTCTCGTTATTTAGAAGAAGTCAACACGAATCAATTAAAGTAACAAGAGTATTTCTCACCTAGGGAAATGTAGCTCAATCTCCAGTGAGTTCACAGGTACACTTACAGGAAGCTAGATTGTCATCTCTCTCCAGCAAGTGTCACTCTTCAAGCACCTGATGGGGCAGTGCAGGACAAGTTCTCACTGAGCCCGCCCTCCAGCCTGGTGCTGTACCAGGTCTATAGGAATCAAAGACACACAGCTGTTTCCCACTGACTCTGGGATGAAGAATAACTGAGAACATAACTTCAAAAGGAGGACTTTGGCCCCCACATCCAGAAAATAAGGAGGCTTGCAGAGAGATGGGCAATGATTTACACTTTAACTCAACTCTGCCTTGCTCTTTCTCCTGTTGTCCTCTAAGCCTATGTGATTCTCTTTTTTAGTGGGAATTTTTAATTTGATGGAAAGTGGATTTCAGTGCTCAGAGTACTGCTAGGTGAGATGCTAAATTGTCCCTCAGTAGTAATTGCTTGAGATAGTACATGTTGCCAGCACTACTTGATCCCTGAAGGCCACCTCCTATTACATAGTCAAAGCATCTAAAAGCAAACAAAGAATCTCTTACTTTCTAGGCAGCTGAGACAAATCTTTGGAGTCCCCTTGCCAGTCACCTTTCTGAAAGACTGAGGTCTCCAAAAATATCCTCCACCACTCCAAAAAAGAATCCCTAAACCATTCCTTGTTCGGACCTAAATCTATAGACACCCCACACACACACACACAAAATTTTCTCTGTTGGGATTCATTTAGACATTTCTGAATGATTAAAGCTTTTGACACTGATCAAGGACAATTTTCAAAGTAAAGGGGATTGTCACTATTGATGACTTTGACAGCATGGTTCTGCCTGGTGACAGCTGGTATAATTGGAGTGTTAGTGTGTTATTATTGGCTAATCAGAGATTTTTAAGATCAGAAGAACATCAGAACCTCCCACACCCATCAATCTTCCCAAGATTTAAGTGGTAAATACCTAACAGCTATCACCACAGTGTCTTTTACTACACTATATTAAGTTGTGTACAAATGTACCCTCTTTCTTCCATTAGGTTGCATAAATGGAAGTCCAAGCCAGAAGGTGACCCAGTTTCAAAACCAATTTACTGAAGAGACCACTCTTGGGTCCACAAGGAGCTATTAGGAGAGTGGATATGGCTTCCTGGGGTGGTAAGGTGATAACACAGGAAACATACTCATTCTCTTTTAACTTATATGTCACCCATGTAATTGACAGAGGGGAGCCAGGAATAGCTCCACAGTTTTCACTAGGAATTTTCTACCTATACCTTCTGGATCTAACGTAAGCTGTGGTATCAGAGAAAAAGTAATAAACCTGCTAGCATTTTCCTGTGGGCTGGGGCCCAGCTTAAGGAAACCCAGTTAGGCTCCTGTTCAGAGGCCCTATTGACCAGAGGTGGTTGAATACTATGTTCAATTCAGTTGGTCTTTGGAACCCAGAAGACCCCTTGAAATGTACCATCTCCAGCAACAGAGGTACGCAATTCACCCTGTGGACTGTCCCAGGACACTTACACAGATACCTTTGCAGAAATTTCAGAAAAATACAGGCTATTTGATTATCACCACTATTTTTTTGTTTGAGTAGAACTCTAAAAATGAGGGTGAGTCTTCCTCACTCCTGTCTTAACTATCTCTAAGTTATTTATAAAACTTCCAGCCTTGGCAACTTAGCAAGACTCTCAAATAAAAAACAATAAAAGGGCTAGAGAAATAGTTTATTGCAAAGACCCTGGGATTAACCCCCAATACCACCCCTCAAGCCCCCCTCCACATACCTGTGAGTGCACTTGATCATCATATAACTTCAGAATGGCAACAGAGTTGGACATGGAAGCACAAATGCTCACTACCTATGTTGCAATGGTTGATGGGAACAGTTAATGCCAACCAAAGAATTTCAACTCAGATCCTTGATATCTCCTCTTAAATTATTTTGAAAATTGGGTTTTGGGTGTCACAACATAATCTTTCTGATTGGCAACAGGGGGTATCTGTGGGAAGGATAAGCTAAACAAGCTCAGGAAGAAAAAACAATTTGCCTTCTCGTTATTTAGAAGAAGTCAACACGAATCAATTAAAGTAACAAGAGTATTTCTCACCTAGGGAAATGTAGCTCAATCTCCAGTGAGTTCACAGGTACACTTACAGGAAGCTAGATTGTCATCTCTCTCCAGCAAGTGTCACTCTTCAAGCACCTGATGGGGCAGTGCAGGACAAGTTCTCACTGAGCCCGCCCTCCAGCCTGGTGCTGTACCAGGTCTATAGGAATCAAAGACACACAGCTGTTTCCCACTGACTCTGGGAACTTTTGAGACACCCACTAGTGCAGGGGAACTGAAATAATTCTGTGGAAAGCAAGCCACTTACTGGCAGAAATGTCATCTGGATGTCCCCAAGTGCCTCAGTGGACACAATGTCACACGCACGGAGGCCTACACTGCACAAAGTCATGTGCTGGAAAGCTAGAAAGATATGTGTGGCTTGCCAGGTTTTCATGCCTTTTTTTTTTGAGAAGCTAAGCTTAGCTTCTTTCAGAGCACAGGGAAGAAGGCGGGGCTCAGCGACAGTGGATAGAGGTAAGAGAGTGGGCTTCCCCTGGAAGCAGCCAGGGCCACAGGGTGACCATGGTGGGAGGAGTCTGTGTGAATGCTGGGCGAGGTGACAGAAGAACAGAGCAGGCGTGGGTGGCCGAGGGGCCCAGAACGGAACAGATGTGGGTGAGGTGTGTGAGGACAGAGTGTCAGGCCGCAGGGAGACTCAGCAGGAGGTGGGCGGGTGGACAGAGGGAGGCCACCCACGGTGTGACAGAAATGGGGGCACCCGGATGTGTGAAGGCTGAAGCTTTTCCCTTTATTAGAAGGCGTGGGCTAAATATAGCATTTTGCCATTAAAACCTCTTCAAAGTCCTCTGCAACCCTGGTAGAAAAGAAGATGGGCTTGAGGGGTGTTTGTCTACCCTAAAATGCACTCTAGGCGGGGACAAAGTTATCATTGGGTGATTTGCCTCTGACCTACTTAGATGAACAAGAAATAAAATTTAGGTTTCCAGGAGCTCAGAGGAAAGAGTAGGCCTTTCCCTCCCGACTATAACAAATGATGAGGGCCAGTTATGAGGAGTTCCAGGATCCCAAACTTTGTTTCTTGTTCTGTAGTGTCTCACTTTATCTGTAGAATAAAAATAATATGCACCTGTCTTATGGGGTCACTCTTAAGACAAAACCAGAGAGCATGTGAAGTGTTTAGCCTCATGTCTAACACCTAGAAAATGCTTAGTGACGCAGTGTGTCATCTAAAGTTCTTTCCAACTCTAATACACTTAGCTTCTGTGAATTCTGTCAAGGCTAATTTTCTCTTCCTCCAAAGCAGGAGGACTGTGAAGGCCCTGAAACTGCACAAAAGGTTCCTGAGAAATACACCTGCCTGGCTCAGAATCTTCCCCTTCGATGGAAAGGGGCCTCCACGAGTAGACATCCTTTCTGGTATCATCAAAAGGTTCTGACTCAAGCTAGGATAATTTTGGTTTTCTCCAGATGTTTTGTAATGTGGTGTGAATATGGACAGTGGGTATTGCTGGAGGTGAGTTATTGAAGATGAACACAGAAGTCCCTTAAACACCACCTTCCGGGCACCTGGGACAGTGCTGGTTCCTGTCTTGCCCTTATATAGATTTTTTTGGTCCAACTCAGGAGTGACCTTGGCATCCTTCTTGCTTGTCTATATTAGCTGGAGTTAATTTTTTCTGCTTGCATACAAAGGACAGGCCAGTGATAAAACATATATAATCACAATATTTGGAAAGAATAACTGCATTGTTTTTACAGCAGTTTTAGTGTAGTACTCTGACTTCCCTTTCCCATCTCCCAAGAATGGTTAAACTCCAAGAACTCAAGACGTTGATGAGCTGAGGTCGCAGGGAGGGAAGCTTCATTTGATTCACTCATGAGCAAAGTTCCTAGAGCAGATCTTAACGCGCTGACTTCTCCCATCATTTGGAGTCCAGGGAATGGTACTGAAGAGCTTGCCAAGTCCCCAAACGACCCTTTGTACTAGAATGCCACCAACAAGCAGATAACAGTTTTAATCGAGTCATTACCCAGGAGAGAAAGGAGCTGAAGGAGGAAATTGGGAGCACTAATTATATCCATGACAATCTAGAGCCCAGAAGATGGGAACAAAGTTTTAAAACCACCACAGTCTCTTAAAATCTCTTGTTTTGTTTTGTTTATAGAAGCCAGCTACTCTTGGGGCCCAAGGTTTCTGGTCCTTCTGACTTTGATGAACAGATGTTGACAGGTGCTGAAAGGGAAGCAGGTGTTGTGGGGAGTCCAGAACACCATAGAAAAATCTTCTCATTATTATGTAATACAAGGAGTTTAAAAGAACAAAGCTCCTGGAAGAAGGGTCCTATTTCCTTCTTATACAACAAGGTCAGGTGGGGTCAAGCTAAGAATCAGAACTGTTTTTTTAAAGTAGGGTTATACAGAGGGAAGAGGCTAGTACTGAGCTGCCACTGAGTTGAGCTTCTTAAGGGATGCAAGCAGAGCCCAGGATGTGACAACAGCCATTGTTGACAGCAGAGGCAGGAGCAACAGGTGGCCCAGGGACAACAGAAATGTTCTGACAGTGTCCAGTCCAATGTGTGACTTGCAACACAGCAGAGAATAGGCAGGACAGACAGGTAGAACTGGCTAAAAAGACAAAATCAGCCCCCTAACAAAAAATTATGGGAAACACCACTTGCTCACGTTATCTGGGCAGTAACTATGCTTTTGGAATGCAGAAGACTTTTTTTTCTCCCAACTTACTCTAAGGTATGACTTAATTATACATAGAGTTCAGGGTTAAATGTGTTCCTAATTTTTTATTGCATATCACTATATAAAAGTCCAAGTGATACCAAATGCCTCTGCAAATCCTAGTTGGGCTTACAGAGAGTCAGCCCACTTTCCAGAATGCCCCAGAAGGGACTATTTTATGGCAGGCCTGTCATTATGCATATAAAGCCTAAGGGATATGGTTCAGCTTTAAAGGTTAGTCTTGCAATGTATTTTTTCAGCAATGGGCACACTGCCTGTGCTGAGGGTCTGACATAATTAAGGACCCTGAAACGTCAGGAATCGGGTTGTGAAATGTTTCTGGACAATCTGGAAAGTAAGGAAAAGATTCTCGTGTTGATGCAAAAGAAAACAATTAGGAAACCCTTCCAAAAGGCCATATAAATTTAAGTTAGGATGGTCATTTGGAACAAAGACTATCTTGGATTTAATTCTGAATTTGAGGATTCATGACTAACTCAGAGGGAAGGTTTGTTTTATCTGAGAACAAAGAAGATGTGGACGTGAATGAGGGTACCAGCATGCTGTGAAAGGGGAGACCAGTGCACTAATTATGTATGACAGATTTACAGACTTCATTGATTATCAGAACGCTAGATAGTCAGTGAGATCTCAAAAACCTAGAAAGTGAATTCCTGAGAACGTATTTCAAACCATACAGGAAGAGAGTGTGTTAGGTAGGGTCTTCTCCGTGTATTTAAAATAAAAACAATTCTAGAGCAGTGGTTCAACACTAGTGTGAACTCAGGCAATGGAGAGAAGTAGAGGATGGGCCACAGCCTCCTGCCTCGGCCCAGGGGTGGGCTTGTAGCACAGCTGCGGGTCTTCCTGCCAAATTCCAAGTGTGTCTCAAGGGAGCCCAGAGGCCCAGCTAAGAGCTGTGTGCATCAGAAGGCCTACTGCGAGCCTCAGTCCTTGTGAGAAAGGCTCAGGTACTACCTCGAGAGCCCGACTTCAAGCCTTATGCCATTGTCTCTTTGTCATTACATATACACTAACACTCCTGGTGATCATTTTATAAACTGCCTCGCTTGTGAAAGAAATGATACATTAAAGCAAGCCCAATGCTTACGGTAGTAGTAGATGAGAAAAGTCCAGGGAAAGTGGTGTTTGGCATAAAATAAAAAGCGAACTACTGATTTTGGCAGCTGTGATGGTTGGTATTTAGGTGTCCCCCCAAAGCCTCATGCAGTCATTTGGGTGACTTCTAGAGTTTGTGATTAATTCATGATCCAATGCTGGGATTATGGGTGTGAGTGCTGCTGGGATTACACTCACCCTGGGGTGGATAGCCTCAAGGCAATAGGAAGAAAGGAGAGAGGCTTGCTCTCTGCCTCTGTTGGTCTGCTCCTCCTTTGTGGCTCTTGCAGTTTGCTGTTTTCCACTGCCATGAGAACACATTTCATACAGGAAAATAAGTGCACTAGGCAAGTGTCTCCTCCACATATTCTGCTTCCCTTTTCCATGTGCCACTCTGCCTTGGAGCCAGCCACATATGGACTGAAACTTCCACTAACTGTGAGCTAAAGAAACCTTTCCTTCCTTAATTTTGGGTGTCAGGTATTTTGTCCCAGCAATGAGAGACAAATAACTGAGGGAGCAGCAGAGCAGACACATGAAACAACTTCACTTATATGGACTGGG
>NW_004524603.1:14706575-14710440 GCF_000260255.1 Octodon degus
GGCCGGATGACTCCTTGACAAAGTTCTGGCTGGTGGGGTCCCGCCCTGGGGCACCATTGGTTCTGCCCCCAGAGTGACTCAGCACAAAGAGACCACACAAAGGGGCTGAGAAAGTATTCCATGCTCTACTTCATCAGAGGAACTTCATCACCTGGCTTGCAGTGCAAACTCTTTTGGCTTGGATCCTTGCCTTCTGTTGCAGACTCTTCAGTCTTCCATCGCAGATCCATTAGCTGACAAACAGAGACTTGCACAGAGCACAGCAGTGAGCTTCAGACCTTGGGACTGAATTCCTCAGTCTGGGGTATGCAGACGCCCTCTGCACGCTCCCTTAACTGACTCTGTGGCAGACGGTTGTAAACTAATCTTGTAATTCCTTATACCTTGTATATCTTGTGTTATTATCTGTTCCTCTATGTGAAACCCTGACCAATACAGAATATGGTACCAGGAGTGGCAAAACTGCAACATAGAGGATTTGTGTATGATAGAGGATTTTAAATAGTGTAGTAATATTCACAAATTGATGGACTCTCAAGGCCTGGGAACCTACGCCTTAAGAAGCTCAGTAGACTAAGCTCTAGGGAGGCAGACTTTGTCAGACTTCACACAATGGCTGTCCCAGAGCAGCGGCCAACACACAGGAGGCCAAGACAGCCCACAGCCAAGAATGCAGTACTGAGTGGTTCGTGTGTAGAATTTAGATACTGATCCAAGTGCCATGGGAAGTCTGTAGCCATTTTCACACTGTGTGTGTGTGTGTGTGTGTGTGTGTGTGTGTGTGTGTGTGTGTGTGTGTGACATGCTTTGGCTTCTGTTTTAAAAGGACCTACTCCCTGCCCTGTGGAGAACAGACAACCAGAGGAGCATTTGCAAAAGAGGCAGGCAAGACATAAAGAAGTGGACTAGGTCTCACCATGGAGAAGGCTCTGAGGAGCCGCCATGTTCAGGACCACTGTGGGCTGCATTGGGGGTTGTCAGTTGGTTCCAGGTAAGTCGAAGGCTGGACCACACAGGTTCACTGATGAAACAGGCAGCAGACTGAGAGAGGAAGAAAGCATAAGCCGGGCAGGAGGGTGGGTGTTGGTGCCATTTATTGCGATTGTGAAGACAGGGAGACACCGACATGGGGAAGAGAATCTAGCTCTGTGAGACTCGCCAGGTTTGAGGTGAGTGGTAGACATCCTGTGGAGATGTCACTTAGACCTCAGATAGATGCCAGTCACTGTTTCTGGAAATCAGTGAGGTACACAGAGCAGGATTACATCTAGGATTAAATACTAATTTAATGCTGAATTAATTAATACTAAATTAATTACTAAATGTCTGAGGCCTACTCTGTCTTAAAAAATGGGGAAAGCTCTAGTGAAGACAAAATGCATTCAGTTGCCCTCAGTTAAAAGAGAAAATATACATTCTTCGTGGGCAACAGGGAAGAATCTGAATTGTCATTGTCCTAAGACATGAAAGTCCCTCCTACACTTGTCAACCTACTCTAATTACACAAAACCCCAAAGAAATAATTAAGAATCTTTTAAATGTCAGATGTGTTGGCTACCAAGGCCCTCATTTTCTTGAGATTCATTATATTCTAATCAGACAGGATTGGAAGAGTATCTGGAAAGGAGAAAGAGAACTAGAAACACAGTTGAAATAATAATTATTAAACTGAAGTATGTGGGCTCAGTAGAGAAAAAGAAGAATGTGTGAAATGCAAGTTGTTTCTTGAGAGGAAGGAGAAATTTCACACAGCCCTTAGCTCTCTGACCAACCACATGTGACAGAGGACCATCAAATGCAAATTACTTCCTTCACTACTACAGGGAAAGAATCTACATCTTCATGCAGAATGGGAAGCCAGAACCATCTGTTGCTTGCCTTTAGGATCCAGCAGAACACAGGAAGTATGAGCAAGGTCGCCAGAGGAAAGCCGAGAGAATCGTTCACTATACTGGCTGCCATATTTAAATAGGGCAGGAGGATAGCAGCACTGAATTGCATGGGAAGGTCACAGCCACCCTTCCTGACTTCTGGCAACAGGAACGCTTGCATCTACCCTACTGCCTGTCATATTATGGGATAGTAAGGTACCCACGTGAAAGAACTATGTTGTGTTTGCATGTTAGATATGGATTGCACCGAGGTTATGGGAGAGGAGATGCAAGTGGTGATGGGAAGTGGTGATGGATCCATCATCAGGCACTCAGCAGCTGCAGTGCTGCCTCTGTGGAGCCCAGTATGGGTCTGTTTCCTTCTAGACATAGACCCAAACCTGAAATTTCCTGACAGACCTGGAGGTCTACGCTTCTCCTCAGAGATGGCACTCTGCCCCAAAATGCAGAGTGACACATTCGGGCAATTCGCTGCCTAGCCAGTGACCAGCGAAAAAGCTCTCATAGACCCAAGGATCATGACGACCTCTATGAAGGATTGTCTTAAGGATCAGGATGATAAAGACATTCAATTCATATTTGCTCAAAGAAAGGCATAGAATCTTCCCCCTAAATAACTTTATATGCACACGCACAATGACAAAACAACAACAGTAACAACAAAACAGTTGGAATTTTACCCTTAGAAGGGAAAGGAGCCCAGTGCTCTTCAAGTTTAATAAAAGTACTGGTCCTGAGCTGAATATAGGGGTGCCTGCTTGTGGTCCCAGGAAGCTGAGGCAGGAAAATGGCAAGTTCAAGCTTAGTGTGACGTCTATCTCAAAATTAAAAAAAAAAAATTAAAGGGCTTGGAATGAAGATTCTTGGTTCACTCCCCAGTACCTTCCCCAATACACAATTGGGCCTGAATGTGGCACGAAATAATCTTAGTAGCATACTTAGAATATGCTTAGTAGTATATTCTATTTCAGTGAGGCACTTAGAGGAATCTATTCCAGTCAGAAAGGCAAAACACTAGCAATGTAAAAAGTAGATATTACAGAGTGTGGGATACCATTCTCTAAAACTGAAGAAAGGTGTCTACAGTCAGACATTTAAGCAAGATGGAGTCTCCTGTTCAACTGCCTTAGAAAGTTCTTCACCAAAAAAAAAAAAAAGGATATGACTAAAAGATCCAGCTATTCCAAATGTTTTGCAATCAATCTGAGATATTCTTATAGTTTTCTGTGCATCAACAAATATTGACACAATTCACTTTCTCCCCCTTTACTTCAAGCACTGTCTGAAAATAATAGGTAACTGAAGTACTCAGCACAAGTGTCTAGAGATTTTAATCAAATATCCTCCAAAATACACATCTAGTGCTACAAATTTTGTTACTGAAATATGCTTTCTTAAAACTCAACTAAATTTGTTTTTGAATTTACATTTATGGATAATGTTGGAGCATGACGTGAATGCTTAGTTTTTGTCTCAAGTAATAGAAAGAGATGGGTAGAAAAGCCAGTCAATGTGAAATTCTGTAAGTGCAGAGTCATTTCTCAGTGCTCTGAAGGTAAAGCATTTCCTGGACATGGATAATATACCTGAACAACCCCAATTTGAGAAAAATCTATGAAGATGGCTTTGGTGTGTGCCTAAACCAGCAGCCTTTGAATCCCACCTTGTGGTGCTTGAATGAGGAGTACAAAAGGGAAGAGGGAGGCAGATGGGAAAGAAAGGGTGGAGACAGAAGTAGGGATGCACAGGGTCCATGAGAGAACATCTCATCTGTGTACTGTGCAGGGATTGCCATGTTGCGGAAAACTAGAAAGACAAAACCCTGCAACTGGATGAAGAGGTTGTGGGAGACTGGCAAGGTCTAGGATCTCAAAGATATTAGAAACATCGTTGTTTTGGGTTTTCTCATCAAAAAACTACCAAGGGGCTCTGGCCATTTTAGAAGACTTTGGAGTGCCCTATTTTTTTTTTTT
>NW_004524603.1:14712665-14713495 GCF_000260255.1 Octodon degus
GTCTCACTCACTCGCCGGCCTGCGCTCTGGGTCTCTGGAGTGCCCTATTGACTGGCTAACAAAACAAAGCCTGTCTGATCAGGGGACTAGAGAGATAAAGGGACACCTGTGTGGCTCTCAGCTCTCGCTCTCTCTCTCTGTGGTTCCTTTTGGTTAGTGCTTCTCCCAGTAAGGCACGTTTGGGAGAGATCCATGTCTGTCTTTGGTGCTCATGTTGTGAACTGTGTAATAGGCTGCAGTGATGTCATAGGACTTGGACATCCAGAGAGCCACAGATAGCAATTCTGAAATGTCATTCAGCAAATGCCACCAGAGCTCAGTCTCCAAGCATGACAGGATGCCCACCAGGGAAGAGAACCTGGCTAGTAGCTCTCTTTCATGCTCACCATCCCTACCTTTCTCTTTTCCATTGTCCAGTGGTAGTGAAGGCTCTGGTATAATCACGCATAGCTCCTACAGGGAAAGACCACCACTGTAACAAAATGAAGCCAAGTTTCCCAAGTTGAGGGTGGGAAGGAGGACCTCCAGGTTGGCAGAGGGTCGGTCAAGAGGCTAACCAAAGAACTTAGGCTTTCTGTCCCGATTGTTATCTGAAGCTCTTAGGTTTCTCCTACTTTATTACCAACTCCACCAAAGCCAGCACTCTACTGTGTGATACACTAGACAATGCTTTTTTTAAAAGTGGGCAAAAACATTTTGGTCCTAACCTTCTAAGGTCAATTAAGACTAAGGACATATGAAAACTTGTACTGTAACATCATGTACCTCGGTAGTGTCCCAAATTTTCTGATCAAGGAGATTATGGGGCCAAAGAGGAAAGTGATCGATGA
>NW_004524603.1:14714055-14719446 GCF_000260255.1 Octodon degus
AGTGTGTTAGTTATTGAAACTGTCCTAGCGATTTGATTTGAAACTGTCTCATTGCTATCTGTTTATCAATAAAATTATGAAAAAAAAGTGGGCAAAATTTAACTTCTTGAAACTTACAATTAACTAGTACTCTGGCTTGGGTGGTTAAGTTCAAAAAGAAATATATGGACTAGACTTGGTCTGCTGCCACTGTAAAGTGTAGAAAGGGAAATAGTAATTCTTTTTTAATTACTAGAAAAATAGTGGAGCGATATGGCAGATGATCTCTTAACCAAGGTGCACCTTCCAGTGGTGAAGTCATGTTGATGTCACGCACCTCCTGATACATTGTAAGTGTACCTGATCTCCACAAAACCTGTACCCAAGTCTAACAATGAGTAAAGCATCAGACAAATTCAAAACAAGGCACGGTCTACAAAATGCCTGAACAATATTCTTTAAAACCATCAAGATCATGAAAAGTAAAGAAAAACCAGGAAACCAGCAAAACCAGAAGAGATTTACGAGATGTAGTGACCACTTTCATGTGGTATCCTGGGTTGGAAAATGAACTTCAGTGTGAAGAGTGATGAAATCCAAGTGAATTTGAATGTTTTGGTACCAATATCATATCAATGTCAATTTTCTATTTTTGACAAAAGTAATATTAGGAGAAAAGGGGTGAAAGATACATTCTCTATTCTCTGCTTCTTTTTTGGTAAATTGAGTATTACCCCAAAATAACAAGTGTATTTTAAAAATACTTGAGGGCTGGGGATATAGCTCGGCACTCTAAGCACCTGCCTGGCATGTGCAAGGAACTGAGTTCAATCCCTGGTACCACATGCCACGCCGGCCCCAGAACTGGGTGTGGTGGCACACACCTGTAATCCCAGCACTGGGGGAGTGCTGATGCTGGAGGATCACTAAAAGTGCAAGCTGAGTAGCAAGACCCTGTGTTAATCAATAATAATAGTAATAATAATAATAAAATAATAATAATAACAAACTTGAGTTCTAATAGATCTCAATGCAAAATGAAACCTTAATTTTTTTGATGGTTTATAGTGCTGTATTAAAGTAACAGAAGGTGACCTATACATTACAGAAAATATAAAATATAGACAAAATAAGATGTCACATTTTTACTACCTGGACAGCTATTCTTCCTGTCTTTGGGAATATTTTCTCTCTGGCTTTCTTTCTAATATATAGGTACATGTACAGTTGCCAGTATGAGATCTTAGAGTACACACTGGTCGGAAGTCTTATATTCCAGTCAGTGATGGCTTCGTTTTCATTTCAGAAAATTTGCATATCACCTCCTGATCTTACCATATTCAGAGCCCTCCCACCCACTCCCTTACAGATAGCATATTCAAACCAGCACCCAATTCCTGGATGATAGCATCTGATGGTTGTGACCCTTAAACATTTTTGAATCCAACCAGTTTTCCCTACGGATGTTGATTTGTAAAGGTGCCATGCAAGGGACCCTGGAGAATATCTCAGCTTCTGCATTTCTGCGATAACTTCCTCATGGTGATGCTTAACTTGTGCCGGTGGGTCCTGGTAACTGAATGATCTACCTAAAATCTTGATTGATTAATGTGAAACATTTTTGTCCACAAATATTGTAATTGATGTATTGTGGTCAGTTACATCAAAAACACGTGACATCAGGATTTTTTACCCTTAGTGATGTGACAGTTACCAGAGTTGAGTGATTGTGATAATAGTCCTTATTTTGGATGCGTCAGTATGTTTTGCTGTTGAGATAAGAGAACAACACGTATAATCAGTGGGAGTTTGGTAATGTAACAAATGTCCTTTTTCTCCAAAAGCTATATCTCCGGTGATTTCTTTAACAGTAACACTTGCCTGAACTGATAATTTTAATTGAGATCAGTGAAAATATTTTTTTTAAATTCTATTGTTATTGGCTGGCTTTTTTCTGTGATGTAGAACATTTTCAAATCAACTGAGGCTATTGGGTGGCCCTGAAATACAGTTCCTTGGCAAAGTGGCTTGAGAAATACCAGCTGAAACACTTCAGTGTTTTGCTTAAAGGAGAACAAAAGAGAGTGAAAGACTGAGGGTACGACAGACCCAGGAATCTGCTTTGTCTACAGATTCAGAGGGGTGCTCAAAGGACTGGCACATGAAGAGGGTCACCAAGCCCTAGTCCCTAGACAGCTGCTCTTGGGCCAGCTCTATCTGAGTCCCACGTTAAAGCAAAAAGGGCTCCTCTTCCTGCTGCTCACCAGGGCTTGCCCTCTCTGTTTCTACTTTTTATATACACACCTGGCTTCTTCCCCAAGAATGATCTCCTCCTTGAAGTGAGCCCACATGTCCTAATCAATACAACAGAGCAGTAAGATCCTCTAGGCTCCTAACACTACCATTTTGCCTCCTGAATACAATAAACACAGCCTCCAATAAACAAAAATTACACAGAGTAACAGGGGGCTCACTTCCTTGTGGCTTTAACTGAAAATGGTGCCAGAAGCCTTGGAGTCAAATTATTTTCCCTGGAGCATAACTATTACCTACTGTAATAAGAAATAAGATGTAATACAGTCTGCTGCCAACACAGTCCTGTCTGCTAAAATCAGCTTCATAAAAGGCTTCTATTGTATTTTTACCTCCTTGTCTTTTTCATTTAAGAGCGAGGGCCTAACCGTGGCAACCTCCATGCGGGGTGCAATCCCCGGATGGATGTAATGAAAGGATTTACTTTTTGCAATTCACATGGCACATCAGAAAGACCCTGAAGTGAAAGGGGTCAGTGTTTCCCGGCAGTTTCAAGTAGGGGCTACATGGAAACATTTCCAATGTGTCAAAGTCTTTCAAGGTTATGCAGTCACAGGCAGAAAGACTCCTGTCACCTATTAACATCACAAGGAAATGGAACAATAGTGAAATGACTTAAAGGAAAAAGTGAAAGCAAATAGTCGTACTTATCCAGGATATAAGGACAGTGGTGTGGCACATCTGTAAAATCTTGAAGGAAAAGCATCTGTTAGTAGCCAAGGACACTTTACACTATGAACAAGATACAGCAGGGGAATAAGACAGATTCTCACACATCTCAGCCATGGGATACAAGGACATGTGTAATAGGACAGATACAAAATGCACACTGAGTGGGATGCAGGACGGGCCCAGTGCCCTGGGATTCCGCAGCTGCAGTTGGCCCGCTGCCTTGTTGCACTTAGCCTATGTGGAATCAAGACCAAAAGATCTCTAGCAATGAGTGCATCTATCAGATGGAATATTGCCTACTTTAGTTCAAATGCTAGCGATGAATCTAGAGTCACACAGAGAAAATTGCCTGCAAAAATAAACATCAAGTGACAAGTCACTGATTTTGGGAAAGGAAGTCCCATGAGTGTGTAAGCAATTGTTACATGAGGGGACGCATGCAGGAGAACTGGGAAAGGGACAGTCTCACAAATGGGAGGAGAAACCCTTGAACTTCATGCATGTGAGGGTTCCTGTCTATAGCACTGGGATCATTCTTATTGCATATCCTCCCATGAGAAATTGTCCCTCGTCGCTCGCCTATGTGCACTGCTCTCCCAGTGACACACATGACAAAGAGTTGAGACAGCCATGCACATGAGAATATCTGCAAGTGTGCTCCACACTGTGTCTCTATGTGTGCCCAAGCAGGTCACATTTCTAAAGAGTGGTCAGTGAGCAGGGTGCCTGCTGGAAATCATCCGTGACATGCCACTGGCCTTACAGCCACAGGCTGCTGGTGGAGTCCTGCTCAGATGCTGGCTTCAAATTCAGAGCATGTACTATGTGCCACCTTAGTTCCCAAAGCTACTGAGAGGGTACCTCTGCTGGGATCCACATTAAAATGCTGAAAAGCTGAAGCACACCTTGATCAGCTCAGTGCTTCTGTTTGCTTCCAATGCAGGGCAGGGCTGGGTTCTCTTCACAGCCAATTAGTAAGGCATTAGATGGGAGGAGCAGCAGAGGCCCCTTCACAAAACACAGTCATTTCAATTATTAACAAAAAAATAAAATCCTGTCTTCTGCAACAACATGGATGAGTCTAGAGGACATTATGTTAAGGGAACTAAGCCAGGTGCAGAAAAAGAAATCCTGCACATTCTCACTCCTATGCAGCAAATGAATACATTGATCTGATAGAAGTTGAGAGTGGACTACTAATTACTAGAGACTGGAGGACAGAGGGGAGGAAGGGAGAGAGGGGTTGGTTACTAGAGTTAAATCGGTAGAACAAGATCTAGGTTCTATAGCACAGGATCACTCTGGTTAACAATAACATATATTTCAGATGTACAATTTCAGATTTACCTTCTGACTACTGAATGGACATTTAGAGACGTTCAATCACATACCTTGGAACTCAGGGAGCACAAAACAACCCCGCAGGGATACTGCAGTACGCTGAGCAGCTCACCTTTCAGGACTAAGTCTTCATTCACTCTACTACAGAGGGGTGTTCGACTGCTTCAGGGCCTCATGGAGGTTGCTTCCTAGAGTTACCCCAACTCAGGAGCCAGCCAGCTAGGGATTGAAACCTCTACAAACTGTGAGCCAAAAGAAACCTCTCCTTCTTTGGTGTTGCGTCCCAGGGACAAGGAAATGACTAAGACATCCCATCCACACAGGCCTACTGCCCTCCCTCCCAGCAGGTGTTACTCCAGATGGCCTCCTGCATGCAAGCCTCAGCTCCCAGTGCATTTCCCAGGGCTCCGCCCTACAGCAAGCCCCCATGCTCAATAACAGCTCCATGCCAGATCCCAGGATTTGTTGTCATTTGGTTTGTTTGGGTCTACACAGGATAGACAAGCCATATCCATAACTGTCCACAAAGTCATCTCCGCGTGTGTGTCACAAGTCTGGTGCTCATATGAAATCTAATCAAAAAAAGTTCTTATATGTATTTAATGTATCTCTTTCTGGGCTACACAAAATAGTATTCCAAGTAGTTCTCTACATTTTCAAGGCATTTCTCTGAGACCTTATTCAGAAATTTGTGTTTGTTTTTGGAGATATGCCCTTGTTATGAAATCCAGGTTGCCGTGAATTCACTACGTAACCCAGGTGACCTCAAACTCATGGCAATCCTCTTGCTTCAACCTGCCAAGTGCTGGGATTACAGGTATATGCCACCATGCCCACCTACGTTCATAATTTTTTTAATAATTAAAATTCACATTCAGGGCCAGTGAGATAGCTCAGTGGACTAAGCACTTGCTTAGGCAAGCACAGGGGTTTGATCTCTGGAACCACAGGCCATGCTGGCCCCACTCCCCAGAGTGCTGAGCCAGCCACTGAGTCTGCATGTGGTAGCTTGTGTCTATAATGCCAGCCCTCGGGGGGCTGAAAACAAGAAGATCACTATGAGTTCAAGCTGCATAGTGATACCCT
>NW_004524603.1:14719546-14726029 GCF_000260255.1 Octodon degus
GCCAGTGAGTTATACACTTAAGATACATACACTTCAGGCATGTTACTGTGTATCTCAGAAAAATGCAAACATGTAAATAGCATATGATATCATATATGAGTTCAAGCTGCATAGTGATACCCTGTACCAACTATAATTAAAAAAAACAAACAAACATTCATTTGTGAACATTGACACCTCTAGGGACTTCTTCTGGGATTCTTATGAAACACATACACATGGGGAGGCTTTGTTCCTGGGTCTTCTCTACTTGAATCTCTCTGCGATGGTCCTTTCCTCTCTGCTTTGGCTCAGTAACACAGGTCAAGGCTGGCCCACAGCTCAGCTTATGTGAGGATCCTTCTTCCCCAAGCCTGAGAGGGCAAACCTACATGGAACCCATCGCTATTTATGATGACCGAGGTCTGGGTCAGCCTCATGCTACCTGAAAGGACAAAGTAAGCACAGGTATATTCTTTGTTGTTGCTTTTATTTGGTTTCTTTGGGTTTGTTCTTCAAGCTATATGATTCTGTGAGCCTTTTCAAATGATAGACTATTTCTTCTTCTTGCCAGGCATATTTCCATTTTAGGGTTTATGTAAAAAATTGTGTTTAAAAAAAGCCATTGTAGAGATGAGGTAGGAAGTAATGCTGGCTGCAGGGGACAGATGGAATGACCCACTGGGATGGTGCCATGTCTGTACTCAAGAGAGAAAGTAGCAGAATGTATTTGTCTGAAACGAGTTTCCGTCAACCTGGGCTCCCAGCCAGTCCGCAGAGAACAGGCCGCATTAGCAACACCGCCCGGCTCAGCATCCTTGCTCAGGAAAAAGCTAAACAACCTTCCTCCTTTCCATTTTGCTCAGACTCACAAACAGGGAAGGAAGCAGGAGGCCAGCACATTTAAAAGAGCTAAAAAAGCTCTGGAAGCTGCCCAGAGCTACAGCTTTGATGCTAAGGCACAGCCAGGGAGATCAACAGAGTTTTACCTTCTCTATGAAGATTGCTGTCTTTTCTCTCTTACACACACACACACACACACACACACACACACACACACACACACAGAGGCAAAAATATTTCGGAGGAGATTCCTATACAGTATCACTTGAGAAACGTCATCGTTCTTAATGCAACAAACTACTAAATACCTTTTGCTTATGGGGGATGGGCAGGAAAATAGCTTTTGGTGAACAGTGTGAGATGGATGGGCGCCTGGGAGAAAAAGAGAGGCCGAGTTGAAGCAGAAAGGACATTTGTCTCTTTCTACAGCTTGAAAGCTCTTTGAGTGCATGTCTGGTGGACAGAGCCCCATATCCCATTCCGAGGAGCAGCCTGCCTGCAGGGGCCACAAGACAACCTCTCTTTTCATGTCACCCCCTTACTGCAATCCCTTGCCAAGTGCCTTGCTCGGATCCAGCGGCAGTGGTGTGGTCCTCTCTCAGGAGACCCGGATCAAGAGGCCGCCAGACAGAGGGGATTCAGGAGTCCTATGATGTCAGTAAAAATCCTCCAAGGAAAAATTCACTTTCCTGCAATCTAGCATGACATATCCAGAGTTTCAGCATGTTTATTTACCTCTAAGATTTCTATGAAAATAACCAGATGTACATCAACACTGACACGCAACAATAATGTCCAGTGCACGATACAACAGAGTGAAAATGAAATAAAATAAATGCACACACGAATGGAGAAGAGAGATGCACTCAGTGGTAGAATGATATTCAGTCTGCGAGTCTCATGTTCTTGAAATACTTTTAACAGTGCAAAATTACTGTGGTATGTCCCATTAAAAAACAATCATGGGTTTATAAGCAGAGTCTAAACAGCCAGTGAGTTATACACTTAAGATACATACACTTCAGGCATGTTACTGTGTATCTCAGAAAAATGCAAACATGTAAATAGCATATGATATCATATCCAAAGCGCGGCTTACTTACTTCTGCTGTGGTTGTTGTTTTTTTGGGTTTTGTTTGTTTTACAGTACTTGGGATTGAATCTCAGGAGCACTGACCTACCTTCCCAGTGCTTCTTCGCTTTTATTGTGCGACAGGGCCTCACGGAGCTGGCCTGGAGAGAGTCAAACTTTGCATCAGCTTTCCAAGTGCTGAGAGTATAGGCACGTGTGACCTTGTTGGTGGCAGTATTTCTGCTGCTTTTTCCTTTTTATATTTTTCAACATTTCCTGACTTCTGGGGTGTGGCGACAGCCTCTGGCTCCCCATCTTGGGTCTTGGGCCATTCAGCCCTCAGTCTCCTGCTCCTGGGGCCGGCTGGTCTTCAAATCTTCACATGCTCCAAGGTCTACCTACCCTCAGAGCTCCCACATGAACACTTCCTCTGCCTGCATCCCCACGCCCTCTGCCTTCCCTGTTGACCCCTGTCCTCTCCTTAGTGCAAGGCCACCACCTTCTAGGACCATATTCCCTTGCCTCCATTCCACGGGATGAGGCCAGGTACTCAGCACAGCCTGGATTTACAGATGGTTTCCATAATTCTCTGTGCATTGAACAACAAGATTTTCTGGCCTTAAGAGAAAGCTTTACCTAATATTATGCTCTCAGCTGCCAGAATGATTAGGAGCCCAGAAAATAATTTTTAAAATTGATGGATGGAGACTCTTTTCACCCTGTTGTCAAATAACTCTATCGTAAAGAAGTTCACACCTTTAGAAAAAGATAGAAGTTGCAGTTCCTCTTCTCTCCTCCAGTGAAGGGAGCTGATGCTGGGGCAAGGGGCTGCTATCTCAGAGGCCCTGGGGCCTCTACCTTTACTGTCATTTGTTCCCCCGCCTGGGAGTGAGGCCCAGATTTGTAGTGGTACAAATCAACCAATGAACAATAAAGGGATATAAATAACGACTACCCATAAAGAAGTTCTACCACCCAAACCCCGAGGATTCAGTTTAGCACCACCAATCTCTTTTAAGGGGGCAAGGAGATTGAATAGTTTTAAGGTTCATAAAACAGATTATAAACTGTCACAGATGCATGGCAGAGTGTATTGTGGGCCGAACAGCCTGCAAAGGCCCTGGAATGAAAATACAGCCGAGGTGAACCCAGAATCTCACTGATACTGGTTTAAGCATGAGTGGGAGAAGAAGAAGAAGGGTAGCTACATTCTGAAAGAGAGCAGAAGGGAAGTAGGAAGGAAAATGAGGACAAAAACTGGAAATGGAAGAGAAGCAGAGAAGAAAAACATTGGAAACAAAACAGTGGCACGAGGAAAATGGGGAAACACAAGGGATGCTGGGAAAAGATGATCAAGAGCACACATGATGTGGGCCGAGGGGATAGCTCAGTGGACTAAAGTGCCTGCTTAAACAAGCTTAGGCAAGCTCAGGGGCCGCGGTCCGATCCCTGGCACCACAGCTGGCCAGAGTCTGTGCATAGTGACCCATGCCCAGAATCCAAGCACCGGGGAGGCTGAAAGCAGGAGAATCACCACAAGTCTGAGCTGCGTAGTGAGACCCTGTAACAACCAAATACACAAAAAATAAAAATTAAAAAATTAAATAAAATATATTTTAAAAAAGACTGCACAGGGTCTGAGATGCCAGGAGCTCTCTGCTCTCTTCCTTCCCCAAAACAAATGACCTCTGAGTGGAGGATTTAAACCTTCAGAGATTTATGGCCTTAAGTACAAGGAAATATATCCCTCTAGGTTTTATGCAAGGATTTGAAAGCAAAATACCTTGAAACTAATTTACCATGATCCTGTGTGGCATTTATAGATTTGTGCCTTCGCAGCACTGGGATTGAACCCAGATCCTTTGCAATAGGTCATTTCTCCAGGCATTCTTACATCTTTTAATCTCAAGACAAGGTCTTAATAGGTTGCCCAGGTAGGACCAGAACACACAAGCCTGCCTCAGTCTCCCGGGAATGCACCAGCATGCCTGACTACATTCATTTTCTTTACAAGGGGAAACGATACATGTTCTTATTGGGCCAGAATTCGTGGGTGTGGCTGCAGTGCAGGGAGGGCAGGGAATGAGCCCGTGAAGTGAAAAGGAGAAGAGCGCCAAAGGATTCCATCAGCAGGCTCCCTGGGCTCCGCGGATCCAGCAAACACTTTATCAATAATAAATACTACAAGCTTTTATTTTTATGATAGCTCCAGAGGAAGGCACAGGCTCCACAATCATCATCTCTGACCTTTTCTGGTCCCTTCCCAAGTGAGAACAAACTGCTACCATACCGTTATACAGTGCTGTCTGCTCCACAGCTGTGTCCCCCAACACTACTGCATTCGGCCTGCTAACCCACTCCAGAAATGGGTGAGGCAGAACAAAAACAGAGGGGACATTCAGAGGGCTAAATGATTTGGCTGATATCACTATGGTGTGTTGGATTGGGCCCCCTAAAGAGAAATGCTGAACATTGGCCAAGCAATGGCCGTGACTCATCCACATGGCTGCACTGACAAAGGTTCTACAATCTGAGGTACAGGATCTCAGGAAAAATCCTGAGGGCATTTCACTGACCTTCTCAGACCAAAAAGCTACAACTCTTGTTGCACAGGTCCTGCTTTACCTTGGTCTTATCCATCCAGTAGAAAAGTATGAAGACAAAATATAGGAAGTAAAGCCATGCTGTTATGTTGAGCTGTGGGGGACTCAGGTCAATAATTTCTGACATTGCCAGTTAAACAGAAGACCCAATGCTATTATGGGCTACTGGACTCTTTTAGAATATTTTGCTGAGTTTACACACCTATAATATTCAATAACGGAACTTAGAAAAAATGGGGTATAACTATGAATGTCCATTTTGTGTCTGTGTATTCAAAGTGGTTGGGATAGATATATAGTTGCATTCTCTTAATGAATAGAATGATTTGTTCTAATGGTGTTTGTAAATAGGATCACAAGTCTGCATCTTGTACAGCAATTAACCACTAAGAAGAATATATGCAGTGTGTTATTTGTTGAAACTGTACTTCCGATTTGATTTGAAACTGTCTCATTGCTGTTTATCAATAAAACTTTGAAAAAAAAACAAATAAATTCCAACTGTGTAACTGTTTCAGGTGATGATGGCAAAAAATGGATCGTGGGGACCAGTTGCCTATTCCACAACTATTTCTTGTGGTTCAGATGGTTTTTCTCAGAACTGTGGTTATGAATGACAGCCATCTCAACAATGTCTGTTTTATCATACTGTTAATATTACTTACAACCTAATGACTAGGCATTATAATAATAAAGATATAAATAAAAATAACCCTAAAAGAGAAAAAAAAAAAGAGAAATGCTGAAGTCCCTTTCCCTGTCACCTGTAAACAGTTTGGAAGCAGAGTCTTTGCTAGTGCAATTAGGTGGAAGGTAAAGGGCCAGGGAGATATCTCAGCAGTCTAAAAAGGCCTGCCTGGCAAGCACAGGGACCAGGGCTCAATCCCCAGCACCACATGCTACACCAACCCCGCCCTGGGCATGCCAAGCTGGCCAGCAAGACCGAGCATGGCAGTGCATGCCTGTAATTCTAGTGCTGGGGAGACTGAGACAAGACAACTACCAGTCCAAGCTGTGTAGTGAGACCCTGTACCAAGTACATAAAATTAGAAGAAAGGAAAAAAAGATGGAAGGTAAGGTGAATTCCAGAGTGGTATACGGTGGGCTTTTCCCCCAGTATGACTGTGTCAAGAAACCCAGAGAGGGGCACACACACAGGGGCGCACTCTTTGGGGCACATGAGGGGAGGGGCCGAGATAGACCTTGGCCACAGCCAACCACAGAACGTAAAGGATTGCTGGAAACTCCTGGAAAGCAGGGTAAAGAGCTTGGCTCTGCCAATACCTTGACTCGGAACTTGTGGCCTCCAGATCTGTGGATGAAGCAAACTGTTATTTTAAGCCACTAAGTCTGTGGCATTTTGTTCAGCACCACTGGGAGATGGATACAGTCACACGGCAGTAGCTGTAGGTGTGATGGAGATCCTGCTTCACACTCCATACCCAAAGACTTCCCAAGGTCCTGCTAATGAGGAGGATGCTGTCACCCTAAACCCCTCTACTCCAGCCAGTCTAGCTGCTCTCACTCTCTCCTGTTCCTCCAAGGTCAGCAGCCACCACACTGCTGGAGGCCCCATCACACGGCATTAGCATCCCCCCCGCACCAAAGCTCGTCCCACCTCACTTGGCATGTATCCTCACAAGTCCCTTCTCTCTGTGGTGATCCCAGCTATCAGTGAGGAGAATATCCGTTAGCACCATAAAGCTTCGTGGCAAAACAGAAACCTAGTCGTGACATTTATGTAGCACTGTTTGAAGGTCTTCAGGTCCATTTCTTCTTTTTTTTTTTTTCAAAGTTTTATTGATAAACAGCAATGAGACAGTTTCAAATCCAATTGGAAGTACAGTTTCAACAAATAACACACTGTATATATTCTTCTTAGTGGTTAATTGCTGTACAAGAAGTGGACTTGTGATCCTATTTACAAACACCATTAGAACAAATCATTCTATTCATTAAGAGAATGCAACTATATATCTATCCTAA
>NW_004524603.1:14730689-14775625 GCF_000260255.1 Octodon degus
CCCACTCTGCGCCTGGGCTGGGACTGGTCCCGCCGGCGCAGGGTAGCAAGAAACTCTCCGCACACTCACCGGACCTGGGCTAGGACTGGGTCTCAGGTCCATTTCTTCTTATCCTTAGAACACCCTTACAAAATCCACTGGGAATTATCACCTTCCCATTTCATAGACAGGAAAACTGAGGCTCAAAGAGGTTAAGGAAATGGGCTGCATCTATACAGGTGGTATGAGCCATGAATCACAGAGTCTCAACTCCACCCACCACTGGCACTGCCCAGCACACTGCAAGGGTGGCATATCAGTGGCATCTCATGGAGGCCTTCAAGCTCACCTGCCTCATTTTACAGATGGAATTATGCTTGATCTTTGCCAACATCATAACTCTAACTTGGCTTCAGTTTATATCACAAGGGCTTCGAAAACCAAATAGGTATAGGGAGGGTTTGAAGACAATGATTCCCTTAGAAAGAGGGAACTTTCAGAGCTGGATTTGTTCCCCTAGCATTTTGCTAGATCAGAACTGGAAGGCATCAAGAATCCCTAAGAAGGGAGGAGAGAAGGTGATTTTGAGAGGGGCCCACAGGCTCCCATGAGCCCTTGGCACTGTCCCTGGGTCACAGAGGCACTGTGTTTAATCTACACATTGTTTAAGATATTAGAAATGAGTCACAACAACCAATGGTCAGAAGACATCGCCTTCACATCTTGACTTCTAGCTTTTATGGAAAATCCAGAAGACTGGCAAGGTGAGATTGATATTCCCACCATGCATCACGGGCTAGAGCTGAGGACACAGCACGTTATCGCCAGGTGCCGCCACTCCCTACCACCCCACACGGGCTGAGTGACAGCTGCCTTTCGCATCACTGTCTGAGTCACTTTTCTCATGGTGAAGACAATATCCCAAGTTAAAGGGGGAAAGGTTTACTTAGCTCACAGTTTGTGGAGGTTTCAGTCCATAACTGACTAGCTCTGAGGCAGGGTGGCATGGCCAAGGAGCAGCCATTCATGATGGTGGATGACAGCAAAAGCCACAAGGGAAGAGAAAGGGGACAAGCCTCTTTCTGTCCCTTATATAGTATGCAGGCTATTGCCCAAGGATGGGTGTAGCATTCATACCCTTGATTCCAGCACTGGGCCATGAATTAATCATAAACTCTAGATTCTGTCACCTCTGAAAAGCTCAGCCCTCATGACAGTAGAAGTCTGGGGAGGCGGGATGGGTGCCCAGACACAAACCCTAACAATCACTGGTTGCAGTGGGGTTTACCTCTACCCAATTTTACTCTTTGGGGCCATATACCTGGCCTGTAGGTATTTTAATAATCACTGACCCAGTTTTTAAAACATGTTCCTAATACTTGGGGACAAATATTTAGGAGAGGTACTTGCTTTTAAAGGGAGCATGGCCCAGAAGTGTAACACAAATAAATGTATTGCTAACATAACAAGATGGTACAGTTACTAGAATTTAACTTGGGGCAAGAAAAGGTGATTATCCTCAGCTTGTGAAGAAGAAATTGGAATGGTATTAAGTATGGGATAAATAAAAAAAGTTGCATTTTTATTACAGGAAATGTACAAACCCATCACCTCCAGAAGATATGAAGCTCTGACCTGATCTAAAACCAGTTTTAAATATATTCATGGGAGATAAACACATAAACAGCTACCAGGAGGGAGTCAGGCAATTTATGGATTCTTGTTAACCTTCGCATAGTGACAGGGAGAGAAACTACAGCTCTGAGCTTCCTTTCCATGCCCTGGGTTTACCTTTATCCCAAACAGCACTGTGCTTTAAATAAGCAACTAGAAGAGACTTAATTCCCACAGAAAACCTTTCCCATGATGGGGTTTTGTCCTGTCACCCAGGCTGGCTTAAACTTCCCAGGTAGCCACAATTACAGGTCTGTGCAATTACTGTACTTGAGTACGAGGGGATAATTCTTAGACACGTGAAACTCACCTTGAGAAAACACTCGGCTCATACTGCACAACCAGTACTGTAATTATAGCCACAGGTTGGATGTCAGCCCTGGTGTCCCACTTGTCAGCCTAACCTTGGCTGACCACTTCACCCTTCCCCTCCTACCACCTTGAAAACTGGAGTACTCCTGTCTGTTGATGCCAAAGGACCACTTAGAGGCAGATAAGAGGCTGATGTGGAAGCATTTTGTGAACTGAGTTATGACACAGAGGACACGACCAACAAAAAGGTCCGTGCAACAGAGCCAGGGAAGTAAACAACATCCAATGCATTTTGCTCCAAATAGTTTGGCTCTTGATGCAAGATCCTAAAGGAATTCCTAGCTGTTTACTAACCCTGCACAGGTCGATCCCCAGGGCTTCACACCAGCCCCATTTGTGAGTCACCACATCCTGACTCATATTAAGATTTGCTCACTCTTTTTTTCCCCCAAGCACTAATGAGCTACTCTGTTTTAGGCCCTTAGGACTTTCCTGATGATTTTGTCCATCTGAATTTTCTGCCTTGCCAATTCTCCCAAGCCCACTGGTATGAGACCACTCAGCCTGTTTTGTCCCCAGGGGCCAGACTCATGTGTGCCTTCCCAGCCCTTGTCAGAGCTGCTCAATTTCTCTCTCTGTCAGATGTGGTTCTGGCCACAGCTGACTTCCCCAGGGTATTTCCAGGTGGCTGGGCAGATAGCCACCTGGACTGGTTGGCATGGGCCACTCTTGAGCATTTGCCGGGAGGGTTTTCTTGTCCCCTCTCCTGTAACTTTCAAACTGTTCATTACATCTCTACCCTGCTGAGCTGGGGGAACTCAGAGACCTTCCCCAACACTTGTGCATGTCCAAAAGTCCAGAAGTGAGGATATGGCACTGATCTCCAAGTACCAAACCCTCCCCAAGATGCTCCCAGCCCTCTAGAGCCAACTGCCTATGCCCCAGCCTCCTGATACCTCTTAGATTCCATGTTTTGCTTATACGATTATTGAGACCTCCTATTCTGCAGAACTCTTTCTTTTAGTGGATGAATTAATAGTCTGGCTAATTAATAGATCTTTTAAAATGTACATATGTTAAACTTCCATGCTTAGAAGGACAGCAAGGGGAAGCAGCACTCAGATAAGTGCCACAGGGACAGTATTTTACAATGAAGCATGAGAGACGGTCAGATTGCAGATAACTTGTCTGTATATCTCAAAACCCAAACAGGTCCCTTTGTCATGACCACAGGGTCATGTATTTAGTTCTTAAACTGCAAGTGAGTGAATTTTATCCCAGAAAATGGCCCAAGCGGCAGTTGGAAAGCTGTTCTCAAGTAAGGGTCCTTTTGCCCATACCCAGGGCTGCCCCGCGCTGGGCAGAGACTGCGTGTCATATCTTAATCTTCAGGGCCTACTGAAAAACACTCACTGTGATCAGCAGATAGTGGGATTCCTTCCATGACTCCATGCGCTAATTAGCAATGGCATTTGTCAGGCTCACTGTCATGCAGCAAAGCGTCTGGAAAACTGAATTAATTTAGCTATTGCCATGCACTAAAGGTGCTTTGCTTGTAAGGATAATCAACCTTCTCACCTTCTCTCCTCCAACAGGAATGAGTCTGAAGGTGTCACGAAGACAAATTTCCATTTGTGTGCTGTATTACAGAGTCAGGTTTGCAAATTCTGAGGCCTACAGGTGCCGGGAGGCAGCTAATTTTAATGATGAAGTGGGCCCGGTGTAAGAAACACACAACCTACTCTATCCATTCTCTTGTGTTCCACTCGTGAAGGAGACAGTCACTATTATGAATAAACATTGCAAGAGTGATGACAAACTAATGCTCCAGCCTCAGTGTCATAGACAAAATAGAGAATGTCAGGGTGGCAGACTAGAGAGCACATGCCAAGCTAAAAAGCGACAAAGGTCACTCTTGCAACCAGAGCGTCATGGAGCAATACAGAACTAATGTTGTCAGGATGGCTAATTTTTCAAAGAGGCCAGGAATATGGAGTTTTATGTAACATCTCCCAATGTTTTAACATCACCAACTAATCTTTTAAACATATGAAGCATGTGTACTGTACAAAATACATCTTACCAAACTAGGATCTGTGATACTGTATTTTAATCTCAGCAGACACTGATTATTCTCCTACTCTTCCCCAACTGTATGATAGACACTGAGAAATTCAAGATTTTTTTTTTCCATTCCAAAGATTTTTTTTTTTTTAGTGCTAGTTTTCCGGGAAATTCTACAAGTTGCCGGGTTCCTCGTCTACTCCTGCTCCCTCACTGAAAATCTTGCAGGAATGGCAGAGACAAATGGCTCCAGTGTGCGCCCACACCAAGTGGGGAAGACCGGAGAGGTCATGGTCCAACCCTACAGCCAGGGGCTGGGTAGGCTCATGCCCAGGGCAGGGGGTTAAGATCCCCAACCTGACTGCTTCCTGTGCAGTAGATCCTTATTCTGGCCCATGACCCTGGCAAATCTCCATGTGAGGCATTGTGTCTTCCTTGCTTTAATCCTTTGATCTTTTCCTCCCTTCTCTCTGGCTGGAGAAGCTCCATTCCCTCACTGCTTCTCCACCTTGAGGCCCTGTCTGCTGACTCGCTTGTGGTGATTAATATTCTCTTTTCTGGCTGTCCTTGCAGCTCCAAAATATCACCACGGCACCTTTTGTCCCATTTGACCAACCAGGATTAGATGATACTTTGTTACCAAATTTCCTCTAATATGTTTGGCCCTCACTTAAAATATTTGGAGTCTTACTCCATGTAAGAACTGGAACATAGAATTTGATTCTCATATAAATCCCAGAGGGGCAAAGTAGTCAAATGCTGTGTTAAGCCCAAATCAGTCAAGAATGTGTTTGGCCAAAAGTATCAGAAATATGACTTATGGTAATTGTTTGTTCATCCTACATAACACTAGGTCTGTAAGTGAATTATTACAGAATTAGCACAGGAGTACAACGCTGGGTCAGCATTCTTTTACTCTGCCCACCCCATCATGGTTATCAGACAGCTTCAACAGCTGTGGACAGTGCGCCTGTACTCGGCATGCTGAGTGTGAAGGAATAGAAAGAGAGGGGGCTTCCCCCATCAGGACCTGGCCTTTTAATTGGAAGCAAAATCGTTTCTAGAAGCTTCTAGAAAATACTTCCTTTTGTCTTATGAACCATAACAGTCTCATGTATGCTTCTAGATGTGTGGAAGGCTGAAAAAGAAAGTACCTGTCAAATATTCATGACTTTACTGTGGCTAACTCACGTTGATCAAAACCTTTTCTATCTTCTCATCCCTGTTTGAACCAAACCAAGCTCCTGTTAACAGGAAAGTGATGACCATGTAGCTGCCATGGAGGCAAAACATGCAACAAAGCTAAATTTACAAAATAAATAACTCTGTCAGGATGAGGAGCCATATACCCAAGGGTTCAGAAGGAAATTAGGCAAAAGATGTAGCCTACCCCTACAAATGGCCACCACTTTTGAAGACTGGTTTAGTGAACATGCATCCCCTATTCAGAACAACTCCAAGGCAGACCTGGAGAAATGGCAGGTGGAGCCTATAGTAAGGGGATGCAGCCATTGTGAGCCATGTCATTTTAGCAATCCTTACGAGGTTATCATCACCATTGTTTATAGCTGTATGGTCAGAGTAGGTTAACAACTGGGTCAATAATAATGGGTCAATTAGGAGAGATTGGAGTGCAGGTTTGGAAAAGGTACTCAGAGAGGCTCTGGATGAGAACATGAAAAGACTATAAAGAGAAAGTCTACATAGAACTTGGTCAACACCATCAGGTGCATTAATTATGAGAGCCTCAGTCTCAAGGAGGGCACCAGGCTGGCAAGCCACACCCTGAGGCAGATGACTACATCTCACTGGGACCAGATGCAGTCAGTGTGGAGAGGCAGGGAGAAAACAGACCATCAGTAAAACAGGCTCTCAGTACAACCCAGGAATGAATGCCCACATACTAGAATAGACGTCTGCAGTCTGCATGAAGGGGTCTTCCGGTATCTTGAGGCCATTCCATTCAAACACTAAGCTGCCACTTATGGTAACTACAAATGTCTGTGCAGACAAAACTCAGAGGTAAATGTGTACACTAAGCATCTGGAGTTGACTAATAAAACTCCTTAAGGTCAGGAAACCACATCCATTGGTGATTTATTTAAACAACATCTCTTTGCGATTTCATGTTTATTAAAATATTCATTTTAATAATAGCAATAAAATCTATACATTTCCTATTAAGGGTAAAGTCAGCTGATCCAACAAAGGAAAACTCATGTCTGCCTTAGAATTCTCTGAGAAAGGAAGAATATAGATTTTTTTTTACATGATAGAATTTCTTAGTCATCAATAAAAATTTCCTTATTCAATGATTTTTAATTGATATGAGTTGTCATGGGATTGAAGAGGTTCATATATAAAGAATTTATATGTATCTGTATATACAAAATAGTTAGGATAGATATACAACTACTTTCTCTTAATTCAATGAGAAGAAAAATTTGAACTTATAGTATTTGGACAGGGTATCATGTCTGCATCTTGTACTATGAAGACAACAATATGAAATGTATTAATTATTGTAACTGTCCTACTAACCTGTTTTGAAACTGCCTCATTGCTATTTGTTTCTTAATAAAATTAATTTTTAAAGTATATTAAAATATAAATATAAATATATATATATATATATATATATATCTGCAGAAAGGAGCATAAAGTGAAGAACTTGTCTTCTCAGAGATGAGTACCAAGCCAGTCTTGCTTAGCATCTTTATAAATGATGTTGAGGAGAAAAAACATAAGGATGTCTCCTAGACAATACCAAACTGCTGTGGAGAAGGGTCAAGTTATTAAAACAGAACATAGACAATTCTTGTAAACGTACATACGAAGTAATGCATTCTGATATAAACAAACAAAACTACCCATGTGGAATGAAATACAACCAGTTAATAGAGGCTTGTTTCCTAAGCACCCCAGGCCAGTCTGCTGCTGAAAACCAAGGTCATCAAAATACATATTAAAAATGAGGCAGAAAGGCTCACCTTTCCTTTCATAAACCATGATGTTTCAGTTTCTAAATGCTCTGTTCAATTCTGTCTTCAAGAAGTATATGAAAACTGGACTTCCAAATAGGAGCAGTTAAAATAGTTTTCAGGATACATGAGCTATGTATGAAAACAGACTTCCAAAAAAGCTTAGTAATTGCTAGTCCGTAAAACATCCTTCACCAATCTGTGTCATGGACATCTTTAGCAATTCCTTGTGTTTATGGATGCCTTCTCAGGATCATATTTCTCAATATATGAAACAGAATATAATATTAATAACTAAGGAAACCAATCATGATGCTATCTAGTTATCAAAATATTTTAAAACAAATTGGTGATATATGTGCTTCTTTATAAATGTAATAACAAGCACTAGCAGATATAACGATTCCATCCTTTCGAAGAGGGAATGAGCATAAATGATATTTCAATATAGCTGCAATAAATAGGCTATAAAATATCTGATATGAAAAGATCTGATATTTTGAGCCAAGTATGGTGGCACACACCTGTAATCCCAGCACTTGTGAGACTGAGGCAGGAGGATTGCTGCAAGTTTGAGGCCAGCCTGGGCTATATTATGAGATCCTGTCTCAAACAAACAAGAATAATATAGTATCTGATATCTACTAGTGGTATTTGTGATGGAAGACAATATCAATTTTCTTTAAAAATTTTTTTATGTATTTGGCACAGGGTCTTACTATGCAGCTCAGACTCATAGTGATCCTCCTGTTTTCAGCCTCCCCAGTACTGGGATTACAGGTGTGTGCTACCACGCCCAGTCTTGGTGGCTGGCTCAGCACGCCCAAGGGTAAGGCTGGTGTGGCATCTGGTACCATGGATCGAACCCTGGTCCCTGTGCTTGCCTAAGCAGGCACTTAAACCACTGAGCTATCTCACCAGCCCTAAGAATACCAATTTTCAATTAGATGTTAATGTGTATAGAGATGCATCCTTCCCATCCACATTACAACTTCCTTCATTTCTCCTGTAGGCCCCTTGAGGTTTTGGGAATCTGCACTAATCAGGCTTTCAGTCACTGTGATCAAAATGCCTGACATGTGTAACATCAAGGAGACAGGGTTTATTTCAGCTCCCATGTTCATAGGTTGGCTGATTCCAAGGCAGAAACATCATGGTAGATGGGATGGTGGGACAAAGCTTCTCACTTCATGGCAGCTGAGAAGCAGAGTGAGTTTGAAAGCATCTCAGAGATGCAAAGGTGAGGAAACAGGTATTGTTCTCAAGGCCACACCCCACAGCCACCCAGCGCAACTTAGACACATGCTTTACTAGCCTGCTAGGTATCCTTAATCCAGTCAGGTTGACAATCATGATTGAGAGTCACAGAACCCCAGGCTAGTGCTCCTGCCATAGCAGCAAGGGCAGAGAAAGCCTGTGATCTATGTTTATTATTCAGTGAATAATGTAGGTCAAACTTATGCCCACATCCAAGGACATGAAAGCAGGTAGGAGAAAGAACACAAGAAACATGCATGAAGTGACTGTAGGATCCACACAGGGCTTGGACAAATTTGATGATTTAGCCACAAAGTGTCCTGTGAGAGAAGAATTGGAGGCTTACTTAACTTTTACTACTGACATTAGGTAAGACAATAGAATATTTATTTGAGGGTATCATCTGTGACAGAAGACAAAGCTAGAGATCATGATAGGAACCAACATGGCAACATCTTCCTGCCTTATTTGAGAACCCACTCTTGCTCTAACTCAGTCTTTTTTTCTATGTCCACAATTAAAACCTATCATAACACCATGGATAGTAATCGCATAATGTGCAGTTCCTCACGGATCTCAACTTTAGGTAGTGAGCATTACAAATCTGTGCTCCAAATCATGGACCACAGATTATTGTACTTGCAGTGATACAGAAAAACAGTGCAAGACACAGAGAAAAGTTTGAATGGAGAGAAGGCTTGAAGCTCTACTCCTCAAAGCAGAAAGAGGCAGGATCCAAGTTCTGAGACATGAACTCTAGAGATACAATCAAGGACAGAGAGAGGATCGGAAAGTCCAGACAAGTCAGCACCTTGGACAGCTCAGCTATTAAACAGAATCTTCCCTTCAGCCTTTCTTCTATAAAAAAAAAAAAAAAAAAAAAATTCTACTTGCTTTGGATGTCCATCTAGGCTTCTCTGACTTTCTTGCCTATCCATCACATTCCCACCCCATGTCACTCCAGAATTAAAAGGCCTTGACATTGTTATTAGAGCTTCTTCCCCTCTATAAGAAAACCAGTGATCTTCATCTGTTCTGAATCTCTTTCAATTCATGTCAGACGCATGACTGATGAGGATTGTAGGGAGTTCTCAGGGTCCCTTGCGTCTCTCTGAGACTCCATGGCAGGGAGGGAAGCCTGTCTAGCTATTCTTCTGAGATGTTTTTCATCTCTTTGACTTGTCTTATTTCCAGGTCTGAAGAGCAGCCAGAGCCTTGACAATATTAGCAAAAAAAAAAAAATTGATTCCTTTCAGTAGAATTGGAGATAGTCCCCCTACCCCCAAAATCACTTCTCACCCTGGTCTCACTGTCCCCATGAGGGACAGTCCTTCATCTCTCTGTCCCTTTCATCACAGCAGCAAACATCCTGCTTGAGGAAGCTGCTTACTTCAATCTGGCTACTTATAGTGATTCTTTTTTCATTAACATGAATAACCTTGTTTCTTCTAAGAAAAACAAAGGCAAAATAAAAACTCCAGGGAGAATATGTTAATCTTACATAGAGAGCAGCTAGAATCTCTTAAATCTGTAAGAATATTCAAAATGAGTTCACAAATTTTTGGAGAAAACAGAAGACCTGGACTCCACAGAGAAATGCAGAACCAGATCTCAGGAGAAGGTAGAACAAGTGGGAAGGGGCAGGGAGAAAAAATTAAACAAGGAGCTTATGCATGAAATAAGAATACAAGTCTGAAGACATCAGGCAGTAGAAAATGCTGTTTTGAGTTTCATGTACAGCTTCTAAATAAATCTTTTGGGGGGAAAACCTGCCTTCAAGAAAATTACAATCTTTAGGCAGATGGTTGGAGAGGGATTGTTCTTGCCACAAGGTACAACATCCATAAGGCAAAATATTTGAGAATCATTGACATTTCAAGAAACTGCCAATGGCTCCTTTTTTTCTCAAGAATGAAATGTGGGTTGAACCTAGAGAGATGGTGGAGAACATGCCAGCTAGAAAAGGCCCTGCCTAGCATGGAGAGTCATCAGCTGCCAGGCTTGAGGGTGGGGGCTTCCCCAGAGGGATGCTCCCAGGGGAATGTCATGACCATCTGCCTGGGATAGGACATCCTGGCAGCAACATGGGCTCAGCAAACAGCTTGGCAGAGAAGGATGGATTGAGGTGGGGAGAAAAGCGAGAAGGTTGCACTGTAGTCATGGCAACAGATGAAGAGGCCTGAACTGAGGGGGTGGTGGAAAGGATGTATCTGAGGAGGTAGTTAAAAACAAAATCCACAGGACTGTGTGGCGGAATATAGGAGCATGCAAGAAGCACCACCCAAAATGATGTTAAATAATTTCAAGCCCAGGATCCCCAAAGAACAGAGGGTTTATGACATTCACTTTTGGTTCTCCTTTTGCTTGAGCCTGACATTTGGGAATGCTCAATCAACCTCTCTAACATTATGTTGTTTTCAATGTCCTGTCATCTGCAACAGCATGTCAAAGGTGGGACACATCAATTAACTGTTTCATATCCCTAGTACTAGCTGGTTCAATAATCTGAAGTTGGAGGTGCTCAAAAAGGTTATGAAATTAAGACTTCCAGGTTTTCAAAGAATGCCACGAGAAGGGAAAAAGTAAAGCAGGGATATAGACAGAAGCAAAATGCTAAGCTTATATCTGTCTCCAGGGAGATCCTCTACAAAAGTGGCCAAGCTTCCTCCACTTCCACTCACTGCACTCCTTTAATTGTGATTTGAGGTTCTCCTATCAAGGGGTAGAGTCTATCTCCCCATGAAATGCAGCAGAAGTTACCTTGTATTTGCACACTCATACCTTGCACCTGGAGGCTGTCAGAACCCCACCCGACCACCTCTGAGCAAACTTGGGCTGGCCTGCTGGAGAACAGAAGTTAACGTGGAGCAGACATCAGCCCTCCCACCCGAGGCGACTCTGCACCAGCCAGCCCCAAGCCAACCTCAGCTGATTGCTAGCGCATGAATGAGCACCTGACAATAAAACTGCTCAGCGGAGCCCAATCCATGATATCAATTGGGACATTTGTGACCTAAACAAGTGCTGCTTTGAGCCCCTCTGCTTTGGGGTGACTTGTAGTAAAAGCTAAGGATAAATTTATCTTTATAAAAGATGCTCTTCCTTGGCTCCCAACTTAGTGTGTCCGTGCACACCTGTGGGTGCACTAGGGCTTGAATTCGCAGCCTCACACACGCTAAGCATGCACTCTGCCACTGATGGCACCTCCAGTTCCAGCTCCCTACTTTGAAGGAAACCAGTGCGGCAGGAGGACAGTTCCTGCGATGGAGTCTGGTCACCACACGGCGAACTCCACCTGGCGCTACACACTGCTGCATTCGTCACCCAACAGTGATGGGATCAGCTTGAAAGGATGCCAGAGGGCAGCAGGTCAAAGGGCTCAGGGGAGCCAGGTATGGTTCCACCAGTGCTGGGGATAAAGGCAACCCTTTGGACAAGACCTTTACAGATTTTTAAGTAAGCAGGAGCTGCTTGCTACTAAGCATTGCCACTTTGAACATTAGGACTCTAACACTATAAAGCCCCCAGGAAAGAAGAGAGACAAAGAAAGAGAAAGAAAGAAAGAATACTTACAAAATGTTGAACTTACAAGTGGATATTTTATGTACTGCTCTGTCTGAAATATTTTATAATTTAAAATTAAATAGTTTAACCTTCTAAAATATATATTACATTTTCTTGCTGTAATAACATTACTTTCATCTTCTCTCCCTTACACTGTCCCTAGGGGATGCTACGTGTGCTAATATTACTTTTCCTACTCACTGCTATGTTAGGAGATACAAGGTCAGTAACACCATATTTAATGTATTTCTCTTTCATAGCATTTCATTTATTTATTCATTTATTCACAAATGTTATTAAGCATCTTCTGTGTACCAGGCATTACTGTGGACAGTAAGGACAGTGCAATGCATGAAACAATTCCCCACTTCTCAGAGCTTACAGTGTAGTGGAAAAGAGTAGAATACAAATACAGTACTGGTGCCTGAGGTGATGTGTACCGTAAAGTAAAATAAAGCCAGGCCAACAATTCAAAAGGCATTGAGAGGGCTCTCCTATTCTACAAGGGGAGGTCAGAGAAGGAGTGTTCAAACAGCTTGAATGAGGGGACAATGGGGGCTGAGTTTTGTAGTGCCAGTCCTGCTTCCCTTGCCTATTTTTTTTCCATGCTAACACCCTAGATGTAGGGACCATCTTCCCTAAATATTCCTCTATGAATCCTCAAGCCCAGTATAGTCCCAGGTATTTAAGGAGGCCCTAAATCTTATTGGATAGATGGACAGAAGAATGGATGATAGATGGATGATAGGTAGGTTGATGGCTAGGTGGGGGGATGGATGAATAGACAGTAGGTGGGTGGGATGGTGGGTAGATGGGTAGACAGATAGGCTTGTTGGGTGGGTAAGAGCGTGGATGGTGGGTAAGTGGGAGTGGGTGTATGGGTGGATAAGTGGGTGGATGAATGGGTAAGTGGTTGGATGGTGGGTAAGTGGGTGGATGGGTGGGAAAATGGGTGGATGGTGGGTAAGTAGGTGGATGGATGGATAAGTCGGTGGATGGTGGTTAACTCGGTGGATAGGTAAGTGGGTCATGGTGAGTAAGTGGGTGGATGGTGGGTAAGTGGGTGGATGGTGGGTAACTGGTTGGATAAGTGAGTGGATGGGTGGGTAAATGGTTGGATGGTGGGTAAGTGGGTGGATGGGTGGGTAAGTGGGTGGATAAGTGAGTGGATGGGTGGGTAAATAGGTGGATGGTGGGTAAGTGGGTAGATGGTGGGTAAGTGCATGGATAGGTGGGTAAGTGGGTGGATGGGTGGGTAAGTGGTTGGATGGTGGGTAAGTGCATGGATAAGTGAGTGGATGGGTGAGTAAATGGGTGGATGGTGGGTAAGTGGGTGGATGAGTGGGTAGATAAATATATTCCTGCAGGTTCATAAATAGTAAGAGGCAGGAACACTGTCAGTGAAGCTTTCCCTGACTATGCTGTTTAATGCCACATTCTGCCCCACCCCACCCCTTATTCCTTTATTCAATAACAATGATCACCTTCTGCCATACCTGGTACCCAAATAACCTTTGTTCATTGTTTGTCTCCATCACCAAGACAGAAGCTACTATAGGACAGGCGTGGCATTGTTTCCAGCACCTAGCGCAGTGCCCAGCACAGCGAGAGCCTGCTGAGGGTCTGGAAAGGACTCGGCCAGCTTGCTTATTCTGAAGCATGAGCTGAAGTCAGTGTGGCTTCCTTTCCTACTTCTAGTCTCCTGCAAGATGTCCACTTTTCATATGATCCATCAGTCTGCTGTTCCACCCAGGGGTTGGAGGTTACAACTATGAGTAACTGACATTTAATAAGATGTCATTTTTTTCAATCTCAAAAGTCAAGTCAGCTTGATGCAGAGAGAAATACAAACCAGATATAGACTACTTTCAAAATACAGAGCCAGTTTGATCTATAAATAAACACTGCATTTTAAATGGACTGATAACGATGTCAATTAACAAAGTACAGAAGAAAACTATAATGGAAAAATGGCAAAACACATTCAGACTCGCATTTGTCTGCTTCTTTCTTTTGCTCTGCATCTGCCCCTGTGGCCCCTGTGGGTGGGTTTCCTGGTCCTGTCAATCAGCAGCACCCTGTCACGAACTCTGCTTGTCACTCCCAATAGTACCCAGCTGGCTTTCTGGGCATCTGAAAGGCCCACTCATGCTCTGACTTCTTTGTAACCTAGTTAAGGTTTCATTATCTTAACTAGGCTGGAGATGGTCTTTTTTCAGACAAAAATCAGCCTTCCACCCAGAGTAATACACATTAACTGAAATTGCTCCTTTTCTTTACAGGCCCATTTGAAGCTCATATTCCAATTTCTTTGTAACCTAGTTAAGGTTTCATTAGCTTAACTAGGCTGGAGATATTCTTGTCAGTTAAAATTTGCTTTCTGCCTGAAATTATCTTTTGGAAATGGCTCCATTTTTCTCACAGCCTAAATTAGATTAACTAATTTCAGCCTGCCCTCCCCCTGTATGACAATCTGCCAGGATGGTCCAAAGATGGTTTCTCTCTTTCAGAAACCTGTGTTTCTTCTAACACCTGACTCCCCTGTTGGGGTGCCATGCCTGCACAGCCTTCTACCCACCCCAGCTCTCCCCAAGAAGCCAGTCAGTACCAGAATCCTTTGGTGATTATGCTGTCTATCTGAGCTGCATGCAAAATGCAGTGGATTGCATAAGAAAACCGTCACACACTTTGGGCTTTACTACAGAAGAGACTTTGATTCATTGATTTTGTGATCTCATTTTTTAGTAGAACAAACAATTGCAAAATTTAGAAACAAACAAAAATCAATAAAAAACAATCCACTACAGCAAAAGCCAAGATTTTAGGTAAGACAAAAATGAAACAAGATAAAATAAAATGATCTGGGTAATATAAATCTCAGAAGAAAGCAACAGCATATTTAATACTACTGTTGAGTGTGGTTAGACCAGTTTAAACCTCTCACCATCCCCCCAGAGAATATTGTTTTTAAACAGTTCTATAGTCATAGAGATGAACCTTTGGAAATTAAATTTTGGAGAGTTTTATAACAGAGCCTGTCTGTAGTCATGTTTCCTGGGTAACTACTGAGACACAGCAAGATCGTCACATAGTTTGTCCTGAGCTTGCATTTATTATGGACACTTTCTGCTGGGATGAATCCCAAGATTCGTGGAAGTAGGAGAGGGAGAAAGACAAGAGGGACTGGACCAGGACAGGAAGGGGATGGAGGAGTGAGGCAGAGGAGTGAAGAGGGCTAAGGAGCAAAGAGAGGCCAACCAGAGGTCAGTCTGGTGCTTATGACCCCAGGCAAGGAGCAGAGAGGATATGCATAGGAAGGCAGACCCCCCAACCTGCTGGCCATGGAAGACAGACCCCCCAACCAGTTGGCCAAGGAAGGCAGACCCCCCCCACAAACCTGCTAGCCATGGCTGTCTTAGTTATGAGCACCCTGCTGCCCACAATGGGATGCTTATGCTGCCAAGCATTTTTGCATATTGTGGCTGCTGTGATTTGTGTATGGTTTGGCTCCCCCAAAACCTATCTTCAGATTTAATCTCCACTGTGAGACATTAAGAGGAGGTTCCTTCAAGAGATAGTAAGTGCTCTGCCTTCAACAATGGGTTAGTACACTCACATGATTAATAGGGTTCCCACCATATGAACCAGTATGGCTAGGTCTCTGGTACTCTCGGTCTCACCCCAAGCAACGACCTGCCACACTTAGGGATTCTGCCATAAAATAGGCATCACCAAATGAAGCCGCTCAATCTTGGACAAGAAACATGCACCAAAATAAAGCCCTTCTGCTTATAACTCGCCCAGTGTGTTGTCTTGGGGTATTAGCAACAGAAAGCAGACCAAGATATTGGCTTCTAAACAAAGATCAATTGTGTCATCTCGTGTTCAACTAGTTAGGCAATGGTGCCTTCCCTCACTGAAGCACAGTTAGCTTTGCTGGGAACCGTGAGGAACTGTATGCTAGTCTCCAACGTGGCACAAACCTAAAGGGTCCCGGGGCAGTAATGTTCATCTTATGAACTAATATGTACCTTCTATTTTAACTCCAGGATTCTTATATAATATCATGACCCTCCTCCATAGTATATTTAAATCTTATGGAAATCTAAGTAGTACCTAGTCTAACAGATTCTGTATGAATGAGATAGAGCTCTCATTTCTCTATGAGCAATTCACTTTGTAATAGAATTGTACTTTCTAATGGCAAAAATGTAATGCTATCAGTATTTATATATGCATGCACACTGTTGGGGTATGCACATCTGTGTGCTTGCTTTCTCCTGCCTTCTTCCATGGAGAAGAGAAACATGGGAACTCCAAAGGAAGCAAACCATCAGAGGGGTGTGGGTGTAGAGTTGCATGCATTAGTGTATTGGCAACCTATCTCTGGAGTGGCTGGAGTCAGAACAGGGAAGATACAGCTAATGACATGTAATTATGACTCAGAAGATACTAATCACTGTCCACAGTGCTGGTTTTGAGTTAAGCCTCAGAGTTGGGGCAATGTCCTACGAGAAACTGATTTTCCAGCTAAGATTTTACATAAATTTGGAAAGAATAAAGCCTGGCTGTGATACTTCCAAGAATTAAAATTGTGGTCTCAAGTTCTACCGAGGTCTTTATTTTTTTAAATCTCTTTATACCTTATTTTCTATGATATGGTTTACTCTTTTCTATAGTATGTATTTGGTAAAGAGTTATCATTTTTAAGAAAATAAGCAAATAGAGATTTTTTGGGTAAGATCTGAATCACCCAAGTATAAGGCCAAGTAACTTTTTTGTCTTCCATCATCTGGTGACAGCTTCTCCAAATTCTAAGTCTCATTTGGCTCACAAAGGTCTTAAAGCTCAAAAGTTAAAAATGCTAGCTCCAAATTGAAAGAATACAAAACAACCAGTAAGAATATTTTAAGTGAACATTCATAATTTGAGTCAGTGACTAAGTTAACCTCTTCAACTTTTCTTTTTTCTTTTTTTTTATTTTAGGGAAGGGTCTACAGGGTGTTCAGGGTCTCACAACTAGATTGGACTCAGAGTGATCCACCTGTTTACAGCCTCCCAAGAGCTGGGATTACAGGCATGCACCACCACGCCCAGTCTCAACTGCTATCTCAGTGCGCCCTGGGAGTGGGGCCAGCATGGCAGGCCCAGGGATTGAACCCCCGGCCCCTGTGCCTGCTGCAGGTGCTTTAATCTGCTGATCTATTTGGCTGGCTCCCAACTGTTTTTCTTTATGAGATGGATATTAATGTTCTGGCCCCATCAGATCTTCTTTTGCATTTCCTATGAAACACCAACCATCTGTCCTAAAGTCATCAATTAGTGAAGATAATGACAAAAGGACCTGATGGTGCACTGTAAGAACGATAGCATGACCCTACTAAACACATCACAGCTTATCCCATACTAACTTTATCATGCACTGTACTGGTGTCACTTTCACCACAGCTTGGCAAGCAAGGAGACCAAGTGCTATAATAATGACAGGAATCATAGCCAAGGTAGAAGGAGGCATCCTGTTTTTCCAGAACATCTCTGAATACCAACCTCACATTGTTGACATTTGGGTGTAAAGATTTTATTACAGAATTATGTAGCCGCTCTCTAACTTACTTTGCAAATTTGGGGGATTTTGATAAACGTGCCATTAATTTAGGTACTACTGAAAGTGGATTGGTAACAAGTCACCCAGTCATGTTAAAATGTGGCTGTCTTCTGCCTATAAATGGAAAAGAGGGAAGAGTCCTAAGTAGTAATATAAATGAAAATACCTCAGAGTGCTTTTGTAACTTTTGACTTATTTCAGGATATAACTTCCTTCCAAGCTCTTTATGACCTTTTGTATTTGAGTACTTCACTTTCTTCATAAAAGTAGAAGCTATTTCTTTACTATGTGTTGTTAACCATTAGTTCAAGTTCATTAGTCAACTAATGAGTCATTGCCAGAGACTTGGTATGGTGCTGTTTATTTCTGTCACTTTATAATGGAGACCTCTGGAGAGTTTACTGGCTTGTCCCTATCCTCCAATCAGCTGGAAGCATACTCTCAGCTAATATCCAGGTCTTCTGATTCTCCAAGTTTGAGATCCTGACTTTCCCCAGTGTCTGTCTTGCTTTATTTATTTATTATTTATTATTTATTTTTTTTGGTGGAACACGGGATTATACTCAGGCCCTTGCGCTTGCTGGGGAAGCGCTTACTCCACTGAGCCATCTCCGTGGCCCCCACTGCTTTCTTCTTTTTATCTCTCCTCCTCTTCCTACCTCCCCCCCTTCTTCATCCTCATCTTCTGCCTCAGCTTCCCTGCTGGGATTACAAAGTATGTATCACCACATTCAGCTTTCAGTGACTTTCAAACCAATCTCTGAATGTCTAGGAGCCTGGGAAGGTGGGTGCTGAGTTTCTGGGTCTATATTTACTGTTTATATCTCAGCCTTCCTTCTGCGGGATCTTTTCATTAAATAAACATTATTTTTAAAAGTGGTTTAAAAAAACTTGAAATCACATTTTTAAAAATATTTCAAAGACTTTTTTAAAAAGCCATGCTAAAATTGTATTACAACTTTTTATTACAGAATGGAATTCCAGAAGTTAGATTTTTAAAATTTTGATCTGAAGCAGTTCAGTGACTGAAGGGCGATAGGGTGAAGATTCTGAATTCAGGCCTGTAGGTCAGAAACCTGGGACCAAGACCTCCAACTCTTCAACCAAGGACAAATGACTTACCCACTCTAACCCTTAGTGTCCTGGTCAGCAGAATGGGACTTCTAAAACCTCATGGCATGAAGTATTAAATGAAATCATTTATGCTAATGATCACTGATGTCAACATGATCTTTATTAGATAATATCACCCTTATATTAGTACCAGAGAAACACACATCAGTGTTTTGTAGAGGAATAACACGCTCAGTATTTTCATGTTTTCCACAGCTGAACCCACCCTGTCCTCTGCTCAGGATGAGCAAGTTGCTTTATTCATTTTACTTCCAAGGAGATCAAAGTCATGGATCCTATTGGCTGCCATAGGAGATCAGAGGCCAGGGCAGCTGGCTCCACAGTTGTCTCTGAAAAGCCAACCAGAGGGAGAACAGAGGCCTTAAATAATTTTCCTATCACAGCTGTGGTCTCAGACAAGCCTGATTATGAGCTGGGCAGCTGCAGCAAGGTCGGCAGCCTGGACACCAATCTGGCCTTATGTTCTGAGGTTGCAAATGAATCCAACAATAGACCCTGGATTTGGAGAGCACTAGCTCACAGCCTCTGGGGGGGGGGGTGAGGAAGGGGTGTCTGGCTTTGGAAACTCGAAGTCAGAACCTCAGGACCAGTCGGAGGGCACGGAGGTGCCTTGTTTCATTTGCCCGGTTCAGCCTAACACATCTTGACTATATATGGCCTTGTCAGATGCCAGGCCAGGATTAGTGGGACAGGAATGAGTGAAATCTATGTGGTCCTGGGCTATAGGCCATATCTGAGAAGCAGTTATTAAAGGATGATCCCTGAAAGGCAGCATGAGCAGCACCCAGAAGCTTGGTAGAAAAGCACCTTCTTCAGTCTCTGTATCACCCTACTGAATGAGGTCTCTGGAAAGCAGCCCTGCTGCCTGGCTTCAGCAGGCCCTCCAGGTCAGTCCGATATTGCTGAGGCAAGGGAACTAGTGGTGTAGAATGTGTTTCAGGAGAGTGGCTAGACAGGAACAATAGACAATAAAATCATGACAGGAAGTTGGCATTCCGTCAGAACAGATATCATGAAAACTTCATACCAGCGGTGGTGGAGTGGTCCATCAGGCTGAGAGAAACTGCGGACTGATGTAACGTGAGACAGGCCAGAGCCTTTCACACCTCACTGACTGCAGACACTCAAATGGAAAAAGCCAGACGTGATTGAGTCATCCAAATGTGAGGAGAGTTTTGCTCAAAGTGGATACTGTGCTTACTCTCCTCGCCCTCCAAGAGGAAAACGAGCTGAAACTTACCTAGAAGAGATTTCTTGTCAACCAAGAGGCCAAGGCAACCAGCCAAATAGCCATCAGATCAGGCATCAGCCTGAATGTTCCACCCTCCCTCAAGGTCAGCAGGAAGACCAGGGATGTGAGAATGAGATATTCAGGATAGAACAAACATGAGCTTATGCCTTAGGCCTGTTTGAAGGTCTGAAAAAAGGCTTTGTCAATACAGCTTTTAAAAATATGCACTTTTGGGGCTGGTGAGATGGCTCAGTGGTCTAAAGCACCTACTTGGAAAAAGCTTAGCAAAGCACAGGGACCGCGGTTCAATCCCCAGCACCACATGCCAGCCAGCCCCGCCCCCTGGTGGGCTGAGCTGGCCACACACACATACACACACACACATAAATAAATAAAAAAAAATTAAAAAAAAATATGCACTTTTAGGTCGGGGAGATGGCTCAGTGGAATAAGCACTTGCCTGGCAAGCTCAGGGACCTGAGTTCAATCCCCAGTTCCACAAAAAAAAAATAAAAACAACTAAAAAAATAAAAAATAAAAATATGCACTTTTGGGCCAGCCAGATAGCTCAATAAACTAAAGCGCCTGCTGAGGCAGAGCCAAGGGTTTGATCCCCTGTGTACCATACCAGCCCCACCCCCATGGGTGTACTGAAACAGCAAATGAGACTGGGTATGGTAGCGCATGCCTGTAATCCCAGCGCTTGGGAGGCTGAAAACAGGAAAATCACTATGAGTCTGATCCGTGTAGTGAGATCCTGTAGACCCTGTACTAAATACATTTAAAAAAAATAATAATCAAAAATATACACTTTCTACCTCTGCTGCTGGCTTAGTTGATCAAGTTTGAGAAATACTAGTTAGCAATTCACTCACCCATAAGCATGAGGGTGGAACCAGTGCTACCAGAAGTTCTATTAGTCCCCTTTCAACTAGCACCTATTTGCTTTTCAGTTGCATTCTTGATGGGATTTGTAAACATCAACCTTGGAGAAGGCAAGACTAGTTTCTCAAATGGAGAAGAACTCAGTGCACTCCCAGGACAGAAAATATCCTAGGTCCAGGCAGCTGGCAGCACAGAGCTGATGAAGAGGCAGTGGAAGCTCTCGGAGCTTTCCAAGCAGGAGCCTTACCACCATTTTTCTAGTTGAAAACAAGATGCATTTGGAATTCCATCCCCTTGGCCAAAATTGAATGGCTAAAATGACAAAGCAGTAAGTCACTAGACTAAGACTTGGCATGGCTCTCCGTGGTCATCCTCTGCAGCCTCCACAAATGGAAATCAGCCCATTGCAAAGTGGGCAGGCTGCTTCAAGAGACTCCGTCCTCACAGCCGACTGGCCAGTCCCACTTCCTCCCTTAGAAATGAGTGGTGAGCAAGCTGCCTTCAGACTGCTGGGTCAGTCCTTTGCTTTCTTAAGAGGAGAGGTGGGACTTAACTGGATCACACAGATAAACAGGTGACAAGACAGAGGCCAAAAATCATGTCCTATGTCCTTTCCCTTTCCCTCCCCTTACCCTAGCGGCTTAGCAAACCCCATCATTTACCAAGTTGCAGGGATACAATGAAGAGGCAGGAAGAAAGAAACCCTCATTTTGTTTTGTTTTTTTAATTCTTAGATATCATCTCATTCCTTCATTTTTGCGGCCTTTTGTCTCTGCCAGTTTCCATGGCAACATCAACCGGTTCACATCCTTCTCTCCAGCTTGCACATAGATAACTCCAAACAGGGTCAAACAGTGCTGAGTTGAAGAAGAAAGGAGGAGATTCATTTCCTTCTCTGCAGTTGCATGTGCATTTGGTGTGAAGGTGCATATGCATATATTTCTGTGCATTGATCTCACTAAGTATCTTTTGGCTTCAGATGCTTTTTCTTTAGCGCTTATCTTTGTTTCTGATCCGGGAGACCAGAACAGTGAGTTTCATTTTCAGTAACACAGAAGAGAACATACAGCTACATAATTAACCTAATATTGAAAAAATAAAGAGTATCACCTGGTCTTGTAGAAAGAAGAGCTATAATAATTTCTATATGCACCTGAGAAGGAAAGCAGCTATCTTCCGAAAGCATTAGACACGCATGTCTATAAAAGGCATTGCAATCAACCTTTCATGTCAAGGCATGTGATTTTGCTTTTATTTGATTTCAGTGTTTTTCTGCTGCAATTCTCCTGGTGTCATGTGTGCTACTTCCTCTGCTATTTTGTCCTGCAGTGAAGTCCACTGGCAATAGGTGGTAGAATGGCCACAATCGGGGTCCTCCGAGCAGCACACATCTGTTGACATAAGCGATTTGGGCCTAAGACTGACATTAGTGTGACTTTCTTCTTTTTCAAGACATGAATCCTTATTTAAATACAATGTTCTTAATATATCATATACAACAAATAGTAGTAACAGGATTTATAGATGAAATTTCTAGACCAAGCTGTTAAATGAAATAAATATCCCAGAAGAATGCAACACTAGTACTAATTTTCTATTGTTGCTATAACAAGTTACCACAAATCTTAAAACAACACAAATGTATCTTACACTTGCATGGGTCAGGGTCCCCCAGTGGGGTTCACTAGGCTGCACTCAAGTGTTAACTGGGCCACACTCTCTGAGGAGCCCCTAGCAGCAAATCTCTTTCCTCTTCTTTTCCTGCTTGTAGGAGTTATCAGTACCTGTCTCAGTTACTTTTTTCTTATGGCTGGGACAGAAAGGTTTATTTAGCTCACAGTTTGTGGAGGTTTCAGTCCGTACTCAGCTGGCTCCAAGGCAGAATGGCGCATGTCCCAGGGCAGCAGCAGTGGAAAACAGCAAAGAGCAAAGAGAGGCGCAGCAGCTGCAGCAGCTAGCAAGCCTCTTTCCCTTCCTTACATTGTATTCAGGCTATCTGCTCCAGGGCAGGCATAGCGCTCACACCCATAATCCTAGCATTGGATCATGAATTAATCACAAACTAGAATGCTGCCCCAATGAGGGCATGAGGGTTTCAGAGGACAACTTGACACAAACCATAACAGTATCCCTTGGTGCATGGCCCTTCCTCCATCCTCAAAGCAAGAAAGTCACCTCTTTTAGTTAGTGTTAATCACGTCTGCAAAGTCCCTTTGCCACATAAGGTCATATGTTTACAGACTCAGGGCAATACAATGTGGGTGGCTTAGAGACCATTATTCCTCCTTCCAGTCTTTATATTCATCATGCCTAACAGTAATCATGGTTCCATTTGATTCTGGTCTTATTCCAAGACTTGAACATAATGACCTTTTTCAACTTGCCCTAAATTCTTTGTACTGACGAATGTCCTACTCATTGACTTCAAGCCAGGATGACAGCAAATGTTTTACAGTTTCTACCAGAACGAGCAGGTCCACTCAAGGACAGTCTGGGCTGTGCCAGGTTCTTCCTGTTCTTGTCCTGTACCCACGCTCACCCTGTCCTACACAAGGGCTCTCCACAGCCTGTTCCCACCTCTAGCATTCAGGATTGGCATCGGCTATGAGTGACCAGTCCTTGAAGGTAGGATGAGAATGCACTTAAATGTTCACATTTACTTTCATGAAACACGTGAAGGACTTGCTTTTTTATCTGCTTTTATACCGAACTTACTCACCAACTTTTTGCACCCCCTACTTTCATTTTGTTTCCTTGGTTAATTGTAACGTATTTTAGTAGATCACTTGCTGAAGTGTAGTACCTGGTTTTGGACCTCATGCCTGGTCTGACTTCTGAAATCTACTTGTTCTAGTAGCCGTGCAGCTGTCTCCTCAGCCAAGTCTAAGTCCTAGGGTGTCCTAGGTGCTGAGCTCTAGAGGCCCTGCCTTGGGTCTGCCACCCACTTCCCTCTCCTGGTTCATTCTACTGAGTTCCACCAGAGAGTTCTGCCTTCCCTACCCTGGGTGACTGTACTGACCACTGCTGAAATGATCTGTCCCTGGCTTCAACCCTTTCCCTTGGGAAGATCATCTTGCTACTGTTTAGTGAGAAGAAATCCAAAGAGCTAGAAAGCAGCCCCAAGGGGATTGCTGTAGCTGTCCTCCATCTGTGTATGAAAAAACTGCCCTGCTCAGGGATTTAGAATATACAGCTACCTGTTCAAGCCACAACTGCATGATCACATGGCCACACACACAGACACCTTCTCTCCTAACACCTGCTACAGAGTCCCCATATGCTTCTGAAATAACTATTTACATTTTAATTGGAAACTCCAGCTCCTGGGTCAGAGGTAGCTCCCTGCTGTACATTTCTGATGTGCCAGAAACGTACCCAGAGTGGACACCTTTCCAACGCCTTATTTTCTGAAAAAAAATATGGCTTGCTTTCTGTACAGAGATGTCATCACTGAGCAATGGGAAGTAGTTCTGACAGCTGTGAGAGAGGCAATGGTGGAGCCAGCCCTGTCCCCCTCTGCACATCCCATCTACCACACAGCCTCATGGCCTCACTGCTGACCACAGGGAGAATTCGGCCCACTATTCTTCCAGCAACTTCATAGGATGTCACACATCATGAACTATTCACCAAGCTGAGTGGTCCAGGTCTGACAGGTAGTGTGGCACTGAAACCTAGAATCACTGAACAAGGTGTGTTATGTATTGAATCTAGATGTCCCCACAAAGCTTCATGTGGTCATAGGTGTGACTTTTTCAGAGGTGGCTGGATGTAAAGAATGTGATGCTGGGACTGATTCATGGTGTGATGCTAGGCTCAAGGGTGCTAGGATTAAAGGTGTGAGTGCCGCCCACCCTACGTAGCCTGGATAAGATAGAAGGGAGAGTCAATTATTGCTACATTCTCTTCAAAATAAATGTTTGTTTTTTAAAAAGTAATAAAAGAAAAGAGATAAGAAAAAAATGTCATAGGATTATCCTGCTACAATGTTGTATATGGTTTGATTTCTACATTTCCGTGTAAAAATGTATGATTATTTTTTTTTCACATTCTATAGGGATTTAAAGTTTAGAACATCCATGGTTGTTGGAAAATAGCAGTTCCCTGTTATGTCTAAGGTATTTGATATTCAGACAGATAGTGATATTAAGCCCAACTGCCTCTGTTACGGGATAATAATATCATTAAGCTTCTCTTCTGGATGTTTAACAACTAAAGTTTGCAGACCAAAAATTAGAGAAATAGAGGGGCTACAAGGATAGTCAACATTTTGGTCCTAGCCCTTCAAGGTCAGTGAGGACTCAGGACATAAGAGAACCTGTGCTGTGACATCCTGTAACTCAGTGGTATCCCAAATTTTCTGATCTGGAATATTATGGGGCTACGGAGGAAAGTGGTTGATGATGTATAGTGTGCCTAAGAAGAGTCACCTAGAGAGAAAAAAAAAATCAGGCTTTCACAGAGAGCAAATTGGTCAAGCAATGGTCGTGACTCATCCAGATGGCTGACACTGACAAAAGATCTACAAGGTGCTGTACATGGTTTCAAGGTAAATCCTAAGGAGATTTGACTGACCTTGTCAGATACAAAAGTTACATTTTTAGTTATATAGATCTTGCTTTAATTTGGTCTTAAACATCCAGCAGAAAAATATAACCACAAGGTATAAAAAGCAATGTCATATTAATATGCTGAGCTGTAAAAGGCTCAAGTCAACAACTTCTAACAATTTCCAGTTCTGTGGATAGCCCACTACTATTATGGACTATTGAATTATATTGGGTTATTCTGCTGAATTCAAATACCTACAATATTTGAACTGGCATCCAGTATGAAAAGGTCCTTTAAAGACTTCTCCTATTACAGCTTCTCTAACAGCAATGGAACACCTATCTCTGGCAAAGCAAAACAAAAAGGGAGGATATAAATACAGGACCATTTTGTAGTGAAAAAAAATATATGTACATACAAAATAGTTAGGGTAGACATGCAGCCACTTTCTCTTAGTTCAGTGAGAAGAAAGGTTTGTACTAACATTGTTTAGACAAGATATCATGTCTGCATCTTGTCCTCTGAATACCCACCATGAAGACAACAATACGCAATATATTAATTATTGTAACTGTTTACTAACCTGTTTTGAAACTATTTCACTGCTATTTTATTTTCTCATTAAAATGAATGAAAGCAATAATTTTATAAAAGAAAAAATCCTCAATAAAATCCTACAAATAAATAGATACAAGGGAGAGGAAGAGTTGTGCTCATCCCTTGCTTGCTCTGTTGTCTTCTACCTGCCATGAACTACTTCCCCCCACAATACTCTCTGCCAGGCCACCCTGCCTTGGAGCCAGCTGATTATAGTCTGAAACTTCCACAACCTGGGAGTCAAATAAACTTTTCCTGCTCTAACTTCGAGTGTTGGGTATTTTGCCTCAGCAAGAGAAGAGCAAGTAAGATAAGGTTCTTACTCTTTCTTTTGTTCTAAACAAGGTAAGAGGACAGACATCATCCCTGCCTTCCAACCATCCCCACCCAGGGTCAAGGGGAGGGCAGATGCGTCAGGGTTCCAGGTGCTTTTCCTATAAACCATCTTAGTGAGACATTTCTGGCCAGAAGAAGAGTACTATCCAGCCAGAACCTCAAACATTACCTTTTCATGCCTCTTTGATTTCCAGGGAAGCAAACAAAAATTGAGAGTGAATAAAAGGAAAGGTTGAAAGTTCAATTATGTAATTGAGTGATTTACAGCATTTCTCCATTGATTATAATCACTTTTAAACAAAGTAGACTTATTAGTGAGTGCTTTAACTACATTATGACAAAAGTTTTATGTCCTTCCCTGTCTTACATCTCTGTTGCTTGATTTCATTTCCTCACAGAATTTCAAAAACAACCTTGCTTTTGAAAATTTCAAACCAATCTGCAGAATCTCTCCTAAATATTTTCTGACTCTGTTGCTTATAACATTTGCAAAAGACTGAAAGGTCCCCACAACCTCTTTGATGTCAAAGTGACAAAGTACACGGTGATTTATATAGAAACACATACATACGCAGATACAAAAGCACACACATAAATAATGTGATAGATGTAGCCAAAAGCACAGAATAGGATTGCCATCATTGCTTATTAACTCTGACCTTGGGAAGATTGCTGAGTATCTTCGAGACTTACATTCATCATCTATAGATGAGGCAATTAATATTGAAAAATGAAGGTAATATTAGAATATTTCATAGAATGCTTGTGAGCAGTGAGTAAATACCGAGAAAGCACTGATAACAGAGCTTTTCAAGGAAGTCCAATGAGACTCTCCTGTTGCTGATTTTAATGGTGGTGGTTGTGGTGCTGTAGTGGTAGTCATGTTGATGATGATGATGATGGTGATGGTAGTCATGGTGATGATGATAGTGATGATGATGGTAGTCATGACAATGATGATGGTGTTTTATGATGATGATGGTAATTATGGTCGTGGTAGTGATAATGCTATAAGTAATGGTAAAAAGAATAGTTACAGAAAATGTATATACTGGACAAGAGAATATCAGTAATGTATAAATTACTAAAATATACATATATATGCCATGTACATAGCATTATTTTTAAACACATTGTTCCATGACTCTAATCTTCAGAATAAAGCTGGGATTAACTGAGCCAATCCTTGTGTAAGGAATTTTACGACACTGACTCTAGAAATCATAACAGCCCCAACAGGCAGGCATGACTAGACTCACTGGACAAAGGAGAAAACAAAAACTTGCACCAGGAAAGAATAGCCATGCTATGCAGTGGACAGTGGTGCACCCAGGGCCTTGCTGGTGAGCACACATCCTCCACTCTGCTAGCCTCTCAGCAAAGCTCAGCGCTTCGCACAGGATGGTCCTTCAGGGAAGCAGGCAGGCAGGGACTTGAACTCCTAGTGTCTAAAACGATGAGAGGGAGACAGACAGCCCAGAGGCCAGGAGGGAATGCAGTGCTGAGTGAAGGTGGGGGTGCTGGGGTGGGCAGGAGACAGCAGCACAGGTGCGTGGGCACCAGTGAGGGTGCAGAGGAGCCTGGACAGTGTCACAGCCACGCGGCCCAGGGCAGGCTGCCAGTCTCGCCCTCGTGGCTTGGCTCAGGAACAGCACGTCTGCCTAAGGCAAGTGATGATTACTCTTTTTCAGCTGAAAAGACCGTCAAACATTTTAAATTACAATTGTCAGTGGCGAGCTGGTGTTTCATCATGTGAAATGATCTAAAGCTGCAGAGCATAAAGCCTTCTTTAAACAGCCCAGGAAGGGCTCCCTGAAGAGAACTAAACCTCAACCACAGAGCAGGCTCTCTTCTCCCAGAGATACTGGGAGGAAAATTAGAAAGTTTCTCCAGCTTGAAGAAAAAAGAATATGGTCCCGGAGCTGCCTGCCACCTGGACTACGCACACTGCGGTCATTGTAGGCTTCTCTCTCATGCACTGTCCAGGGCTGCCCTGAAATGCCCAGCAGCCTTTGATGTCTTCTACAAATGCTTCAGAGATGCAGGCAGATCCCACCCTGTTGTGCTAGTGCAGGAGAGGTGAGGCGAAGAGAAGTTTAAAGAGGAGAAAACCAGGGACCCAAGCTGCCTGCTGTATTGTGACTGTGTGTGTGAGCTTCTCTCACCCGACAGAAGTCGCTAAGGAGCAGCAGAGCTGCCTATTTGTGGGCTCCTCTCTTCTGTTCTCCTCAAAGCACTGAAAGGTGCAAATAAGCCACAAATCTGCAAAGTGCCAAGCAGCTCGGGGAGAAAGACGGTGACGGAGGTAATAGCTTGGCCCGGCAACAGGGCCCACAGGGACCCGGAGACCAGCGGGGAGGAGCACAAACAGAGGAAGGGGAGGGGAGCAGGCACTGCCTGGCACCTGGGGCCAGAGACTGGGCTGGAGGAGGAAGGGGGGGGCAGCTGCTGTCATCATTCATGTGATCCCAGAGCTGCTCTGGAGGTCACATCTGTCCTGGGCCACCTGTTCCTTTTCCAGATTGATCTTTCTATCCCACCACCCAGCTGCCAGTTTTTAAATGACAGGCGACACTTGGACACCAGATCCTGGGATAATCTCTACAGTACCTCCTCAGTATTTGAGGTCGACAGGATTTTACGAAAGTTCCCAGCACAGGGAGCACCCCCACCCCTGCACTGTGCCAGCCCTGGGAACCTTAGAATAACTGAATCAGGACAGAAGAAGGGCTGGGGAGATAGTGCAGGGGTCTAAGCACCTGCCTAACAAGCACGAGGTCCTGAGTTCAATGCCCGGTACCACATGTCTTGCCAGCCCTGGGTCCCTGGGTATGTTGTGCTGGCCCCAAAGCCAGGTGTGATAGTGCACGCCTATAATCCTAAAGCTGGGGAGGCTGAGAAAAGAGGATGACTGGTGAGACCCTGTATCAAAAAGAAAATACAAAAAAAAAATACACACAAAGGAGGAGTCTTTCATTCATTCAACAAATGGTTACTGAGTACCTAAGATGTGCGGGAAACACTTTAAGAACTGGAAAATCTGTAGCAAACAAGACAGAAAGGGAGCCCAGGAATAGGGATACTTCAGCTAGCAATTCCAGGGGTTCAGGAAGCACCCCCATATCCCCTTTGGCTCTTCCACAGTTGGATAGAACCCAAACCATGAAGCAAGGATGGGGCCCAACTGGCCTCACTTTCCATCTCTGTTCTCAAGATCCAAGTAACCACGGATGTGAGCCAGAAGCACTTCCAGAGCACGGTCCAGGGAACAGCCCAGTAGCAGATGCTGGGGCAGGAAAGAGGAGGGCACGGTATGGCCTGTGTACAGCCTCCTGTAGTGGTGGCTGCAGTGGGACTGGGGCAGTGAGCGAAGACCTCAGGGCACACACAGGTCAGGAGCCCTGGGGCTGCAGCTGATCTGAGGGTTCAGGTGGCACCATGGCTGCCACCCAACACATAATGGAGTCACTTGTCTCCCGGAGCTGGACAGACTGCTTGGTCTCCTGTCCTTGAGTTCCCCTTCCTTCTGTAGGGCTTGCTTTCTGCTGCCCTTTGCAGAATAACCCTGTGGATATGGCTTGAATCAGAATCACAGGGACTGTATTAACCGAGCAGTTAAAGTTATTGTCTGCTATTGATCCAGCAGCCCTGGGAGAAACTGTGGGCACCTCAGGAAAAGCAGAGGCCCAGATGAAACAAAAGATCCTCTAGACTGGTTTCCCCACCCCTCCTAGGACCTGCCCTGGACTGTGATCCATTTTCCAAATCTTTACCAGCTGCCTGGCAGTTTGCCACAGATCAATAAGTCTTCTCAGAGCTCCAACTTGCAAAAATATTTACTGTACATAATTTAATAGAACCCTCTCCTGGATAAGGAGCTGACACTTTTAATTATCTACATCAAGTGCTCTCTTCCTATAGGACACAGCAGGCACGTGGCTCAGAATGCCAAGCACATGCACTGCTCGGGCGCTGCGCTCTCCATGCATAAGGAGGAGGACAAGAAGGTCTATGGGCTGTGACTTCTCTAGGGGCCTCTTGGGCGAGGAGAGCTAGGCACATGTACTGACATTTTTTCCCTAGGGAAAACTTCAAATGCTGCCCCCGCCTCATCCTTTTCTTCTCCTGTCTACTCCTAGATTTTCACACACTTCACATCAGTTTGTCTTTTCCTTCGCTTCTCGTGGAATCATGTTATGCATCTTCCTTGGGACTCAGCCTGGAGAAGCTAACACCTCGAGTTCACCTATTCCAGGCCATCTCTGCAAGACTGCGTGATTGAAAGTCAACAGCCAGACCTGACCAGCAAGAGCCACACAACCTTCTGTGGGTCAGGCAGACGCAGCTGCTCAACTTTACGCTAACGCTGCAACACAGATCCGCACGGAAGTGACACTAGCCCATTTCTCATGTGAGAAAACAAGCTCAGAGATATTCTACCATTTACCAGAAGCCACCTACTAGTAAGCTGCTGAACCAAGACTCATGTGTACCTCAGTCAGATGAAAACCTGGATTACACCTCAGGCTCATCCAAAGAACTCTCCTACATTCCCAGGGAATCTGGAGCCATCCCACCCTTGTTGTATCCCATCGAGCATGAGCAGATGCCAAACAGTTTGGGGGCCTCTTGTGGCCTCTCCTGTGTTCTTGGCTCCTTCTCTAGGCTCCTGCGTCTGGGGTCCTGGGAAGCCATCCTCCCACATACCACATGGAACCTGGGTCCAGCTTCCACAAGGCATCCTCTCCAGCTTCCCCTCCAGCCAGCTCACACAGGAGGTCACTGAAATGTGAGCCTCTCTCTCAAATGCTAATTAATTTCCTTTGGCATCTTATTCAAAAGCAATCCCCTGGCAATCATGTTCTGCACAGCACCTAAAAAAAATTGTGGGTGTACAATAAATATTCAGCGGCTAACAATCCCACACTTGCTAATGACTGTGTGGGCGCGTTTGGTTTCATAGGCAAAAAAAGCCAAATAAGAGATTGCTGCCACCAGAAAAGGAATTATCAACCCAAAGTAGCTGTGTTTTGCTGTGCCAAAGAGCAGGTGCTAGGGAAGCAGAGAGGGCGGGAAATGCAACCTCAACGCTTACATGGATCATGAGTAATCCTGGGCTGGCACGGTCTCAGTAACTAGTATGCAATGGAACCCTAGGAATGCTGAGACTAACACTGTTTTCAATGCTGCAGATCACAGACCCACTGTGAAGATAGGTGCTCATCTTGGGCCATCCAGCAGGATTGCTGTCCTGCTAGGAGCAGAGAAGGGCCAGGTTGGAGAGGATATGATGGTAAAGAAACTGGATATATAGAAGAAACAGTAGATTCAGCATGGACAGGGATGACAGTTCAGCCATGTGTGCTTGTGTGAACCAAAGGAGGGTCCCACAACGTACCAAAGCTGTATCCATGCAGCAAGGGGGAAAAAGGAACAGTGAAGAAACAAAATATATCAATCCTCAAAATGCTGAATGAAGCACATGAGGCACTTAGTGTGGAATTTGCTTTACAGTGCATGATACAAGGTAAAGAAAAACTAAGCAGACCTCACACATTTGAAAACTGCAGAAGAGATGGGCATGAGGTGCATTTTCATACAGAAAGAGCTGCAGGCTGGAGATGAGCTGGTGTGCATTTCACACTTCTATTCTCTGAACAAATTCAACACCCACATCACACACACACACACACACACACACACACACACACACTGTTGCTTTCTAGAATAAAATTAATGTTTAGAAGAAATACTTAAGATCATAGAGGATTTCAGAAAATGGAAAGATATTCCCTGCTCCTGGATAGGAAGAACCAACATTGTGAAGATGGCCATACTCCCAAAATTCTTATGCAGATTTAATGCAATCCCTATCAAAATACCGCCAACATACTTCACAGAACTAGATAAATCATCCCCAAAATTTATTTGGAACCAGAAAAGACCTAGAATAGCAAAGGCAATCCTGGGCAACAAAGACAAGGCAGGAGGCATTACAATTCCTGACCTGAAATTATACTACAAAGCTGCTGTGATAAAATGAGCACGGTACTAGCAAAAAAATATAGACCTGAGGATCAATGGAATAGATTAGAAGATGTAGAAGCAATTACAAACATGCTCATCCACCTTATCTTCAACAAAGGGGCCCAACATGCTTCCTAGAAAAAAGATAGCCTCTTTATCAAATGGTGCAGGAAAAACTGGTTTTCCACATGCTGAAAACTAAAACTTGACCCAGGTCTATCACCATGCACTAAGCGAAAGTCAAAATGGATTAAAGATCTAAACATTAAAACAGAAACACTGGGGCCAGGGAGATAGCTCAGTAGAATAAGTGCTTGCCTGGCAAGCGCAAGGTCCTGAGTTCAATCCCCGGTACAAAAAAAAAAAAAAAAACCAGAAAACAAAAACAGAAACACTAAATCTCCTGGAAGAGAAAGTAGGAGGAACTCTTGAAGACATAGGGGTAGGCAAGGAGTTCATGAACAAAAATGCTTGAACACCTCCTTGGACATCATGTGACATTACTGCCTGTCTCTAACCTGATGCTACTTCTCCGAGAAGAGCTAGGCCACACAGAATGGTATGCAGCAGAGGACAGGAGGAAGTCTGGGAAAGGAAGGAGGAAGACATGGTTGCCACCAGGACTACTGACTGGTCCAAGGGAACTGAACGTATCAACCCACTGTGTATGTTTGGACGTGTGCATCAGTATATGGGCGCATCACATGATATCATCAACCTTCCAGGTGAGGGTGATGGGCCCGCAGAGGACTTTCTTTAGTATATAGGTGTATTCAATTTCTGATAGTATGTGTTACTTGGAGAACTAGAAGGAGTTTGGAAGAGAAAATGGCTATCTAGCACCTAAACTACATATTAATGCAGAAAGGTGTGTTATAGAGATTTGGAAGAAGGTGATGGACATTGGGCATCAACGCAAGATTCTTTGGAACAATGAGTCAGGCAAGGCTGACTTGGACTGGCATGGGAAGGCCAGAACTCTGTTTCTGAGGAGTCACAGAGGAAGTCATCTCCTTGCCCATGGGAAGAGTACAGCCAAGGCCCTGTACACAAGGTGGAAAGCCAGTGCAGAGGGCACAGCCTTGCGGGAAGAGTAAGGGGTCCTGAATGAGAAAAGAAGAAAGTCAGACCAGGGAAAGGTAGGAACCAAGCTTACAAACAAGGAAATTTAGCCTCAAGCCCCTCTCCCCATTGCACCACCCCAGAACTGTCTCCATCAAAAACCAGAGCCTTCCTGACCCCCCCTTCCACTTCTAACTACCCTTCTCCATTTCTCCCCTTCCCCTGACAGTTGAATTCTTCAGAAGAGGTGCTGCAGTTGTAACCATTATATACAATCTTTCATCTCCCATTTTCTCCTGAAATCAGTCCGACCACATTTTTCCCTCCACTTCTCTGAAACTGTTATCATGCTCACTCTTACGCTTGTGTTGTCAAATCCAGCGGAAACTCAGACCCTTTCCCCCTACTCCATTAACAGCACTGATCAATCTATCATCTCCTTCCCTTGAAATGCTTCACTCATATGGCTCCAAGCACCACCCTGAAAGCTTTTCCTGCTAACTCACAGACCACAGCTTCACCATCTGCTTTGCTGATTCTTCCCTATTTCTTTGACCTTTCAATGTGGACATGCCCCAGTAGTCCATCCAGTACATCTTTTCTCCCTACATTCACTCCCTTAATGCTATCATCTAATCCACAACTAGAAAGACCTTCTTTGTGACAGAGACATCCATATTATGTCTCTAGTTCCTACTCACACTGAACTCAACACTTGTGATCTTCCTGCCTCCTTCACATCTCCGCTGAGATAGCTACCACACATCCCAAATTCAAGCTCCCAACACCGTCTCACAAAGCTAACCCTTCTGCTATCTTTCTCATTTCAGTGACAGCAATTCCAAAGCTGCTCAAGCCTGAAGCCTTGGAGTCAGCCTTGACTATTCTTTCATACTTCATATCTAGTCTGTAAGCAAATCCTGTTGGCACAACCTTCAAAATAAAGACAAAATTTAACTATCTCACAAGCACCACCACCATCTTCCTCTTCAAAGCCTGTCATCCTTTGCCTAGATTATTGCCAATAGCAGGTCCCTTGTGACTACCCTCTTCTCACCCCCAGTAGACATTTAATAGGGGGAAGCCATGGGGAGCCTGTTTGCAATAAGGGTGTCATTCTGCTTTAAAGCCTTCCAATGGCTTCTCATTGGAGAATTGCCCTCAAATGCATCAGTGTCAGTGTCTCTGTCTCTGTCTCTGTGTCTGTCTGTCTCTCTCTCTCTCTCTCTCTCTCTCTCTCTCTCTCTCTTTGCCTTTCTTTCCAGTTCTGGGATTTGAACCCACAGCCTCCCCTATGAGCTACATTCCCACCCTTTTTAAATCTTTTAATTTGGACATAGAGTCCCATTAAGTCACAACATTACCTAGGCTAAGCTCAAACTTGCAATCCTCTGCCTCAGCCTCCCAGAGTGCTAGGATTACTGCCACCATGCCCACCTTCACTGATTTCTTCTTATCTATACATCATTTTCATCTTCATTTCCTTGCTTCTCTGTCAAGACTGCCCCATGCCCCCCCCACACACACATAAGATTCTCTACCTAGCAGCCAGTGTGATTGTGCTAAAAGAAATCTGACCGTGCCCCTCTCTAATTAACAGCCCTCCAGCAAGGGTCCTGCTACCCCTTAGGAGGAAGCCTAAGCTCCTCAAGGTCACATAGCTGGGTCCTGAGCTCAAGCTATCTATCTTGTGGGCCTTAGTGAGCTCCTTCAGCTTGCACGGATCCCAGCTGGACTGTTTACATTAAACTGCCATCAGCTACCTTGATGTGATGAGTTGTGATGAGTTGCTATCTGTGTGAGTCTGATCTCTGCAGCCAGACTGTTTTTAGCTCTTCTGAGCTAGGATCCCACCCCCTATTTTATTTTCTGTGCCTTTATCCACTCCCTGATTACAGCAGCTCACTTGCTACTTGTCTAATTAATGAGGCAGAACAGACCGTACATCTTGTATAACGGGATGCTTGGTAAGTGTTTCTGGGCCACAGGTAGATTTTCCTCCCCAACACATTTAGTGACCATTATACAATGTTCTGTCTCATGGCTGATGTGCCAGCCATTCGGTACAACTCGTTTTTCTGTTCCTTTGGGCAAAAAACACCGAGAACAAATGACTTTACCTGAATATGTGGCAATGACAGAAAAACTTCAACCCCTTAGGGCAAGAATTAAAGTTATCCCTGCTGACCTGCTAAGCATCAGGACGGAAGGATGATATTCGACACAGTGGTTCACCAGGCTGTTCACTGGCTTGAATGCGCTACACAGCCACGGAAAGGAAGTGGTAACGAGGACAGCAACTGTGATGGCCAAGCAGGCAGAACCCTAGCTTTCCTCCTCCTGGAGGATGCCCCAGATTCTGCCCACACAGAAATGGCCACACATGTGTTCCTTGGTGTAGGGCATTAGGAGTGCTGTGACTTCCCTTGCTTTATCAAGGCATGCTTTTGATGCTGTGATAAATTTACTCCATGAAATTTCTTGCCAAATATCTCAAGGTGGACTGGTTGGATGGGGTAATAGATAGTGCCTCCCTTGGAGAGTTTTAGAATATTCAGTGACAATGCTTTAAGCACTCTGCCTCTCATTCCGAGGTGCAGAGGTTGACTCTAAGGGCACAAGAGCAATAAACTTAAAGACACCATAGATTTGGGGGGACATGCTAATTTATAGGAGAACCAATTTGAGAGGAAGCATAGCATAGCAAAATGAGCTGAGTCCTGAGACTTGATTCTAACCATTAATTCCCTGAGTCACCTTGAGCAAGCACAGAACCTCTCTGAACTCCCTTGTCTGTAGAAGGGAGGACAGGGGAGTACAGAGGATCTTCCACTAGCTCTTCTTCAAAGATCTCTGCAGGGCAGTGAGCCTGGGGCACCTTTGGCTCAGATAACATAACCTGAAGATGGTAAATGACAATGGCTCGGCTCTTCACCTGGCATCAAGGAAGATCCAGGACAACAGTTTCAACTGAGTACAAACATGATGCCAGGACTATGGCAGGATGCAGCACAGGGTGGAGACATCAGGTTACAAACCAGAGTATGAGAATTCACACAATTCAGGCACCCTTTTCCCTTGGTTCCGGGTTTAGACCACAGAGCTTGAGTGGCCCAGTGGCATTCTCAGTGGCCCATGTGTCTTGTCCCTTAAGCCAGTGCATTCCCTACCATGTTATCTGTCTTTTACAGATTGGAAACCCTCTCAGAGTCTGGCCTCCATCAGCTGGAACAGAAACAAGCCAAGTGTCTCTTCCCATCAGCAGATATTTCTAAGATCCCCATCACCCACTGCCAATAAAATAAAATAAAAGTAGTAGATACAAGATACCACTGGTCAAAGTGGGAAGCAATCCCCAACTGGCACTCCTCTTCACCATTCCAGTCATGGCAGCAGTGACTCCAAGAGAACACAATAACAAACCACACATGCCGGCACACTCCTGTAATCCCAGCACCCCTCATGTCAGGAAGACTGACATGAGTTTCAGGCCAACCTGGGCTATATAACTGAGTTCAAGACCAACCTTCACTATATAGTGAGATCCTGCCTCAAGAAAGCAAAAATGAACAAATAAAGACACAATACCCACAATAACCAAGAAAGAAAATACATACTGCACATTCTCCGTTGGGAATGATCTCCCCTTGGGAAAGAAAAATGAGGATGCAACAGACTCCTGCATAAATGACAGGAGAACCAAGAAAGATGCACAGTTGTCTGTCTGTTCCTGGTCATCCTTGAAAGATTCAGTCTCCACTTCCAAGCTGGCTGAATATCGTAAGTGGCAGGAATGTGTGACAATCTAGGCAAAGACGAATAGACTTGGTGTCTCTCCAAGGTGTTAACATTTACATAGAGTTCACATTGAATTACAGACACTCTACATTATATGAATGCGGTGCTGGGTTACAAATTCTTTCAACTATCACTATACCTTGAATGGTAGAATGCTTTCTATTAATACCACTGAACACTTTAACGGGCTACCAACATTTGGGCCCAATCGTGTTCCTAATTTAGAATGTATAAGCTTCATAAAAACTCTATGACATAAATAGTACAAATTAAGTTATCCTAATTTCACCAGCCATGTCTATATCTCCTGGGCCAGTCTCATTTTGTCTAGACCTCATTTCAGACACAAACACATTAAAGACACTGAGTAATAAAGCACAAGGCTCTTCAGTGGCGGCATAACAAAATTTAAGATCATCCCTGAAAGACTCTGAGGTTCCTACAATATACTTCCTTTAGGCCACATTAATAATTAGAAATCAAAAGGGAAGAAAAGTTGAAACTATGGGATATTAGATTGGTACCAACAACTGAGGCTTTGAATAAAATAAACATGGCTTTAAAATTACAACATGCTAAAAAATATTGCAGCAGATGGTTACAGCACATTGCCTTAAATGATGATCTTGTGGCCAGGCCACTTTGCATTTGCCATGGAAAACTCAAGAGCCAAACTCAACCTCAACGGGAAAAGGCTTAGGTCAAAGGAGAAAGTTCACAGAGCTCAGGGCTTTGTTTAGAGTAAGTGCAGTCAGGTTGGAAATGAGAGCACTATAAACTTCCACAAGAATGGTCCGCGTCTGTAGGAAGATGTGTCTTCCAAGGAAAATCAGGCTGGCTATTTGTACTGTGCTCCCTTCTATCTATGCATGTCTCTTGAAAGCATCTGAAATAATAGGAAAATCCCTACTCCCCCATGAGTGCTCAGGGTGGGGAGAGGATGCCTGGAGCAGACAGAGCATTCACTCACGTGCATTCACCCACCCACTTCTAGATTTCAGCAGAGAAAAGGAGGAAATCAAAACTGTAAGGCAGATCAGTGTTTTGCACATTGCTTTCTCACCTTCAGCACCTCCTCCATCATCCCCGGCCTGCAATCTGCCTCCCAGTCTATCCCTGAAATGGTGCCTTCCTTTACAATCATGCCACAAGTTGTGAGCTTTAGCTAGAATCCAAAGGCTGTGGTTGGATTACGCTTTATCTTTGCTCATTTTGTGGCACAGACTGAGCAATTTGCAATAAAAGACATTTATTCGTTGCTTCGTGGTTTCGAAGGCTATAAAATCCGAAATCAAGAGCTGGCATCTGGCAAGAGCTCTCTGGCTGCCTGATCCCATGGCAGAAGAGCAAAGAGAAGGCAAGGAAGAGAGAAAAAGAGAATTAACTGACCTTCAGTACCGGAAGTACTCCTAAGATAACAGTAATAATATATTCATAAGAGCAGAACCTTTATAACCTAGACATCTCTGAAGGGCGCACCTCTCCACACCTCTACAGTGGGCAGCAAGATTCCAACACATGAACTTTGGGACAACACATTCAAACTATAGCACAAATCTAGTCCTTCTTATGCCCACAAAAGGGATTTGAAGACATGACACATTTGTCAAATGTTATAGGATGTACAGTACCAAGAGAAAATCCAAATGTAAACCATAGACTTTGAGTGATAACAACATGCCAATGTAGGCTCAGCTATTTTAACAAATACACCTGTCTGGTGGGGGATGTTGACAGTGGCAAAGCAATGCTTGTGTAGACACAAGGGCTATATGAGAACCTCTTTACTTTCTTCTCAATTTTGCTGTGAACCTTAAACAGTTCTGAAAGATATAGTTTGTTAATTTGCTTTTGCAGTACTGAGGATTGAACCCAGGATCTTCTAGTGCACTACATCCCAGCCCCATTCATTTATTAATTCAGACAATCAACCAAGCATTCATTTATTTATTTAGAGACAGAGTCTCACTAAGTTGTCCAGGTTGGGCTTGGACTATTAATCCACCTGCCTCTGTCTCCCGGTGTGCAGGGGTTACAAGTATGTGTCATCATGCCCAGCTAAGTTTATTAATTTTTACTGTGCTCAATTTGGCAGCATTCCTTAAAAAGAGATGTCAACACACGCTGTTCAACATTGGATATTTTCCTTTGGAAAATGTCCTAAAATGAGACATTTCTGTAGAAAATGTCATGCACTTTGGACCTCATAAAAAGAGGCCATGGTCTGCTCAGTTAGGAATAGTGAGGACATTTCAGTCAGAAGAGTTTAGGGGAGGACCCACACAATAGCACATAGGTAGAACAGCAGTACAGAAAATAGGACCAGGAGGACAAACTGAAAGGATCTTACCATCTGGTCGAGGGTCACATTGCCCAATGCAGCAGACACTTATCACGTGCAGTTATATTTAAATGTCAATCAATAGAAATTAAATGAAAATGTCAGGTCCTCATGCCCATTAACCGCATTTTGAGGGTTAGACACAAGAAGCCCGGAGCTGCCACATTGGGCAATGCAGACAGTGACATTTCCAGTTGTTGCAGGAAGTGCCAATACATGGTGTATCTCCAGAACAGGAATTACAAATTTTGGAAAGGGCTAGAGAGCGAATGTTTTAGGCTTTGGGGGCCAAACCATCTCAGTTGTAACTACTCAACTCTGCTATTATGGTCTAAAAACAGCCCCATACTATCCAAATGAATAGACAATTGTATTTTTTTAAATGTATTTAGTACAGGGCCTACAGGGTCTCACTACACAAATCAGATTCATGGTGATTTGCCTGTTTTCAGCCTTCCAAGTGCTGAAATTACAGGCACATGCCACCACACCCAGTCTCAGTCGCTGTCTCAGTGCACCCACCAGGGATCGAACCCCAGCTGCTGTGCTCTGCCTAAGCAGGTGCTTTAGTCCACTGACATATCGGGCCAGCCTGACATAATTGTATTTTAATGAAGCTATTTACATAAACAGGATTTGATCTGTAGGCCAAGTACATCATGGTCTAGAGATGCTATTCCTATTCCAGGGACATTCAATTCCCAGGAGGCATTAATTGTTGTGTGGCTTCTCCCCACAAGCCCAACAGACAATAGTCAAAGACTGAATAAAGAATGTCTAGCACCTCCCTGGATCTCTATCAGAAAATCTCTACATTGTCATGACTGATAAAATACAAATTGATTTCAAATCATGACTCCTGCTGAAAGAGTATTTGTCATTGTTTATTACTCCTAAGAAATGAACCATGAATTTTTGTCTTTTTTAAAATCAGGTTTCTCTAATAAAAGAAATGCATATTTGGTTTAGGAAAAATGAGAAAGCAAGAAAAAGAAAGAAAAAACAAATTACCTGAGTTTCTACTCAGGAGATTCTAAACTATTTTATTAATATGTAAACATAAATGTGTGAGTCTTTGTTCGCTGCCATGTACAATACCTAGAATCTAGCATAGCACTGAATGAAGTGGGACATAATAAATGTGCATGGAATGAAAAATAACTGGCTGTTAGAAAAAGAGGGCTGCTTATGGACTTTAAGAGTTGTGTGAACTGCCTGAGTTAGTAATTCTGGGGGGACGTGAGTGTTGCTACCATGGTATACCATTTCCATTGGATTAGCAAAAGTTTCACATCAGGTGTGGCAGTGCATGCCTGTAATCCCAGCCCTCACTGGGGAGACTGAGGCAGGAGTTGTGAATTAGAGGCCAGCCTGGGCTATACAGTGAAGTCAAGGCCAGCCTGAACTGCATAGTGAAATCCTGTCTCAAAAAGCCAAAACAAAAAAGGTTTCTGGGACACTGAAAGGTGAAGAAATCTGTAGTCACCCCTGAGACTGAACCTAGCAGGCCTTCCCATTTGTGTGTGTGCACAGCTGGGCTCCCTGGAGAGGCAGACCTGATCTTCCCAGGCAGTCTTCCATGTTTGACCAAAGCCATCTATCTGGGTCCAGATTATCCCAGGTGGAAAAGCTGCTTGGCTTGATCGGAATTCACCAGGGGAAAAATGGCAGAAGGAGTTTTTGATGTGGTTTCTTCAAGGCTGCGAATGTGGACTTAGTGCCAAGAGAAACACTTCCTATGGGCTTCTCAAGTTCAGGATGCTTTCACCTTCCCTGAGCCCTGTCAGTTTGGCAGGCTTGAGATGATGCTAAAGAGGTCAGACCACAAGCCCAAGCCCTACAGGGAGGAGCTATGACAGCAGTGTCACCATGGCTTGCCCTAGGTCATGGAGATGGCAGGCTGAGCAGAGCTCTCTCCCCAGTCCTCAAGATGTTCCCACGGTAGGTCATTGGCACCCAGGATGACAGACAAGAGCACACCATCATGTTTGCTATTTTCAACAATGAAGAGTTAACACAAGGAATGTTTCTTACTCAAGATGTTTTGTCATCTGGGAAAAAAATGACTTGAGATTTATAGAATCTATTTAGAGTTCTCTCAGGCATTCTACCTGCATCTGCCCCAGAAGGATGCAAGCTTAGCTTTCTTTTCTCCATTTTCATAATATAGCACAGTCAAATCAGTGCCATTAATTGCTAAGTGTAAAGGGCTTTCTGATGTCTAATGAAATCTTTAGGAAACCAGGCTCTTCAGAAGCAGTTCTATTTATACACTCTACATTTTTCCTAGCCGCCTCCTCCTCCTATCTCTGAGAGCATGGGTAGGAGGCAAAAATTTTTTGCTTCTGGGAAAATGACCATCTGCCCCTCAAACTTACTCTCCACCTGGCATCCTAATCCCAATTGTGACATCCAAATCGTTTCCAAGAGCAAACCACTATGCTGTCAAAAAGATCAGATTATGACTTCAACGGGAGAGAACAGCTAAAAGCTAATTATTATTTCAGAAACAAAAGGCTCTGGTTTATGCAAATAGAAATAGTAATAAAGAATTTGCAGTGATAGCCAACCAAACATGCAATGTACAGTAAATAGATTTATGGCTAAAACAAGATGTGTGCACACACAAAAAAGTAGCAAATGATTCTTAAAAGAGATGTTATGTGCTGATTTAAAGCTATGATGAGGAAATCGGCTAAAATCAAACAGCTTCATTTCTCAAAGCTGGGAGCCAACCTGTGCCTTAAATGAGCCACAGCTGTAAGGAAAAATGGTTCAAAGGCATACGGCATCTCAAACCTCAGCAAGTCTGTGACTCAGATCCTATAACCCCTCATGCGGTGCGCTTGTCCCTCCCAATCTCCAGTCGGTGCTTCATCTGCAGGTGAGCAGTTAAGAGGGTAGGGTTGAGGTCTCTGGAAAGTGGTTAGGATTAGATAACACAATCAGAGTGGGGGTCAGTCACCCCATGATTGAAGCTGGTTGTCTTTGTAACAAAGATGAAAACCAAAGGACACACGTGTGCATCCACTCCCGGGTTCGAATCGTGTGGTACCTGGTGCCACCTAAGGGCCCTGCAGACAAGGTGGTCATCACGAGATGCAGCCACTTGCTCTACAACCAGAACTGTGCACTGAAATCAACCTCTTTGCTTTATAATTTGCCAACTCTGCGCTATGGGATTATCATCAATAGAGAGATTAATTCATCCCCTTTCCCAACAACCACTCCCACTGGCAGAACACTCATGCCCTCTCCCACCTCTGCTAAGGGCACTCTTATGCTTGCTTCAAAACCCTGGGTTCCTCTCCTTGTCTCATCTCTCACATTTTTCTCCACATGCAGTCTGTCAGCAAGTCTTGTTGGGTCCGAGTATATCCAAAATCCTGCCAAATCTTACCCATCTCCCTTGCCATCACTCTAACGTGAGCCATGACATCCTGATGCCTGGAATGTTAAACAACCTCCTGGCTGTTGGCCTTCAGCCATCATCCTACTAAAATATAATAATTACAACAGTCTTCTGATAGAAACCTTTCAATGGTGTTTCTTTCAGGAAAAGCCCAAGGACCCAAATGATCTGACTCCTCCTTACCTCTCTTCCCTCACTAAGCTCTAAGCTAAGCTCTCTTAAGCACTCTCACTCATTCTACTCCATGTTCACCAATCTCCAGGCAGTTGGATTGTTCTAGCACTTCGATGCCTCAGAGCATTTACACTTGCCTTCCTGATGCCTGAAATTCTGTCTGTCTGTCTGTCTGTCTGTCTGTCTGTCTGTCTGTCTGTCTGTCTGTCTGTCTATTTGATACAGGGTCTCACTATGCAGTTCAGACTCGTAATGAGCCTCCTGTCTCAGCCTCCTCAGCACTGGGATTATAGACATACACCACCATGCCATTTCAGGGTCCGCACAGCCCATCTAGGGTTTCAGAGCCAGCACAGAATGTAGTACCAGCGATAGAACTTGGGTCCTTGCGCTTGCCAGGCAGGCTCTTAGACCTAGGAACTATCTCCCTAGCCCCTGCCTGAAATTCTTTTTTTTTTTTTCTTGTCTCTAGTTTTCTTTTATTACCTGTTTTCTTTATAAACACTTTAAAGAGTATTGCAATAATTGATATGACATTAGAAACAGTATGCATTTAGAAGAGCAAAATGATAGATATCTCAAGCATGGTTTTAGTATTACACATTGCTATCCTCTCTGCACAGGGGAGGCTATGAAGGACCCCTGCCTGAAATTCTTATCTCCTGATATTTCTATAGATAGATAGCTGCAAGGGGCCGGGGAGATGGCTCAGTAGAATAAGCGCTTGCCTGGCAAGTACAAGGGCCTAAGTCCAATCCTCGGTTCTGCCAAAAAAATTAACCAACAAAAAATAAACAAACAAAAAAATAAAGACACAGATAGCTCCTCTGTGTCCACATCTACTCCTGCTCAGACCCTTCCTGACAACCCCTCTCAAAATCCCCATTTCTGCCCCTACCCTGACACTGCCAATTCCCCTCCACAGGTTTCCCCTTTCCGGCTTTCTCACTACCCCCACGCACTTCATCTTTTATTTATTTATTTTCCTTGATCATCACCTATGTCACACTAGACTTTGGATTTGAGATTTTTGTCCTCTTGTTCATGCATGAATCACTACTACCCTACATAGACCAGTGTCTGGCTCTCAATAAATACTTACTGAGTGTATGAGCCCTGAAAATGTAGTAATTGGCACGCCAACTGTTAATTACAAGGAAATAATAGAATGCAATCAGAAAAAAATTAGAAACAGCTTAAGGCCTATGAGTAAGAAATTGGTTAGATAACTAATGATGCAGCCATAAAAAATACACATGATGCCGCCCTGAAAATAGTGATGTAGGATTTACTCACTACTACAGAAAGAGCTTCACTACATTTTAAGGTAAAGAAGAAGGTTGAAAACTAGCAGGTATGACCTTACCCCAGTGTAAAATGTTAGATGCACATGACAGGAGAATTTTAAAGAGATTTTTGCTTTCTTCATTCCTTGTGCATTGAGTTTTCCACAACAAGCATATTCTACACAGAATTCCTTTAAGACTTTTCTCTTTAAAATTTGCAGAGGGTTAGCTACCTGCAGAGAGCCTGACTGAACTTCATGTCCCAGAGAGAGAAGCATTCAAACCGCTTCAGTTCAACCTTCCTGAAGCTGTTTGACAGCTTGCTCTTCAGAATTCCAAAGGAAGAGTTACCTCACTCCCTGAGCAAAAGGGAAATAGTGATACATAAATAAAAACTTTAAGAATTAGGTCCAGAAAAAGCAAGTAACAGCCAGAAGTCTAACTCACTAATTACAATGTCTTAGTCCAGACCACATAGTTGGAGGTGGGAGGGGAAGAGGTGTGCACACAAGTAATATTCTTCCTTTCTCAGCCACCCCTCTTTACTCCACCCTTAATCTCTCTCCCTTTTTTTGAGGCTGAAACCCATGGCCCTGCACAAACCACTGACCCACCCTCAATCTCAATCTCTCCTCCCTCCTCCCTCCTCCCTCCTCCCCCCTCCCC
>NW_004524603.1:14775725-14791167 GCF_000260255.1 Octodon degus
TCTCTCTCTCTCTCTCTCTCTCTCTCCCCCCCTATCACTCAACCTTTGAAGGCCCCAGTGTAGGCAGACTCAGATACCTGTGTCTTCCAAATAACCTTTCACACACACACACTGATCCTTGGTTCCATCATGCGCCCACCTTGAAAGTCCCTGTTCTAGGCTTGCTAACTCCCCTTCCTCCACAAAGCCTTTTGACCTCAGACTCCTACAGCTCTGCCCTCTCATAGCATCTCTATCACTGAAAATATTTTCCTTTGTCATCACTATTGTTATCAATAATGACATAAATCATGGGCCAGGCAGTGAGAATGAATGTGGTTAACAGACAGGCCAGCCCAGCTCGTTGGGCGGCTCAGATCCCCAGCCAACCCGTAAGTATCTAAGATACCTCCTCCATCCCCAGACAGACAGCATTCTGCACAGATGAGGACCCCAGCAAGACACCCTGGCAAGAATGATGATGAGGCCAGGTGGCCATTGGTCAGCGGGAAATGGCTTCCGCCTCTGTGTAAATCCAAAGCCCTGCACCTGAGCTCTGTCCCCGAGATGAACTGTGTCCCTGGCTGCACACGTGTCTCACCTAGGGGCCATTTGTTAAATACTGGAAAAGTGGATTAGAAACTCAAGGACATGGCCATGACACCGCTGCCCTTTAACAAACTGGTTTTAAAAAGGGGCTCCAGTGAGCACTCAGGGTTGAAAGCCACTGCTGCGCTCTTAAGGCCATGTTGTCATGCGGCAAATAGAAGCCGCTCCTCTTTTCCTGTGGGACTCCACCCAGGCTGGATTCTACCAGCAGAACAAAACCACAGCAGCTGGGCATAGTGCTGAGCCCTTACAGCCACTGTCAAGGAATCACAGGAGGTAAGAGAGAGAAGGTGTGAATGGGCACCCGGCTGCAGGGTGAACAGTGGCTCCTGTCATGCTGTGCTTGCCTCCTTGGCATGGCTTCCTCAAGGAATCTAGTCTGATTCCTCTTGGCCCAATGACCTGCACAATGGGGGACATACATGACATTCAACAAATTCCACTTGCTATGGAGGTCAGTAAGGTTCTGCTGTATGTACAAATGCTGATCTGGGAGAGAAGAATTGTCCATGCTCATGAGGAATAAGCCTTCAGAAAGGCCATTGGTGTCTTAGAAGCATACGTCAAATTTTACAGGGCCTTAAGCCACTAAAAAAGGAGAATCCCCAAGCTGATTACCAGTTTCATTTCTCCGATAGTCTTGGAGGTGACCAGGGCTGTGGCATTTGGTCTCGGCCACTTCCAGATACTAAACCTCACCCAGACGTTAGCACCGCCTTAAAATAAGATAATGGTCAAGGTCTCCTTGATAGAGACGAGTTGTCCTTAGAAGTGCATCTTCCCAGGAAGGAAGCACAAGAGACAGGGGCCCAGCAGAGACCTGGAATGAGGTAAATTTTTGGTCATAACTCTTGGAGAAGACCCAGGTGAGCTAGGACAGGAAGTGAATTGAAAAGCACCCTCTTCTCTGGAAGATTCCTCCACGAGGTAGGCCAGGCTTTGCCCAGCCGGCTTACAAGTTCAAGTACTGTGGCTCTGAGATTAAGAGCAGGAGTCCACAGATACCCCAGGTGTCATGCGCAGGCTATTTAATCTAGGTGACTTAGACCAAGTTACTTAACCCTTCACTGCCTCCATTTTTCTCTGTGAAATGGGCCAGATTATGAGACTACTTATATCATAGGACCTTTTAGAGATTAAATACAGGTTCATATTCAAAGTACCCAACAAATGGTATGGCAGCAACATATTAGATGAGCGAACAAATACATGAAGGAAGACTGAATAAAGAATGTCCAGGGATGAGAATGGGCCTGCGTCTCCAGACATGAGGTCATAACTGGGACTACAGGAGACTGGAGAGGCCACTGAGGCCCGTAGGAAAGCACTGTCTTTCAAGTCTCAAGAGTTGGAAAGTCTGAGAAGCCCCTCACCCAGTCCTAGGTACTGCCTGGACTTTTCCAGCTCAGGCACACATGCCTACTGGACTTCCCTCAGCAGAGAGTCTCTCTCTCTCTCTCTCTCTCTCTCTCTCTCTCTCTCTCTCTCACACACACACACACATAGGTTAAGCTCCTTCATACATACAATCTTCACATCAACCCTAACAGTCACATTTATTAGCTCCCCATTTTTGCAGATGAGCAAAGGCTGTACACCACGAGGGTTTGAAATGTGCCAAAAGCCGCACAGCTAGAAAGTGAAAATGCAGATTCCAACCCAAGTGGTCATCTGCTGTGACCTACTGTGCTTAAGCCCTATGGTCAGAAGACAAAGCCATCAGCATAACCACAATGCCTTCTTCCATCCTGTACTATACAAACTGGCTTCCATATTAGTTTCACCATCCAAAAAAAAAAAAAGCCTACCTGGATTCCAATGCTCAGGTAAATGAATTTAAATTAATCTAACCACCAGCAGTGTAATAAAATAGTGACGTATAATGCATCTGCTCAGCTCAGCCTGTTGAAAAATGGAGAAAACCTGAGTCTTCAGCCAATGACCCCGGTTCAAAACTTCAAATGGCTAGAAGCTTCCAGGGCAAGGCTGTCCACTTGGCCAATGTGGCACAATCTTCCTAGAAAAAAATCTAATGTAAAGCATGGTTCCTCGGGACCTACCTTGAAAACTAGTTCATTTCTCCCCTGTACCCTTGTTCTAAATACAGTGGTCCACTAGGGTTAGCAAGTCTCTCTTAATTTTCTGCTACTCCTCAGCCTTCTGCTTTCCATTTTGCTCCTCTAGAGATTAGCTAGAATCATACTCTACAGTATTCGACAATTCCCTCCAACATCACAGTGACTATTTTTTTTCAGCTGCTTAAAACTCAGTAAAATTGTTCATTTTTTGGCAGAAATATCTCATATTCAAACTTGGATCCAAGGTAAGCATTTCTGGCACATATGGCTATAAAAAAAGATATCTTGAACTGAATTAAGACAACATGGGAAATACACATTCATTTAGCCCTCTTCCAAAAGTTGATTTCTAGCAGTTTAACAATATTTGACAGCATTATTCTTAGCATATGTGGTGGAAGGCTTATGTGTCTCCCTGTGAGCTAACATATTGGAAGGCCAACATAAGCTGAAACTCAGACAGATTTAAAGCAGCAGGTCTTCGGTAGCCCATCCAGGCTTCTGAAGGTGGGCAGAGGGGGACCCTCTGCAGGTCTGAAGAAATATTTTCATGCCCAATCCATCTCCATTTCTCAGAGTAACAAATGATATCCACCTTAAGGATGAGAGAAATTTTTGAAAATCAGATGAAGTACATATTCAAAGAAATGAGGCCTACAGAAAAACAATTGCTTCCAGAATCCACATACTTAAAAATACTTCCCCCCACTAAATGAATTCAAGCCTGCTTGGATATGTGGACATCCAAGATTTTAGGCACTGAAACACCCAACTGTTGATTTTTCAGCCCCATATCCATGTCAAAATACATTCTAAGACAGGATAGTCCGCCATCACCAGATGTTATGCATATAGACACAAAACAGTATTCTTGTGTGTTGTTTATACAGGAAACGTCATGCTGTGGGCTCAGTGAATTATTTAGTGGACAAATGAGTGGAGGGATGAATAGATGGCCAGATGGTCATCCCATACTGACCCGTACTGTGATCTGCTGCAGTCGTGACCACAGGGTCTGAAAAGAAAACTAATTCAGTGAGACACATTTAATTAAATTTAAAATAAATGTATAACTCCCTTTTCAATACCCACCTTCTCTCTTTCAAAGCTAAAAGCTAATAAGTTAAAAATAAAGATTAGGCGGTAGGCAAATCCTTCTGGCATCTTACATTCGTGGATGTTAACACAATCACATTCCATACTTATGACAACCCTATTCAGTCCCCATAGTTGCAATGTTTTAGTTGCTTCATGGCCAGCCAGTACAGTCTGCTGCTTTGTCACCAGTCCTGAATGTTGACAGACCCAGGTGAATTTTGGCCTTATCCCTAGACTCTGGTAAAACACTCCGCTCTAACTCACTCTGAATCACATCTTAGAAACTCCACAAGCTAGGTTATGCTTTGGAGTTTCCCATCAGTTTCATGCCACGAGTCCAATTACAGCATATCTTCCATAGCCAGACCAAAGCTCTGCATCCTGGCACCTGATCCTCCCGGGCAGACATCCTGGGAACCTCAGCCCAGGGCGAAGGAGCATTCCGAGTCCTCCCAGTGGCTCCCAGGCACCAGAGGTTTCTGTAGTTCCGGTGCTCTGCATCCTGGGTTAAGCAGTTCATGCTAATTACAGACCCAGCCTGATCTGCCTTTGTGCCTCCTCATCAGTAGGAAAGCTCTGCCATTGTCACTAATGCACCTGAATCCAGGTAGGCAAAGCAGAGGTGGGAGCATTATTCCCAACAAAGACCTTCCTCTGCTCCAGTGTGAAACCCTATCACCTTTTTTCACCCCACTCAGATGAAGACAGCCCTCCAATCTCCTACTAAGAACAGGAAAACCTCCCTGTGGCCTCTCCAGTGATAGTTGTGCCACTAGATGCTGCTTTCAGAAACAATGGCATTCTCCAATGATATCAGGAAAGCAATCCGATGGGAACTTCCACCACCTGCCTTGGCCACAGGTAATTTTCATAAGAGCCCCTCGAAACTTTAATCCCTTCTGCATGGGCTACAGAACAGGGCAAAGTTTCCAAGAAGATGGAAGGTAAGCTCTCACACATATGGTCTACATCTCTTAAAAGAAAATAATAGAGATGTTTTTTGCAGAGAATCTTCCCAGTATACCCGAGAGGGACACGAAAAACCAGCACCAAAGCCAGAATGAGGATTACCGCCTTGTTGTCCTTCTACATTTGAACAAGGATTGTGTCACCTGGAACTACAGAGGTTAGAAATGTCACTTGCAGAGCCAGGTGTGATGGTGCATGCCTACAATTCCAGGACACAGGAGGCTGAAGCAGGAAAACTACCATGAGTTCAAGGCCAGCCTGGGCTACATAGTGAATTCAAGGCCAACCTAAAATAAGTAACAAGACCCTGTTTCACAAAACAAAGTTTAAAAAAGGGAGGGACACAAAATTAATGACATTGAGCTGTTTTATAGGACACATCAACTTAGATTTTTAAGACACACAGGAAATGACTCTGTGCAAGGAGTTAGAAAAGAAGAACAGGTGATTAAGAACTTGTTGCTACCTTGCTCAGTACAATCCAATGAGCAGACACCTCCCTGTGAACCTCACAAGAGCAAAAGTGGTGCCTGTGTCCCTGGCACTAAGTAGATGCACAATAAACACTTGTAAACAGCAGAGGTGAACATGCAGGCATGGGTGGGAAAATGTATGTGTGTTGCCAGAAGTCCAGAGGTAACTCCCCAGCTCCCTCAGGATCTGAAACTCTCCCGAAAACCTACTACACTAATTTTTCTCAAGAATACACCAGTCCAATCTCTGATTTAGAATCAGGTTGTCCAGAGGCCTTGATACCTTCAAATATCACCCTAAGAAGTGGATATGAGCCTATACCTCCTTAAAAGGTGGGCATTAATGCCAGGTCCCTATTGTGGATTGCTGCTTCACAAATGGGTTTAAGGACTTTATAAATATCAACTTCCCACTCAGAAAAGGTGGGGAGCTGTTAAGTTGAATGTCTGCATTTGCCAAGCTGAGAACCAGACCCAGCCTTATCAGTCAAACAATCTCTCTTTAATATTTTTAATGTAAAAATCATCAGGTCTCAGGTTTAGCAGTTGCTACAGGTGGCATTGCTACTTTGCTCCTCCTCTAGGCTTCAATCATGTGACAACAAGCAAGATTCCACCTTAGCATCACCCTCAAGGTCTCATCAAGGAAGAAGAGCCAACAACATGTTTTTAAAAACAAGGACCATATTAGTATATTTCAGCTGTCAATCATCCATAATCAAGCTCACGAGTAACAAACATAACACTTTTTGATGAGTAAAATTTATTTTTACATATTGATAGCAAGTTGGGAGGGATGAGTAGGCTAATAAATAATTTTGTAGAAAAAAATAGTTCTTTCAAAAATAGATTTCCTTGATTAAAATAGACTAGAAGTCCCAGGTGACCTTCAATTTCATTCTGTACTCCAGCTCTGAGTAACTCCTGCATGCCAAGCCCTGTACCAGATAACAAGGGTAGAAGGCACTAGAAAGAAACAGATAGGTCTTGCCTCCAGGGGGTTACAGTTGTGTCAGGGAAGTAAAGTATGAAAATGAAAAGAAACACTTCTGAATCAAAAAATTAAACTGAAGTATTGATAACAGGAAACAATACAGCGTATGAAATGCAAAAGCAGTACAGTATGTGGTTAAATATGGCACAAGGATGTTCAGAGGGTGCAGACCAAAGTCCTCAAGGCATGGCTAAGTACAAGTTCCATGAGAAGAGTAGACCTACTCAGAACTTGAAGAGAAATGTTTGAGGCTGGGAAGAGGAGAGGGAGAAGGCATTTTGGATAAGGAGGATCATGCAGCATGTGTATAAGGAAAAGGTGCCCTCAACATGTTCCAGGTGCCTGTGTCACTCACCTGGCCCAGAGGTGTGGACTAGCATTGGCCTGGACTGGGACTTTTTTTTCCCCCGGTACCAGGGATTGAACTCAGGACCTTGCGCTTCCAGGCAGGCGCTTATTCTACTGAGTCATCTCTCCAGCCCAGGACTTCTTTAATGACACCTAGGCATTGTAGACTTTAGGCTGTTGACAGTGGGGAAACATTTGCACAGAGGATCTGCTGGAGGAAAGTAGTGTTTTCCAAAGGAACTGGCATAAGGGTACAGAAGTGGTGGCTGGGCAAGAAACTGGCAGCAAGAAGATCAGCTCAAGGGCAACGGTAAAGCTTCAGACGTAACTGGACTGAGACCTGGGTGGGGAGCGTGGGACAGGCTGGAGAGACAATCTTTCAAACTTGGTCATTGTTGCCTCCATGCAGGACTGAGTGGCAACAGTGAGCCTTGGCTTTCAAAGTTGAAGATGTCAGGGAGAAGACTTTAGGGTGGATGAAGAGCCACTTCCAGCAGAGTGGGTCTGAGGGAACAGTGTGCTACCTGGGTAGACAGAGCCATCAAGTGGCTGGCCCATGTGTGCTGGAACTTCGTGAGACTTGGACATTGCATGGGATAACTAAAGAGAGTTGATGGCTTGGACACTAGGGTGGTGGAGAACCCAGAGGACTGGCCATCAGCATTGAATGACAGAGTGAATATCTAGGAAGAGGGAGGGACCCAGGAGCCCTGGATGGAGACAGCAAGAGCCATCACTGAGATACAAAGAGAACAAGATCTGCTGGTGCCATAATGGCTATGGGGCCGCAGCAGGTGCTGCTGAGCTGGAGAGATCCCAAAGATGCATCGGGTCCTGCACTAGAGGCTCCTCACAGCACGCCTTCCTGTAGACAAATGAGGACAGAAGTGAGGCCACACAGGGCCAGAGAGAGGTGGGATGTGGGAAAGCGCACAGCATGGAAGGTCACCATGCACATGAGCCACCACGGGACAGCTTGTGTGACCACCACCATGGAGGGAATGCCAGAGGGAGGGCTGAGCACACACCACAGCGTGGCCAGCTGACACGCGTGTCTCTGCCCACCAGAAGCGACACTTTCCCACCACGAGTGGAGTAAAAACATCCAGCAAGCGAAGCACTTGGCACCACAGGGCCACGCCAGCCACAGATCTTGAAGCCGAAAATCATCCTGTGGCACCAACAAGGTGAGAGAGGCCTGGAACCTGTCATTCCTAGAGCCAAACCACACAATTGCTCTTCTCTACCCATGATGCCGATTCTAGCCAGTGGGGCTTAAACAGTTCCAAAATGGGGAGAAATGAGAAAGGAATCTCCTGGGCTTCTGGGCAAGGAGTTAAGGCTGTTGCAGCTACACGAGAGAGGTCAGATGCTGGTGACACCCAGGGTGGGTCGGGGGAGGCCTCAAACGGCTGTGCCATGGGCGGCCAAAAGTTTTTGCTTTGTTTGTTTTCACCTCATCGCTTGCAGATCTCGCTGGCATCGTTTAGCAGAAGCTCTATCTGCTCCCTGTCTGCTCCCTATCAAGAGCTGGATTTAAATCAGCGATTTCTGCACTTAGTGATGCTTTTGTCTCATCGGGGGGTCCTGAGCCAAGTGTGCCTCCTCATCTTTCTGAAATACAGCCCCCTCTCCCAGGCACATGCCATTAATGCGGAAAGTGCAAAAGCAGACTTTTTCCCAAGCAGGAAACCATGCCCAGAATGCCTGTATTTGTCCACCGAAAGCCACAACTGCATGCCACCTCAAGACTGTCAGCTTTCAAATGCACTTGGCAGCAGGGGCCTTAACTATGGAGAGCAACACAAGCACAAAGAAAAGAACAACATATTGCAGTCTAGGTGATAGCCACTGGGGGCCCAAGCCTCCTTTGGGCCATAGAACTTTCTGGAGTAGTTATGTGTAAGTCTGTACCCTTGACTCCACAGCTCTAATAAAGTTAGAATTCTTGTGGATCATTTCCATAAATTATATGGGTATTCTCAGGAAGCACTTCAATAAGAAGCAGAGCATGGTAGGATCTAGACAGGGTTCAAGTGCATCAAGCAAAAGGAGACGTAATTATCTGGGCAAGGACAGAAGGCATGTGGGCAAGAAAAGGCCTAACTTCCAGGCATAAACACGAGGGCAAGGAGGATTTCTCTGCTTGATGATCTTAGAGGTTTTCAGAAAGAGGGTGGTGAGGATGGGAAAGGAGAAATAACAGCAGTCTTATACCACCCCCCTTACAAGTAGGAATGACTTTTCCTGCATGGTCAGGGCCAGAATAAAACATTATGCTGCTTCACTTTTTCTGATTTGTTTTGGAACAATGACTTTGATGCCTCCAAATGTCTTCTCGCTTTATCTTGTCTTTTCCCTCAAAGATTTGACTAACCCAATCTACTTAAAACTCCTTTAACTTGAAGCTTTATGATGCTTATCTAAAAAGGACCAGTCTCATTCTGCTCAACTGGTTGCATCTTTTGTTAATAAAAAAAAAAAAAAAGTACAATTAAGAGCCAATTCTCAGTTGAGTTGTCTGAGAAGTTTCTCTTTAAAAGGTAGCCACCTGCTTTAAAAACCACATTCCCCACCCTCCATGGACCAGGAGAGGATTTAAATTCTGCTGCTTAGTTGTTGCCCTACATGATCTGCAGGTGCATCTTCTTAAGAATGCAAATCCTATAAGCAAATTTAGAGCTTGTTTTGGAATAGACGCCCTTTGGAGACTGAATCTGCAAGCTAAAGACTGGGGAGGTTATTTACAGAATCCTTACTGGAGGAAGCCTCAGAAACTGTCTCCCAAATGACCTCTTAGGCCATTAAAATACCCAGAGCTTTATTTCCCAACTCAAAAACGTTGTCTCTCCTATTTCATCGCTCTGCAGAACCTACTCTAGCACTTACTCATTCTAAGCCACAGAACATCTTCACGTCAGTCTAAGCCTCTCACTAAGGTGTGAACCTATTTCTTCCACCCCTACCTTCCTGAAAGCAGAGAGCGCTCTTTTGCACTTTCAGTTCCCAAGGCCTCAAAAGCAGTTCCATTCTGCTTTCAGATTCAACATGAGAAAGAACTTGCATAGTCTTTATGACTTAGTTGTTACATCAGTCTTATATTTCTACTTGAGCATATAATTGAAGCTATTTTATGTTCAACAATTTATATTCATCTGTGGGAAAAAGGTGCTTTTTAACAAGAAAAAAAAAAGAACTTGGTAACAACAGCTTTAACTGTAGAGGGCAGTCTCACTGAGGTACGGAGCCCTAAAAGCCGACCGGATGGGGAAGACAGGTGAGGCAAGAGGAGGTGTTGTTGAGACCACGCAGAACATAAGATCAGCAACTGCAGGAAAGAGGTCCAGGTGGAGGGCACATATCAAGGGCTGGAATCCTTAGCACATGGAAGTCACTGACTATGTAGGAAGAAGTCAGTCTACCCAGAGAGACTTTTACGGTAGAGGACACAGGTGGCCCACTCAAAGTGGGGTGCAGGGGAGCCACAAATCACCTCCCTGTGTGTCTCTCTCAACCTTCGTTTCTGGTTCTATTTCCCCCGTGCAGGGAGTACGCACTGGTTGGCCACGAATGTCCAGTGTTCAGCAGCCTCCTTCCCTCCCCTGCCTTAGGCTTGAGCCCCAGTTCTGCCGTTCTCTCTGCTCTCTTCCATCCCAAGATGCCTCCCATGACTGCTCCAAGCTGCTCCTTGCCCTCCCTGAAAATCTTTCTGACAGTGTGGCACCTTGGGCACCTGACCAATGGAAACATGCTACCAATGGGTCTTCAAGCTAACTGAACAAAATCAAAGAAATCAAGAGGCAGCAGTTTGCAAAGTATGAATGAACGAGTGGACAATCACAAAGCAGAAAACAAACAGTAGATCTGACCACATAGTTTAAAATAATGAAACTAAATCAAATGTAAAATAAAAATGCATAGTATAAGAAACTTTAGTGATCTTATAGTAAATCTGACAGTGCTAAGAGCCTAAATTCCTATTTTTTAAAAACTTTAAAAAATTACAAAACTAGTAACAAAACATTTATAAATAGGCAAAAAATAACAGGCAGTACAGAAAGCACTAAAACAACAAAATATAATGAAAATCAACCTTTCTAATAATCTTAATAAACTTAAGGCTTTTTACTTATTAAATTGTATTTTTAAAGATAATATTCAGGAGTGCTAAGAATTTATAGAAAGAGTCCCTGCCTATAACCCTAGTACTCAGGACGCTGAGGCAACATCAAATTTAAGGCCAGCTTGGGTCACATAGTGAGTCCAGGGCTAGTTTGAACTATGCATTGAAACCCTGGCCAAGGAAGACAGAATCCAGAGAAAGAGGTCCTGGCATTAAGTCCAAAAGTCCCATTTCTCAGCTTCAGTCCCATATAAATACTGCAGGTGATATGCATGCAAATATGTTATGTGTGACATTATTCAAATAGCAAAAACTTATGAGTAAATTAAACTATGGTGGAATAATTAAACACAGACTCCTGAATTATACAACCAAAACTTTTACAATGCAGCAAAACAAGAAAAGGCACATATTATTCACCTACAAAGGACATTTAAAAACCAGTAAGAAATATATAAGAAATGACCACACACTGACAGCTAATTCATAGACTAAATAATCTATCTTTAGTTTATCTCTTAGTTCATTAAGTAGTGAAAGCTAAAATCAACATCTATGGCTAATCTATCACACTGAAAAATATTTAAGCATAAATAATAGAATTATATTAAGAATACCTAAATACATGCAACCATACCCAAAGACCAGAAGGATATACACCACAGTGCTAGCAATGGCTAGCATACTTCTGGGGACTAAGATGACTAATGGTTTTTATTTCATTGTTAGTGCTTACCTGTAGTTTCCAAATTCTAACAATGAGTGCATGTGTCCTTCGTAATGACAGAGATGTGCTGTATTCTTCACAATACATTGGTGACAATGGAAAAGGCCCAAGCTATGGTGTTACAGAACAGACAGCGTGAGCCAAAATAGAAGACAACTTGGGATCACTTAGAGAGATCCTCATTACGGAAGAAAAGTAATAGGAAGAGGTGTATCAGGCCAAGCTGTGAGTGAACAGCTGTTGGTGGGACTATGGTTGGCTTTTATTTAATTCTTTAATTTTTTTCTTCTATTTTCCAAGTTATTTTAAAATGCAAACACATTGTTAGAATTCCCAAATATACCATGCTTTAGTTGACGTTCTTTCCCTTCCTCAGCAAAATAATGCCCATTTCCGGTGAAGCCCCAGCTACCTTCGCTCTAGGAAGTTCACTGCGTGTCTTCTCTTTTTTCCTGGGAATGGAGCCCGGGTCCTGCATACTGAGCTTCATCTTAGGCTTTTTTTTTAAATCTACTTTGAGACAAGATCTTACTAAGTCACTAAGCTGCCCATCAACTTGAATTTGACTTGGATTTGTGATCTTCCTGCCTCAGCCTCCCAGAGTGCTGGAATTAGAGGCATGCGCTACCCATCCAGCTAATCAATTTTCTTGATCCTCCTAGAGCTCAGTAATCAGCATATTTTGACTTCATGGTTGCTCACATTTGTATTCTAGGCTGTTATACTGAAGGACACAGATATGCCAAAGGTGACCAATTGCAACAGAGACCGGAGCATCAGGACCAAGTCCTCACACCACCTGCCAAGCCCATCATCCAGCTTTGGCAGGCCACACAGTTCAGTTTTGTCCCCTTTAGAATACAGAGTTGGGCTGGATGCAGGTTATTCATGCTGTTTGGGAGGGAGTTACCATAGACTGATGGGGAGACTGAGTGTGGGCGGGAGGCAGGCCCTAGGTCCTACCCTCAACCACAGCAGCCTCCCATATCTGATTTTATTGGAGTTCCACAAGAAAATGTGGCTTTATGAAGGACCAGTTCTGCCCACTTACAACACAAGCTGGAAAAGTATAGGTTAAAAAATGTTCAACACAATTCTAATGCCCCCCTTGCTTAGGCAAGTATAGGGACCAGGGTTCCCTGCCTGGTACCACATGCCATGCTGACCCCGCCCCCCCCCCCAGGAATGCTGAGCCAGCGACTGAGTCTGGGCGTGGTGGTGCACACCTGTAATCCCAGCACTGGAGAGGCTGAAAACAGGAGGATCACTACGAGTCCAAACTGTGCAGTGAGACCCTGCATAAAATACATTAATAATAATAATAATAATAATAATAATAATAATACACCATAAGTGGCCAGGCATGATGGTGCATGCCTGTAACTCCAGCACTCTGGAAGGCTGAGGCAGGAGGATCACAGCTGAGAGTGCAGCCTGAGCAATTTAGAGAGACTGTCTCAAGAAGAAAAGAAAACAATAAGCTGAGAATGTAGTTCACTAGAAAAGTCCTGGGTTCAGTGTCAAATGTGACAATCAATCCACACACACACCATGATTGAAAGTGGCATATATAACATAAATTTAAATTATTTGTAGTAAATGTAATCACAATCCCCATATATTTGTTTTCATTCAATACATCCACGCTGATCATACAGGCAAGTAAAGCCTCATATTTCCACAAAACAATATGCCAAAACTTCAGAAGCCGGCTATGCTCACCTTCCCCTGAGGATTAGTCCTCAGCCGGTGCCTGGAATCCAGGAAGCCAGCACCCCACCCCCACCCATGATGTACTGAGAACAGGGGGATCTTCCTGGAAAAGAAGGGGGGACTCGGAACAATGCTCCCTTACTTCCTAGCTGTCCCCTAGCTCAGGAAGTCAAATGGGACTCTCAGCAGAGTCAAGGAAGAAGGGAGAAGCACCCCTGGCCCTGCCAATCACATGTTGGTTCAGGACAATGGGACTCAGAGTTGCCTCTGAGATGCTGGACTCTGGCATGACAGAGCCCCGAGCTGGGCCGGGCAGGAGCTGTGGGGGTGGAGTAGCCAAGAGGGAACGCTCTGGAAACCAGCAAGCCAATGAGAAGCTAGTGTGTGTCAGGACCCCTGAGAGGGCCCCTTTCTCTGCCACCTGAGGGGAGTGTACCCAGACCACACTCAAAGACTTGCCTTATGGATAAACTGCTGGAGTGTGCCCTTGCAGGAATTGTTATGTAAGGAATAGTTAATGCTTGCAGAATTAATGCATCTTACTTTGTTTTGGTTTTGAACAGTACCATGCTAAATTCCCTTGGCTGGGCTCAAACTAGCTGTACTGGGATTACAGGTATGCACTACCAGATCTATCTTAGTTTTCTTTAAAAAAATACATACATGCTTTCTCTTAATTGGAAAAAAGATATAATTTCATGGTGAAAAGACCCTTTCTCCACCGCTGGTGGGCGTGTATACCATACAACCACTAGGGAAATCAGAGCAGAGATTCCTCAAAAAACTAGGATTAAAGGTCCCATTCAACCTAGCTATTCCCTTTATGGGTATGTTTACAGAAGAATTGCAAACATCATACTGTAGCAATACACATTTACCCATGTTTATAGCAACGCAATTTGTTGTAGTTAAATCTTACAAACAACCCAAATGCCCATCAACTGAGGAACCAATAAAAAAAAGATGTGGTATTATTATTCAATGGAATATTACTCAGCTATAAAGATAAACTTAAGGCTTTAATAGGTAAATAAATGTAACCACACTCATAGTGTAAGAGCCTGAAAGAGTAAATAAAATCCAACAGATATTGTGAATGGGAAAGCAATTGCTCAAAGGGAAAGAACACGTGGGAGGAAGAAAAGAAGAAAGAAAGGAAAGAAGGAAAATATATATATATTATTATTATATATTATTATAAATATATATATTATTATATACATATTATATATATTATTAGCTTATATATATAAGCTAAGACAATTGTACTACTCATTTCTGTTGGTTTATTAAAAGGAAGAGTTAATGGTTAATACTTTTTGGCCAATTTTGCATGCTTACCTCTGACAACCTGAACAACTACTTGAAAGACAACATGTAACATAACAACCATTGTTAAATTCCTTTCATCTTGTGTTTTTAAACTCTGCAGCATTTCTACTATTTATCTTTTATTCTCTTTAAAATAAAACAAGTTTTTGAAAAGATACATTTTCAGTAATCAGGCAAAAACAGATGATAGTCTACGCATTACTTGGAATAATGTGTAGACTATCATTCATAGACTATAATACATTATTTGGAATAATGTGTTTGGAATAAAGTAGATATAAAAATGATACCAATATCCCCAACTTTCCACTCTGTAACCACCCAATCTATAGCTAAAAGGAAAAGAGGAAAGAGAAATTAGTAGAATAAAGACACGCCATGTACAGGAACCTAAGAACCTCAGTGAATGTAAATACTGTATGTCATGACATGAGCTAAGATTAATGATATCAACCAGAATGAAAATTTGGATAGGGCAACTGGAGGAGGGATGGGGGAGGGGAGAGGGAAGTGAAGGGGATTAAACAGAGAAGCGGCAGTATGAACATGTACCCATACCCCCAAGAGGACTACAAACTTCATGTACTGCTGCAAACATGTACTAATACATTTTTTTAAATGTTACCAAAAGGCACAAGTTCTATATAATATATGCTCAGCATGGTCCAAAGGATGCTGGGCTAGAGAAAGAATGTGTAATGAGGTTACAATCCTGTGAAAATATCAGTCTGTCTTGGAGATAAGACCAACAAGCAACAGCGATTGAAAAGATATGAGAACACAGTTGAGAACGCGTTATGTGGTACAGACCGCATATTTAGGAGAAGTGTGGAAAAGAGGCAGTGACTTTAGTGTGGGCTGAAGACCTCAAGGAAGCCTTGAGGGAGGAGATAAAGGTTGACCTACAGCTTGAAAGTGGGACAGCATGATGCAGGTATGAATACAGTTTACTTTGGGGAAAGCCAAACTTGGATTTATCTAAACAGGTTGTTTAAACAG
>NW_004524603.1:14791402-14792648 GCF_000260255.1 Octodon degus
ACAGGCAGACAAAGACAGACAGAGAGACACAAGGCTCTGAAGGTCATGGGCACCCCATATACTTTGCTTCCAACTTTCTTCTTTATACATAGTAGGTGTCAGGGAGATCTCATTATTTGAACTGAAGTGGCTAGGACTGAATTCACATCCTGGGTTGAAGCTATCATACTCGCAGGAATGAATTATACTAGAGATGCTTGATTCTTCAAAACTAAACATAGCACAAGGAAGATGGGCTCCTATTAGAGACACCTTTTCAGGATACAGATTTTCCTTCCTATTACTCAGAGCATGAACCTGCACCTTCAGGTCCCATGTGTGTCATTAACACAGCCATACAAACCCATCTATCCTCTGCTTCCCCTCCAGCAAAGGGCAGCCCTCTGCTGAGGCCCCTCCCTCGTGCTTCTTTTAAAGAGCAGAGACAGCTGCTGAATACTGATGAACAAGTGGAAGAGGGTTTCATCTCCATCTCAGTTGGGTACCTTCCTTCTCCCTGATTTGATTGAGTTTACCTTGCTTTTCAGTAAGAAAATATTACTGTACGTGATGACAGCCATAGTCAAGGAACCCAGGATATAAATGCAGTCCTATTCACTTCAGTTCAAATAACAAGATCTCCCCAGCACCTACTATGTACAAAGAAACTGTGAGCTAATACAGAACATACAGATGCAGAGGAGCTAGTCCATGCCCTTGAGATGTTTCAAGAAACCAAACAAGATAATCCAAGTGCACACATGGTTTATTGAGAGAGAGACAGACAGACAGACAGAGACAGAGACCCAGAAAGAGCCCAGCTAATAGGAGCACACTGGGAGAAACCACAGCAAGACAGGGCACCTGTCAACCCCAAGAAAGAGATGAGACTTGGGCCAGCAGATACATCAAAGGAAAAAAAATTTAACAGGATCAACAGTAGGAGAAAGGACTCCTAAAAAAGGCGCAGGCCACGACCCCCAGCAAGGGGGTTGTTCACAGATCAGTGCCTACTAAGCATGGCTGGAAATTCCAGGATATAAAGTACTTAGCACAGTGCTGGCCCTGTGGAAGATGTCCCTGGATCACTGACTGCTACCTTTTATTGTTCAACCACATTTTCTGGTGGTTTTCATTTCCCATCATGGCCATGACTCTTTTAGTACAATGAAGTGATAGCAGAACACTGAAAAGTGATTGAGGATCATAGGAAAGCTCCAAACCATTCCAGACTATATTTTTCATAGTGTGTGTGTGTGTGTGTGTG
>NW_004524603.1:14798894-14803298 GCF_000260255.1 Octodon degus
TTAATTTTTTCTTAAAAAAAAATAAAAATAAAAGAACATAGAAAATTGCATCCAAAGTCTTGGTTGGACTTTTGTTTCTATTACTTGTTGGCTGTTTACTACTATTACTTATTTGGTGATTCTACACAAATCACCAAATCTCTCCTTTCTTTCCTCTATAAAATGGAGACAGGGACACCCATACTCATAGGATTGCTGTAAGGATGAAAAGGAGGGCCATGTTCTGTGGATTTAGCACAGTACCCAGAACTTAATAAATTGTAGTTTTTGTCAAGGTTTACTATCTGTAGGAAACCATGACAGTAAATGTCCTTCATTGCCTTCCTTGCCCTCCTTTGAGAAGAACTTCACATTTTTCTCCCCTTCAAACTTAATGTCATGACTCCTATTGGGTAATGGGAATTGGTGGAGGTGAAACATAGGAGTCACTGATCCCAGTTTGGTGCACATCTTGTCCACCCTGGAGTGAATAATAACAAGGGTAGCCCAGTGTCTCACATGTGAATGACTGAATCTCCCTGACAGCACAGTGTGATGTCCACAGCAGGGTTCTAGTGAGTGCAGAGCTCATGAGTATGGGGAGGCCCTGTCTGGGAGGAATGCCACCTGGCAGCAGGGCACTAGCTACTGTTGTAGGCCAAGCTCTTAGAACAAGCATCTCCCAAGCATGGGAGGTGGACAGGTTCTGAATCGCCCCTTAATTGAAAAATAACTGTTGATCCTAATCCATCACAACAATTCATGGAAGATACTGCACATACCTGGGATCTGGCCTTGTACCTTCTGGCATCTACACAGATCTGCTAACATGGGTGATTACTCCAGCTAGACACATTTCCAATCCCAAAGAAAAGCTACGAGGTCACATGATGGAAGAGGAGGTGGCAGCACAGCAATAGGCAAAGGCAAGCTAACATCTTCACAATGATACCCACATCCGAGAGCAGCCTGGCTCCCGGCAGGAGGGAACGGCACTGAATAAAGATGCACTACCTCCAGGAAGAACCTAGTTGCAAATTGGTTAGCCATTTAAATGACCAAATTACCCAAGACATAATTAGGGCAGCATCTCTCCCCCTGGAACTCCTCTATGTGAATTAATGGACCCTTCTCAGTGAGCCAAGCTAGCACTAATAGCATTTTCTTTCCTTCAGACCATTTAAATCATTAATCCCTTTTCCAAGCTGGCATTTGTGTTTATGTCTTCGGTGCCCAGAGGTCAAGTCTCTATCAGGCTGCCTTTTTGCTCTCTGGTGTGCAGTAATGGGCGGCCTCTCTCAGGACAGGAAGAGACCTTCCTAGTGCCATGTGCACCATGTCCCCAGGGAGGAAGTTAACACTAATCCAATGAGCACCGGCCTCGGACAGAGCATAGTATTGCTGGTGCCTCGCAACCTGCCCAGACGATTCTTTCTGTCATGGCAAAGCATGCATGTCATAAAGTCTGTCATGTTAACTCTTTTTAAGTTAACATATCAGGAGCATTAAGGATATCCACACGATGGTGCAACTATCCCCATCATTCACCTCCAGAACTTTTTCATCTTCCTACACAGAAACTCTCCACCCATTAGGCAATTAACTCACTGTTCTCCCCCACCTCCAGCCCCTGGCAATCACCCTTCTACTTTCTCACTACTTCAGGGACCTCATCCTTCAAGAAGAATTACACAGCTTTTATCTTACTCAGTGTCACATCTCCAAACTTAATCCATGTTGGAACATGTATCAAAACATCCTTTTTAAGGATGAAAAATATTCCATTGTACAGACAGAGCACCCTGTTGATCCATTCATTAGAATTTTTGCCTCTTTAAAGAAATGACTAGCAGCTATGAAATTTTATTTGCATCATAACAAAAATGTAACACCCACTTATCAGCACATAGATCAATGGTATTAGTCACACTGAGGTAAAACCATCACTGTCATCTGTTGTAGCTTATATGTAGGTGTCCCCCAAAGCCTCATGTACTCATAGGTGGGGCTTGTCAGAGGTGGTTAGAGTTAGGGTATGTGATAACAAAATCAGTTCAGCACAGTTCTGGGTATGGATAAGAAAAGCCCCATCCACGGTGTGGAAGGTACCAGTCAACGTGCTTGTAGCCTGGATGGAAGACAGACACAGAAAGAAGGCAGCCTTGCTGATGCTGCCTACTGTCTGCTGTCTGCTCTGCCATGGACTGTTTCTGCTCTACCATAATGCTCTGCCTAGGAGCCAGTTAACTGTGGACTGACACCTGCACAAACTGAACTAAAATAAGGCTTTCTCCCTTTAACTTGTGGGTGTATTTTGTTCCAGCAACAAGAAAAGTAACTAAGTCACTGCCCAACTCCAGAACTTCTCATCTGCCCGAGGTGAAGCTGCATGACCATTAAGGATCACTCCCTGTTCCTCCTTCACTGCAGCTCCTGGAAACCCTTTCAAGAAGCTGTCCTGTATCCAGCCTCAGCATCTTTATATGAAGATGGACACTGTCATCACAGATGTGGGCCCAGCAGTTATTTGAGTGCCAAGGAGGTCACAGTCATTCTAGTCAGTCTCCTTTATCTGTGGAACAAGGTCTCCCTGGTTCCCCTTGAGTTCACTTTCTGGGTTGGTACTTCTAAGAAGTCTTGGTGGTATTGGATTCAGTGAGTCCTGAGAGCATAACCAGGTCCCACACACATAAGAAAGATGCCACAGGAAACAGTAAAGGTGGAGTTGTTCTTAACCTAAAATACTATTCATGGGCTGAGTAAAGACACTTAGCTCAAAGTTGGAAAAATCAGCACAATGGGAACAATCTAAATAAAGTTCCCATTTTTTTTCATTGCAACCCTTCTGGACCTAAACTTTAAAAAAAAAGGAAGAGGAGGAGTATGTGTTCTAATTACTCATCTCCTGTAAAAGGAAAAAAAAATATAAATATCGCTCACCCAGTGTTAAGTACGAATACATGAATTTATCATGTCTTTAAAGAGAAGAAAAATAAGTCCCTATTGAAATTAAGAATCTCACATTTGGACACAGAGCCAGTTTCAACTTTATGTATTGTGCCTGCTTATTAGAGTTTAACAAAGAAGAGAAATTTCATGTAATTAGTCACCAGAGGATACCCACACAACCCCACAAACGTAACAGAAGCATATTGACAGTGGCATGAAAGGAAATGCTAATTAAATCTAAATTTCCTCCAAACACTGCCAGATCTTTCAGGTACAAGCTCACTTCCTGGGCTGTGGAGCATTCTCTCCAATCTACCAGATTTCAGAGTTGGTGTTGCAGTACTGTGAAAAGCCTTCAGGAGCAGAGTTAAGTATTCCTCACAACCTGTATAGCCTACGAAAGCAGAATGTAAGCCAAAGGAGGATGGATGGATGGGGCTCAGTGGGAAGAAGTAGATACAGCCAGCTGAGGAACTCTCTAGAAATACAGAAATGTAATACAAGGTAAAGATACTGTATTATAGTGATACATGCACGCTCATGTTCATAGCACACAGCACACAATAGCTGGTCATGGAAGTAGCCTGCACGTCCACCAACAGAAAAGTGCATAAGGAAAATGTGGTATTTCTACACAACGGTCTAGTACTTTGCCATAAAGAAGGACTAAGTTGGGTCATTTGTAGGAAAACGGACGCACCTTGAATTCATGTTTTCTTCATTTTAAATCTTTCTTACGTTTATTATTTTGCAGTTCATGATGTTCACATTCCTTGTGTGGAGTTGGTACATACACGTAACATATCTGAACTCTTTTTTTTTCTTCTCCTTTCTGTCCTTCCCTTCTTACTTCTTCATCTCTTGATCCCTTCTCCATTGAAGAAAAGTCTATTCCCCTCCTTCCTATTATCTATCTTTTATTTTGCTCTTTATTTATAATTAGGGTTTTTCATATAGGAGAAATCACGTGATATTTAAGCTTTGCATCTGATTTATTTTACATGACATGATGGTCTCAAGGTGCATACATTTTCTCTTAAAGGACTCAAGGTGGTCCTTCTTTAGGGCACAGTGATATTCTATTGTTCATAAACACGACATTTTCTCTATCTCTTCATTTGGTGATGGACACCTAGGCTAGTTCCAGGAGTTAGTTACCATGAATTGTTCTGACATGAACATTGAAACGTGTGTGTCACTGTAATGCAATGTCATTATGTTTCAGGAAGATTCCTAGAAAGGGAATGTGTGGGTCAAATGGAATTTCTAGGCTTACTTTCTTGAGGAGCCTCCAAACTGATTTCCATGGTCATTGCACTAGTTTATATTCCCATTAACAACGTAGAAGGGCTCCTTTTGTCCATGCAGAAAAATTCCCCACTAGAATGTTATTTTTTTTTATCTTTTGTTGATAGCCATTCTTTGTGGAATAAGACAGTTTTAATTTGTATTTCTCTAATGGTCGGCAATGGCACC
>NW_004524603.1:14803923-14848433 GCF_000260255.1 Octodon degus
GGTCGAGCAAGGAGGGCAGGAAGCAGCTGGATGCTGGAACGCCAGGCTCCCCTGCCCACACATACAGCAAATATTATAGAGAAAATCTTTTCCCCGCCACTGCAGATGTCACGTAACATCAGCACTAGAATGAGCTACATACAGTAAGGGATGGGAAGATCCTGGAAACTAAGAGGTGAAAGAAGATGGTGTCTACACTCCTGCAAACAAAGAACAAGAGCTCCCACTTTTCTGACATTTCAACAGAGAGACAAGGTAGATTGGGACAGGAAGGTGCCTGGATCACCCTGCTAATGGACCTGGAGCATGGCCCCTTCTCCTTCACCACTTCTCACCCATCTCTCCAGGGCTGAGGCTTGTCAAAGAAAAATAGCCTTTCTGGCCAGGGACATCATTGTTCGACCAAGAATGTATGAGTCCCCACTGCTGCACCCTATGGGTTCCTGAACAGGACCAAGGCAACCATGTGCCTTTGATTGGCTTAGATGCTTGCTGGGTGAGACAGGGAGAGGCAGTTACTGAAGCACATGGACCTCGAACTAATCAGGCCAAGTGCATCCTAAAGGGGGCGCTAATGCTTAGCTCCTCCTGATTGCCCCATGAAGAAATGGGAGCTGTCATCTTCCTATGATGTCTGTTTTGATGTTGACATTGAATTTTAAACAAATAAAAGTGGACCTCACAGAACTGTCACCAGAACCCTTGATTTTCTGGCTTCTGGGTATATGGCCAGGAAGGGACCAAAGACAGGACAACTTTATTTCCTACCCTCTCCTGCCCTCTGTGGAAATCCTGCTTGAACCAAGGGCAGCAATCAAGAGGGGTCTCATTAACTTGTACTGTAACATCATGTAACTCAGTAGTGTCCCAAATTTTCTGATCAAGGAGATTATGGGGCCAAAGAGGAAAGTGATCAATGATGTGGAGTGTGCCTAAGGAGAGTCACATGGAGAGAAAACATTCTCTCAGGCTTTCACAGAGAGCACATTGGCCGAGCAATGGCTGTGACTCATCCACATGGCTGACACTGACAAAGGATCTACAGTCTGAGGTACAGGGTCTCATGATAAAGCCTGAGGGGATTTCACTGACCTTCTCAGACCCAAAAGCTACAACTCTTGTTGCATAGGTCCTGCTTTACCTTGGTCTTAACCATCCAGCAGAAAAGTATAAAAACAAAATATAAGAAGTAAAGCCATGCTGTTATGTTGAGCTGTAGGGGACTCAGGTCAACAATTTCTGACATTGCCAGTCAAGCGGAAGACCCAATACTGTTATGGGCTACTGGACTCTTTTAGAATATTTTGCTGAGTTTACACACCTATAATATTCAAATAATGGAACTTAACCAAAAAAAGGGTATACCGATGAATGTCCATTTTGTATCTGTGTATTCAAAGTGGTTAGGATAGATATATAGTTACATTCTCTTAATGAATAGAGTGATTTGTTCTAACGGTGTTTGTAAATAGGATATCATGTCCGCATATTGTACAGCAATTAACCACTAGGAAGAATGTATGCAATGTGTTAATTATTGAAACTGTCCAACCAATTTGATTTGAAATTGTCTCATTGCTATTTATCAATAAAATTATGGGGAAAAAAGAGAGGTCTCATTATCCTGCTAGAGCAGGAAGGTAGGGATCCTTGCTCTTCAAGGAAACTAAGGAGAAAGGAAGAAGGAGGGAGACCTGGCTTAGGAGGCCTGGGAAAGGAGGACAAGGAAGGCCCCTGAGAGAAGCATGCAGGGCTGGGAGGCGGGGTCTCAGCCCTGTCTCAGGAAAGGGTATAAGCAGCAACATCCTGGAATCCTGAGGTAAAATGGGAAATGCAAAAGGCCGCTGTCATGAACACAGACTTCTTGCTCCCTGAGAGGACTCGGGCAGCACGTCAGGACCCTGTCCAAAATCCCATCCTAGCTCTGCCCAACTGCAATGGACAAAATCCTTCTTTTGCCCAATCAGCCCTTTCCAATGACATTTTCTTCACTTAACCCTCTCAAAAATAGCCTCCTCCTATTCTCACTTCCTGCACACAAAGGTCCACTGTTCCCCCCAAAAGTTTATTTCATACCACCTCGCTCTGATGACCAGAAATACTAGATTAGTGAATGGGTACTCCTGGGGACTGATTTATAACAATTCTAAAAGTTTTAAATTAAGTCTCAGAGCATTTGGTGTACATTGTGATACCAGATCCCTGCTCTCTGCTGGGGACAGAGCTTCCTTCAAATGGTTTCATAAACAAGCTCTGCTTTTGGTTGCAAAGTAGGCAGGGAAGAGAGGATAGGATAGGGATGTCAGACAGTCCCTACTTGCAGCACCAGCCCCACAACAGCACCTGGCCTCCCCAGAGCCCACAGTTACCAATTCTCTATGCATTCTTTTTTGAGGTAAAGGTTAAGGGCAGGGGTTGTCAGGTTAGACACCCTGGCTCTGCTATTAGCAGCTGTGTCACTTAACCTCTGTACCTATAGATGGTCACTGGCCACATAGAGATGTATTGAGGATAAGATACTACAATACATACAAAACTCAAATCTAGGGTTTAGCCCACGGCAAAATCTTGGTCATGGTACTGCCATCAAAATAGACTCACTGGGCCACAAAGATAGCTCAGCAGCACCACGCCTGCCTGGCAAGCACAAGGTCCTGAGTTCGATTCCTGGTGCCAATATATTATTCTTGCACTTACGCCAATACTTCTCAATTCCCTAAGGACACACTTTGCTGTACAAGGAAATAATGAGAGGGCAGATAGGGCTGGGAGCACCACAGGAAGCTTCCTCCTGCCAAGCAGGCCACCAAGGCACTGTGAGCTGTTGACGAATTCAGGGCCTGTCTCTCCTCACTGCAGAGACCCTGCAGCATAAGGTGGCTGTGTGCTGGGATGAAGAAGAACCACTTAACAGGATGAAAGAAAAGAACCACAGAAGGTGACGCACAGAAAGCCGACTGAACCACACTGAGAAGACCGCCAGGTTGTGTTAACGAGCTGTACAAGGTCACCGTGGAGGAAACTGAGGGAGGACATCAGGAACCCCTCTGTCTTTTACTGCAACTGCACGTGAACTTAAAATCACCTCAAAATCAATTTGTTAAAGGAAGGCTTCCAGAAGCCCAGGTTCTAAGATCCTACTAATACAAATCTGTGCACCCTGAGGGAGCCGGCGCTCCTAAGATCCCCTCTGGCCCGGGGCTTCTGAGGAGGAGAGGCTGCTCTTTTTCATCTCTGCATACCCAGCCAGGTACAGTGCCTGGCACACAGCAGATTCAGGAGAAATGTTACATCAACACATAAAAGGGATAATCCTCTTTCCCAAGCCCCTTGCCCCTACAGATTAGTCAAAAGTACTCCTTTGCTGCCAGCGGCAGCACAGACGTTTAAGGTTTTGCTGCATTTCATTCTTCCCCGTCTCTGGAAGCTTCCACTAGAAGAGATGCGTGCACAAGGCTGTCAGTGGCAGACACCACACCGGGAAAGGTTACTGGGAAGGCAAAACTGCCCCATTAGCATCAGGAGGTTAATGGCAACAGGGCTGAGGCTGGACCATCTTCAAATTTCTGGAAATGTGGGACAAAAGTTACCCCCCCCCCCTTCTGAGCCTGTATTCCCTCCTCTCTGCTCTTCTGCCTGCCTCTAGCTCGGCAGCCAAAATCTCCACTCTGATTTCCTTCCCTGCTCTTGGCTGTGAGCTCTGTGAATTGCCTCAGTCGACACAAGATAAGTGAATGAGCAGAGGAGCCGGCCCTCTGCAGACACCAAAGGTGAAGCCAAGTCTGTTTGCTAAGAAAACACTCCTTGCTCGCCAGCCACAGCCCGACAGGTAGCTGCTGCTTTGGCCTCTCCTTAGTGCTTCCTAACAATCCTTGAGCACCTTGGCCCTGCCGACCCCTGAGCTAAGTGTACTCAGGAATAAAGATGCCACAGTTGGGGGTGGCAGGGTGGTGACGCAGTAGGCCAAAAATAGTTAACTCCCAGAGAACCTAGGAGAAACAAATGATCTATGTCACACGCTGCATCAGAGGCTACAAGCTAGATGGCCCTCCTCCCACGGGCCTCCCCAGGGACCATCTTTCCTGACCTATCTGTATACTTTCCCAAGCTGCATATTTCACTTGTAAGTGGGAGAACCAAGCTTCACCCTACCAAGGTAACCCATCTCCTGAAATCTCCACTCTCCTCATGTCCTGTGTTTAGATTTTTGGAATCTGGGTACCTTCTCTACCTATGTACCTTCCACAGAGTAAGCACAGGTGTAGACATCCATCTCCTCCAAAGGGCATGAGCAGCTCCTTCTGATCATGAGATGCCACCAAAGGAGAAAACGTTACTCACCACAGTGTCTCCAACCCTTGTCCAGGAAGCAGGGCCCAATGGTAAAACTGTGAATCTATACATACAAGGGGAGCACCACCGACTGGGTCAGTTTGACATCTGCATGATCAGGGCGGAGGTCACATGAGGGCCCTGAGGATGAAGTGAGAACCCTCCAGTGGGTCTTTGCCATTCTCTTCCCTATCTTCTCTCAGGGAGCCCGATCTCCACGGAAGGAGGTGGTGAAGACTTCTGTCACCCTAGGAACCAAGCTAGTTTCTGCTGGGTCAGGCTACACCCTCAGGGGGTGACTGAATCTCCTGAGGACGAATACACCCTGACTCAGCTTGTCGCCTCCATGTACAAAGTATTTAAGTGGGAGTCTGCGTTTCGCTCATCTTTTTTGAAAGCTGTAACAGCTGAGATGGGAATGTAGATTCCGAGCCTGAGCTGGTCTCTTTCAACTCCTTCTCTGTTTATCTGTCAGACACCCTTACGCGTGGCCTGGCCCAGCCAGGCCGGTGAGCTCCAGAGGCTCTTGGGCTAGATGGCTTCTTGCTGCTCTCACTTTAGGCCTGAGGTCTAGGTCTCAAACTAAAGAGCATGACTTCCTAGGACCAAGTAGCTGAGATGAGCAGGGTGGCAAGGTGACTTCAGGATCCCAAGACTTTACCTACATTATTGGATATCACAGCAGCCGTGGTTGCAGTTTAATTATTCCTGTCTGCATCGATCTTCACAGCACCCGAGGGTGGGTGGTGGGTATGACTGCTGCCCCCAGTGGAGAGAGAGAAACAAATTTGCCCAAGGTCTCTGAGGCTGCCACCCCACCCCTGGGACCCCCGCCACCACCCACTGACCTCGGGCCTCCAAGGGGTGACAATGTCAGAGAAGAACCTTCACTGCCTCCCACCCCAAAGGGTCCAGAAAGAAACCACAACATGACCAGTGTACACCATTACAGCTGGTCCAAACCCCAAGACCCAGTGGAGCAAGGAGTCGCCACAGCTCTTGATACAGATCCAAAGGCTTTCCGTTGTTTTTCTACCGCCAGGCATGGTGCTAAATACTTGCATATAACTTCAGCAAGCACCACGCATCAAACATTCCTGCTGTTAGCAAAAAAAAAACCCTCCTTCCTTTGCTCTCCCAGTCACGGATCCTAGAGAGGCAAAGAGAACCTTTGTTGTCCATTGCGCAAAACCACATCAAGCAGTTCTGGGTGACTGCTCAGCTGGAGACTAAATCCAGGAACAGGGCCGACACCCCTCCCTCCCTCAACCTTCTTCCCTTCCGTTTCCTGAATCCCTCTCTTTCTGCCACTGTGCCTTCAGTCACTGCCTGAGCTCCTTGCTATGCCCACCTCTGAAGGTCACTTTTTTCCAAGAAAAACAAAAAAAGAACAAGAATCACAGTAAAAGAGGCGCAGGCAGGGGTCTTAACAGTGCAGTGAGTTGCTCTAAATGAAAGGGTTGTGGAAGCCACGTTCTGGTGGGTGTGGGTCCCCTGCAGAGGGAGCAGGCAACAGAACAGAAGCACACCTGGAAGATGTTGGGGCCTGACAAGGGCAAAAGAGTTCCGGGTGGCACCTTTCTTAAGGTCCCCAATATGACAGACCAAAGTCAAGGCTGTTGAACACATAAGTGTTTCGTTTAAGATTTCAGAGCCCAGTCTGGGGAGATAGCTCGGCAGCATAAGCGCCTGCCTGGCAAGCAGAAGGACCCTGGTCCGATCCCCAGTACCACATGCTGTGCTGGCCCCGGAACCCCGAGTGTGCCACGCTGGCCCTGAAACTGGGGTGGCAGTGCATGCCTATACTCCCAGGGATGGGGAGGCTGAGACAAGAGGATCACTGTGAGTCCCAACTGCATAGCCAGACCCTGTACCAAATAAATAAACAAACAAGAGGAAAAGATTTCAAAGCCCATTTCAAGTTTGTTTCACTCTCACCTCCCCAGGAGAGGAGTGATTTAAGACCACCCCAGTCTTGCCTCCAGAACAATCAAAACCACTTCCCAGGATCTATAGGTCCCTGTAAAATTTTCATTTTGGAGGACCCTTTTGCCATGACCCTGGTAGTGCTAGGAGCTCAGTCTCCACCCTTCCCCCAGAGTGACAGGCAGATAACTGAATAAAAACAAGATCTGAAATCAAACCAGAGGGCATGGCAGAGACTGCAGGAAATTCAAAGGTGAAATATGGAGAAGCAGCAGGAAGGACATCGGTGCATTAGTGATGCGAGCTCGCGGGTACCCATCAGTGACTTATGGGGCACGTGCTGGCTGCCCTCCCGCTGTCCTGCCCTGTGGCAGGGTGTCCTTAGTTATTCACTCCTCTGTCCCCAAAAGTGAAATGACTGAGGAATGATTTTTTACAATGTGTTTTTTTAGACAAGGTAAGGGGATCCTTGACAAGATGAAAATGAAGAGATATTGCTGAGAAATTAGAATAAAACCAAAGCTAAGAAGGGATAATGTCAAGGAATATGCCACAGTAGGTCAAAGGGAGGAGAAATCTAATAACTTTGCAGCTTTGCTCCATGTGTGTAAATACCCTGCGTCTTCTAAGGAAGGCCAGTGGTCTATGCTCCACAGTACATTTAGGTAGATTCACGCATAGATGGAAGAAAACTCATTAGAGCCCTGGGGGGCAGGGGCAGCATTGTTCTTAGATGCTCCCTACAGAGAGGAACAGGGTGGCTGTTCATAACCTGACAAAGCAAGCAGACACTGTTCTCTTTCTGGAACATGTACCTGAGACGAGCTAGCAGGAGCCATGACAGAAGGGAAAGGACCAGGCAGGGCTTTGATATTTGAGGAAGAAGAAAAGACACCTGTAAAACATATCTTTGGAGTACAGAAACTCAAGGATCATGCTTAGACTGGGACAAGAGAAGGTGACAAGCGAGTTGCCACAATACTGTCTGCCCCACAACGAACTAAACAAAACCGATTTTGGGGGCACTAGAACAATATGAAAATTTCAGCACTGCCCAAAAGGAGGCCTGGCTGAACGAGTAAGTGTTTCTAAATTTCCCACCAGTGGAAGGTGGGAATCTCATGATCTCTACAGTTTTGGGCTCAGGTTCTCCTGCAGTCTTGGGACCTGGGACAAGGGTAGAAAGGGGAGCAAGGTGCACCTCCCCCTCCTCACCTCAGTGTGGGCAGGAAGCCTGAGCCCTTGCTGGCAGTCTTCCCCCCCACACACACATACCCCCCCGTCCTCCCTCCCCCCCCCCCCAGCTGGATAGGGAGTAATGTATTTCTCCCAACAAAGAAAGGAAGTCTGTGATTACTCAACAAAGGCAGTTTTCAAAGGAAGCAAGCAGCCAGGGAATGTTCTCCCTCTACATGGTTCTGTCCAGTTCTGCTTTCATTAAAGGGGGCACACATCTTGGTTTAACCTACTTAAGAATATCAGACAATAGGCACCATCTGTTAATTCCAGCTGCTTCCCATAAGAAAGAAACGGCTGTTACATGGTGATGTCAGAAAGCCTCGAGATCACAAGAAAGATTTCCCGGAGGGTCTCTTAAAATAGGAGAGGTGACCAGAGTCACTCAGGTTGAGGTAATCAGGTACAGAACATTCTTCCAGCTGCTGGGATAAATAGCACTTTCCCAATAGATGGCAAACGGTTCTCCAAAGCCAGTGACAGCAGTGATATCAAGAATCTTGCTATCTCCTGGAGGCCCAACTCTATTACAAGGAGAACATCAAACAGATCTCCGCCTTGTCCTGCTGACAATTTTGTCTCTCTAAAGGTACAAAAAGCAATTAGAAAAACTGCTATTCTTGACACAATTCTGACATCAAGGAAGAGCCAGTTGGTAATGTACAAGTGGCAGGAATCTTCTGAGTGAGTGACCACCTGAACTCGGAATAAAGTGTAATATCCTGGGAAGGGATGCTACCTACAGGCGTACACGATCATTGTCCAGAGCCGTCGGCTATAAACAGAACCAGGATGTGGTTTCTGCCCTCCCAGGCCTGCTGATCTTACCCAGGGTTTACCCAGATGATAAATAACACCAAGGGCATCTTACCAGTGACAAGATGAGGTTAGAAGGGGCCAGTGTTAGAGCACAGAAGGGGGATCTTATAGGTGGGGTGAGGCAAGAGAAAGGTAGGCTACAGAGACCTGGATGGAGCTGATTTATAGAGGATGATGAAAGAGAAAAAGAGACAGACAGACAGACAGACAGATAGACAGACAGGAGGAGGGGGACACATGTCAACCTGGACAGCAATTTGAAAATTAGGATGTCAATGTCCACCTGGCAGGCATCAACTCTGGCCTAGAGGCAAGCACCTATAAGGTGACAGGAAGCATGACAGCAAATCTAGAAGACAGCAAATCTCCAGGTGCTCTGTGAACCTCACGTGTCTTCTTAGTCAGGCACTGAAACCTCATTTGTTCTAAGGTACCAACTGCTCTCACCACCCCACACGCAGGCACACACACACATACATGCATGTGCACGTGCCACAGCTGTTTGGCTTGGGAAAATCAGGGCAAAAGCTAACCATGAACCACACAGCCTTTGCCATGCCCCCCTGGGAATTTGGATTCTCTGCTGGTCAGCTGCCTGTGGGGTTCGGAAGCCCAGGAGTTTAGGGGCCACCATCTGCTCCTAGGAACAAAAGGAGCAGAAGCCAGCCTGCAGCAGATGAAGGCAGGAAGCAGACCAGTGGAGCCAGCAGAGCTGAGCCTGTTCCATCCTGGCCACAGTCCCGTGGGGTCAGGCTCTGTCCCTGCACTCATGCACCTCCTTTCAACTCAAGCGAGGCAGCTTGGGCTCTACAACTGCCCCCAAAGGCCAGATAATGGAACTCACCTGACCCTGGACTGGGCATTTCCTGGTTACATCAATAAACCCAGAGGTGGATATGGATCTACATACCCCTAGCACGATGGCAGGGCCAGAAGTAGAAGCTAGACCCTTGAGCTTGGAGCTTGCACCCTCAACCCTATTGCCATTCTTCCCTCAGGCCTTCAAAGGCTTGTGGTCCACAACCAGAGCTTATAAGCAAAGATTTGAATTCCATCCTTCGTACAAAGTAGTTGAGGAGTTCCAGCAAGGGGCTGGTTGATATGTAGAAGGAGACTGCACACAGGAAGGAAAATCCTGGGCCAGGCAGGCAGAAGAATCACTCAGGGTTATCTGTAGATGTCTTGAACTTAATTGGGGAAGAAGTGAAAACAAAACTGGGAGGAGAGCCAAGGCCGGTAGCCCAGAGGGACGAGAAGCTGTCAGTCAGATGGGGGAGGTGAGCCTTGAAAGGCTGAATGAACAGCTAGGTCAGCAGCCAGGTAAGACAACACACTGCAGAAGCCTACAAGGCAAGGAAGGGGCAGGAAGTCCGCCAGCACATGGGCAGAGGGCACTTTCATCAGAGCCCGGAGCAGGAGCCTCTCTGGAAGAACCACACAAGAGCTCCTAGCTTCAAAGACATCAGGAGACCAGAAGTCAGTCTGCAGAGGCCCAAGGAAAGAGTAGGTGAAGAACAAACAGGAGAGTTAGACCGTCCAGGAACGTGGGCGCAGACTTGAAAGGAAGCAGTACCTCAGTCGCTGGAGGGGACCAGACAATCAAAGGGGAGGGTCCTTTTGTTTTCTTTACCTTTTTCTTTGCTTTTACTTTAAAACTCTTTTTTTTTTTTTTTTTTTTTCCTTTTCTTTCTGGACAGGGGAGCTGCGCTTATCTATACAGGCAGCAGGTAAGGAGCCAGCAAGGGAAACTAGAGCTGCAAGCAACAAAGAAGAAAGGATGGAGCAAGGTCCTGGGTAGGCACCTGGGCTTTAGAAGAAATGAGTTAAAGACATTATTAGTGAGAAAAAAAAAAAGAGGTAGAATGCCACATCTGCATAGCCAACAAGTAAGGCATTCATCCAAGAAGAACTATAACAGATCAAATTTCAGCAGAACAGTTCCAAACAATCCTAGAGAAGAAAAAGAATGAGAGTCGTCTAAAAGAGGCCACGCGGTCACCCACACAGCTGTCTCAGAGCTGCAGCGCTGAGGGACAGGTGCAAGTGTGGGAAAGAGGGGCTCCCAACCACAGGGACATATAGCGGCAGCAGGGTACCGGGGTGCCATGGGTCAGCAGGGCTGAGGCCTCCGAAAGTGCTGCGCAGTGTTTAGAAGAACTTTTGAGCTAGGTTTGAAGAAGTGATCAAGATGAATCCGCTGCTCAGGGAAGATAATTTAATGCTCACAGATGGCAACAAGAAGGCAAAATTCCTGTTTTGTTTGCCTTTCCTTAGGAAAATGATCTTGAGAGGGAAAAAGGTAAAATAAACATCATAAAGAGGTAAGTGGAGCGCAAGAGAGTGGAAAGATAATAAGAGAACAGTTGGCTGCCTGAAATGAGCTCAACTATTCAGCCCCTGACAAGGCACAGCCCCAGCCCTGAAGGAGTGACTCACAGGTCCTGTCTGGAGACACTCGCAAAAGGCGGCCAAGGTGCTGGGAAGGAGCAGCCTTGTCCGGGTAAGGTGGAGGAAGAGAAAGACACCATCGCCAAACCCCAGCCTGACCCCACCATGGAGCTGATTATCCAACTAGCAACTTGTAAGGATTTAGCAAAGAATATGTTGACTACTACAAGCCACCAGGACTCCTAAGTCGTGCTGTGTAACCTCCTTTCTATATTTTAAGAGGGAGAGCTAACCAGACTGTGATTGGTCTGTGCTCAGTCTCATTCCAAACAAAACAAAACAAAATTGAAGGTTGATTAAAGAGGTACCAAAACTCTACCAAGTCACTATAATTTGCAAAAATATGAGAAAGAAAAAGGGGGAAAACGCGGAGGAAGACAGAAATGAAGCAACGAACTAAGGCCAAAGGTAAATCGTGCAGAGGAGAGTTCTACCCACTTGTTAAACTGGATTTGTTTGCTAAAGATCAACAACTAATTTGATTCTGAGTATGCAATCAGGCAACCACAGAAGAGAAACGTGATCATTCACTGCACACCATCCATGAAATTTCAAAAAGGAGGGAGGAAGAAATGCAGAAGCTAATGAGACAGAGAGGGGAAAGGAGGGAGGAAACAAAGAAATCAAGAAGTATAATTGTCTAAAATGTACCAATAAAATCTGATTTTAAAAAAGCAGTCTAATTATTCTTGAGAGTAGGCCTAAAAGAACTTCTTCAGAGGAGCCTAAGAAGGGAGAGTGTGAAATTGCGATAAACAAACACTTCAAGGACTTCTTGGCAGTCACATGTAACATATAACCTCCAAGAATCCCGCTAACTCTATGCCTGTAACTATTTGTAATTCTAATTTGAGTAAATTGCATTAAGAGTCCTGGTCCTGCCAAGGTATTCTCAGCCTCCAGTGTTGGCCTGATTATTTTAAGCAACCTGAAGCGCAGGTCAATTATAGGACAAACTACACACACTAGTGGGGAGGACTTTCTATTCTCTCAAGTGGTATCTCATGGTCACTTAGCTCTGCGCTGGTCTGTCTAGGGCTGCTTGAGGAAAATTGGATTCCTCTCATCCTAGGGGACAGTGGTTCTCCATGTGTTCTCCCTCATCTTTCCAGGCCCACATGGACAGCCATGATGCATGCTAGGAAGGGTCTTGGGAAACCAGCATACCAAGATATAATACTTCCAGTAATATCAAAGTTGAACCACCTCTACCACATCAATTATTCTCTTCACAGGGGTCTTCTAAGTCATCCTACCATCTCTAAGCAAAGAGGTTTCACAAAGTGTTTCAAATGTTGGTCTCAGGGAATAGCATACTAGAAAAACACCAGAGTAGGAAGAAAAGTAGGGCTCTGGCTCTAGACCTATGGTGATATGAATCTGTCCAAGCCATTGAACCTTTCTGGAATATCCTCTGCAAAACAAAAAGGCATATACTTTGATAGCCGTTAAGCTTTGTTTTTGTGCTAATAGTAATTTAAGAGCATGACATGAAAATGCATTTAAATGTGTTCTGTAATTATAAAATACAATATAGTTAGCTATCTTTAAAGTTTATTGCATAAACCATGTAATTTACAGAAATCCAGTTTACACATAAGTTCTCAGGAAGATATGCATTCCGATGGACATAGAATGATCAAGACGGGCTCATTCTAAATGCACTATGGTAACCTGAGTGGGATCTTAAAACAGAAAGAAAAAAGAGAGAGAGACATTAGTGGAAAAACTATTGCTACCTAGATAATGTGGGTAGTTTTTAAAAAGTAGCAAGAGGATGTTTTATATGTACTGTTAAGTCTGACAGATTTAAGCTTTTATTTCATAGCCAGAGCCCTAAAAGTAAAAGCCCTGGAATCCTTACCTCTTCTGGACTGACCTGGACTCTGCCCTCTCCACTGTTCCCTGTCCACTTGGTTCCAGACTGAATCCTTGCTTATGACCACGTCTCTTCTTTAATCACAGGGCCCGATCACCCTTGACATTCTTGAGATAATACCAGCAGCCCGGGCCCTCATGGCCAGTGCATGCTTCACTTACCTTTTGGTAATACTGGACAAAAAGACAGTGCTATTTTGTGGTTGTTTCTCAGTCTAACAAACCTCACTGACCCTGTACCATGCCTTGGTATCATCCTATCCCAACATAATTTAGAGCAAGACCATTGCATTCTAAGACAAATGCCACTTTTATGCTCAATTCTTTGTAAAGATAATATGATCAGCCAGGTCTAGAGAAGGGCAACTGATATAATCAGAAGATGGAAAGGGCTCCTTCCTGAGGATGAGTTAAAGAAATTAGGAGTCTGCTAGACAAATATATTAAGATGAGACCATCTCAGTTTTCAAAAAGTCTGAGAAAGAAAAAAAGGGACTCATAAACCAAATTTCATAATACCAGATGGAAGTATTATCTCTTGAATCTTAAAACCAACAAATGCAGGCAGCTTGAAAGAAATGATTAATAATAACCACAAAGCTAGTGACTTGAAGAGATGGTGAAACTAGAAATGTAAATGTAGGGAGGTGTCTAGTCGTCCCCCCAAAGCTTCATGCAGTCATGGGCCGGTACTTCTAGAGTTTGAGATTAACTCATGATCCACTGGGATTATGGGTCTTAGTACTACTGAGATTATGGGTGTGAGTAATTCCTCCAGCCTGGGGTGGAGAGCCCGAATGCAATTTAAGAGAGACAGACTTCCTCTGCCACTCTGTCTTGGAGCCAGCTGAGTATGGACTGAAACCTCCAGTAATTATGAGCTAAATAAATAAACCTTTCCTTCCTTCATTTTGAGTGTTGGGTATTTGTCCCAGCAATAAGAGAAGAGTAACTGAGACAGGAGGGCTTAGGTAAAGTCATGGGAAAATGTAAGTAAGAACATTAGAAAAAAATTGAGTATCACCCACTGCAGAGACAAGTTGAACTCCCAAACTGTTCACCATGCTGACTACTGACAGCTGGGCTCTACTAACGGCAAGACCTAGATAGAGGAGTTTATTTCCTTGTGTTGCTCATCTGTCATGAGGACCCATGCAAAAGAGCACGCATGGCTCAGGGTAGGGCACACGAAGCCTGGAGAAATAGCAGCAGCAGCCATGTGGCTGTAATTATTATACAATTCAGCTGAATGATGTTGGACACTGCCCAACGTAACAGTGCTTCTCCTGAATTATTCTTCCATCCTCAACAAGTCAACAATTACCAATTTTTTCAATAATCAGATCTTGCCACCAGGTCCCTCTTAGTTGACATTTGGGATGATTTTTAGGCATTCGAGATAAGGACTTGCACACTTAAGAAGAGGATCTAGCCCTAGAAATTTTCCAGTGTCAATCAAGATCATTCTGGTCCCAGAGAAAATGTTTTCAGAAATAATAAACATGTCAGACATCTAGCTTGGCAGTAAGGCACATCAAAGGTGAAAGAGAAATTGAAAGGTGAAATAGAAGCAAAAGAATATTTCTAAACATACATGAAATTAATGGCAAAACAGAGTCCATCCTGGGAAAGGACACTTCTCTCAGGGCAAGTGACAGGGTGACACAGTAAGGAAAGAAATTTTCATATTCCACTGTGCAGGTCACACAGCCACATAGACAGCTCTCAAGGAGTCATTTCTGCCCTGAAACTCACCTTCTGCACCCCCATTTGGAGACACTGGTTCAATTATCTTTATACCCACAGGTCACTCTCACCGTGGCCTATGACACATTTATTGGAAATCTAGGGCCAGGGCAAAAGCAAAAGAAGGAGCTGATGGGAATTTATAGCCAAAAAAGCATTTGTGAGGCATTGTGAATCAACCTCTACCTTTTGCTGATAAATAAGCCAAGGACCAATGCATTCAGCAAAGAGCTGAATCTTAGCCTGCCTCTTCTAACCTGGCCCCATCTTCCTGTGCTCAGAGGTCAAGACATCCTCTGAACCCCTTTCACAGCCACTTGCCCTCCAAGGTCCCCAGCACCCAAATGAAGGTAATAATAGCGCTCCCTTATGAGTGGTAGAAAGCACGAGATGAGATAGCTCATGACCTATACTTAGTGCAGTGTCCAGCACCATCTAAGCATCTAATAAATTATACCTATTATTACAGTGCTTCAATGTCACTTCCTTTCCTCTTTCTTGGCTCCACGCAGTTGGGAAGGAAGAATGAATAATGGGAAAATGTTTAGACTGTTTGCTGTCTGCCATTCCTGCATTTTCAAGTGTTCATTGACTTAATAGGCTGTTCCTTGATTACAGTCCTATATGGGTTTGAATTTACATTCACAAGTCTGTTTGAATTTCACTAGTACTCCTCCCTAGGGACTCATGCTAAGTCAATACCTCTTCCCCGATATGGCTTCAATTGGTGTTGTAAACCACCATTTGGACTCCATAACAGAATTGCTAATGGAGTGATAATTAACAAATTTCCCAATTATTCTCCACTATTCCAGATTTACCAGACATCGCATCTTCAGAGTCGTCTCTCACCTTCAGGAATGTCATGGGCAAAGAGGATTTTTAAAAACTGCCATTGATGATAGGCAGGTGATTGAATTCTCCAATTTATCCTTCACAGCTGAGTAACATTCTGGCTTCTGCCTTCTCTCTCCTCACCAACCACGGAAATCTTTTTTCTCCCATCCCCAGTGGATGTTTTAAGCTATTCTCCTTAATGGCAAGTTACAAAGGCACCACAATTGGCAAACACCCATCTAGTTTTCAGGCCTTCCAACCTTTTCTGCTTTAAAAAATATCCCCTCCTTGGTACCTGGCCTTTGTCCCATTCTGCCAGCCACTCCATCTAGGTGCACTATGACTCTTGTTTTCTTGCACCTTCTAAACATTTTTCTACCTTCTCTTCATCACCAGTACCCTTCTTTAAACCTTTATCACTGTCACCCCCACCACTGCCCTCACTGGCAGAAAGGTTTCCTTGTCAACCCCGCTTTTCATCACCCATCTTCACTCCACCAGCAAAACTCTCATTCAGAGAAGCAAATGCAATCACACGGCTCCCTTATTCTTTTTCCACCTGCAGCATAGTGTCCAGACAACTCTCTACACACACAAATCCACTCTGGGTCTGGCCCTCCAGGATTCCCTCCCTGAATTTCCAGTGGCTTTCCCAGCACCCCTTCCTGGCACCTGCCACTGCGCGGTGCCATCTTCCCCTTTGTGTACAGGCAAGTCCCTTGGTCAGGGATGTCCCTGTCCCTCCCCCAGGGGCAAATCTATACACTCCAAGGGAACTCTTCCAGGAATCATTAAGTGGCTCCCCAGCACACAGCAGGCTCAGGAACCCTCATCAGCAAGCACAGTCATCACAGAGTCCCAGGGTCTGTGTCCCCAGCACAGAGCCCTGTGGTCCTTGGTCCCTCTCAGCCCCTCTCAGCAGGTCAGCACTCAACTAGTGATGTTCTGTAGTGTAGTGACTAGAAATTACAGACCAGGATCCTTCCACAAAGATATTTTTAAACCCCAAAGAAGAAAAAAATGACAAAAATGCCCTATGTCTGCTCATGTGAGCGGCGCTCCATGTGGCTTTCAAGAGGAAAAAACCTCCTCGTGGCTCTAACTGATGGCACCAGAAGAGCAAGCCCATCCCTCAGGCGCTATTTAAATTCTACTCAGTGATTTTCTTTTTAATTCATTTTTATTCCAGGTGCAGCCCTGCAGCTATTTTAAAACTGATACTTAAAATAAAGTAATACTAATAGCTGGAGTTATCACAGGCTCCTGCAGTAACAGGGCTCCTTGAATCCCCAAAGAAAGCCCTTGGTGGAGTTTGACAAATCCCAGTATCCTTTCCCCGGGAGCGGGTGGAGAGCGAACAAAAGAGGTCTCCTTATCAAAGGATTGTGCTTCCCTTTGCAAAAGCATTCACTCCCACATGCCTGGAAATAGTTTGCTTTGCACATTTTACTGTTGGTTTTCAAGCTATAGACAACTTGATAGGAAGACATCAGGGCTGGGCAGCAGAACAGAAGGACACCAAGCAACATGCGCTTCCGCTGTGGCCCACAGACTCCTACGACAATCGCTTGAGGACCAGGAGACCAAACACAGATGCACATCCCAGGGCCAGCTCAGGCACCTCTGCTGGGAGAAAGCAGTGTCATTCATTCATTCATTCATTCATTCATTCATTCATTCATTCATTGCTTTTTAAAAATAATGCAAGCTTCTGTAAAGTGAGGGTGTGCTCAGGAAAGCTGCCCCAGGAAATGGAGTTTTGTGAGCAGTGCCCTAGAGAATCAGCCCTGCCCCTGACCTGCTTGTGTCAGCAAGAGCCAGCCTTGTTTCTTTCAACTCATTAAGGAAAAAAAAAAAAAGTTATGCTTTAATTACTGGCCTGAGCCAGTGGGGAGTCCACAACGTTAACACAGCCCAGATAGGGAGCAGCTTTCCAAACATGGAGCGCTGGACACTGATTGTCTGGACCCTTATTCCCCTCCCAGTGAGGGAGGTTCCCTTCCTTCTCCCCATAGTGCACCCAGATGTTCGGCACGGACACATGAGGCAGCCAGCATGCCTCCCTGAGTGCTGGGCATGGATGGAAAGGGCGTGGAGCCTCAGAGTTAGGGCTCCTGCATGAGGATGGCGGTGGCCAAGGCCCCTAATCCCGCGCCCCACACACACCCTGGGAAGTGGTCCAGTGACTCAGTTGCCCTAGCCAAGTTCCTGTCATTGGCAACCAAGAGTCCTATGTAGCACACAAGGTCACCCAAGACAAAATGGAATCCACTCCAGGGTTTCATCTCCCAGGATCCCAGAAAGGGGTCAGGTAGCAGAAGCCCCAGGAGGCCCATGATAGGCTCCTCCAATGGCCCCACAGAGGGCCTCCCAAGGAGTAACACCATGCCATCAGGTCACAGCGCCCTCCCAGAGACACCCAGGTCATTCACTGGGTTGGTCATTACACCATGCTGGGGACAAGCTAAGACCCCTAACTACACTCCCTGCCCCTGGAGGGCGTGAGCTTGAGGAAAGCTCATCAGAGGTCACCTAGGAAGGCATGCTTCCTGTTGTCCAGAATGGAAAAGGCCACCTCTCCTTTCCATCTATTTCCATGGCATTTGCTCTTCCTACCTCACATCAAGCTCTTCCTTTCCAACCCAAGACAGCCTGTGAGTCAGGGGGATAATGCACAATATTGTCCAATTTCTTAAGCTGCACAGCCTATAAAATCCCATGGAAGAGTCCCAGCACCTTCCTCCAATAAGTAACATCATTTTAATAACACAATTCCATCCTTTCACACCATCCCACAATAGAACATTCTCTTAACAATGAAAAATGAAAACCACCTAAAAGATGTGATCTTAAAGCTTACTCCATTGTCACCTCCTACTCTCCTTCTAGTTTATTCTTTTCCTTTTGGTTTGGACCAAGGTAGTTGCTCATTGATGAGTCCCAGGCTGTCTGGAGAACTTCTTTTTTTTTTTTGGTCTGGAGAACTTCTAAGCCCTTGACCTTGGTCCTTGGCTTGTGAGGCCCCAACCAGCCGAGGCAGGAACTGGCCTTGGGAGTGCTCATTTCCACCAGGCCTCAGTCTAGCAGAGTCCTTGCATGGCAACAAGAGGTAAGGTCACAAAGCATTCGCGTGTGTCTTCTCCCATTTCATTTTGTCTCATTCTCCTTATCTGGTTAAGCTGAAGCCATCGCCTGCTGTAACTATAGTAAGGTTTTTCCTTCCTCAGGGCATAGGTCTGCCTCCCCTGATGACTAGCACATACTTTTGTGTCTTTGTTTTACCCTCTGGAGCTTTCCCACTCCAGGGTCATTCTTCACTCTCTCCTCAGGTCTTCTTGTGCAGGCTCACTGGACTGACTACTCACATTAGGTCAAGGACAGCAAGCTTCTATCTGAATCCTCAGTGCATTCAACTGCAGCCGTTACAGGAGAGGTACAGGATCAGTACTTGTTGAAGAATGGGTAGTTGCAGAATTCCTCATTCAGCATGATTTCTAGACCCTGCAACTTCCCTGGCCATACCAAGAGGCACTGCACTATCTGAATGCACTTCCTAAGGGGCAGTGAGGCAAGCAAGGGGGCTTGCCCTGCGTGCACAAGGCCGTGGATTTGATCCCCTGCACCACCAGAGAGAGAGATAGACAGACAGACAGACAGACAGACAGACAGACAGACAGAGAGAGCAAGAGCATGAGTGAGAGAGCAAGCAAACAGTGTTATAGACATGGAAAGCTCCCTAAAAAAAATATAACACTAGGGGGGACATAGGGTTAAGGGAAGTGAAAGTGACTTAAGTATGGTATATGTCTGTACAAATCTGCCCAAATGGAATCCATTAATTGAATAACTGATAAAAGGAGGAAAAAACAAATATGCCTCTTAGAAGCATCACACCCAGAACCGTGTGCCACACAGGCTTGGCTGCGCAGAATGCCAAGCCACCTTGGCCTTCCTGCCCTGGGGATGCAGCCTTGATTCTGAAGCTTGAGACTGTTGGTCTTCACTCTCTGCAAATCAGTTTGTACCACCTACTCCTGTGTGAAGGCAGTCGACTGCAGGTCTCAGATGTCCCTGGATCTGAATGGATCTGGTGTATCTGGTCATTGCTATTTCAAATCCATGAACAGTGCCTTAACATCTACTATATTTCTTGTTGTCACTTGGCAAAACCAGTGTCTTCCTTTCCAATGTAACTCTTCCCAGCTACCTTTATCTCTCTAAATAAGTGATAAAGTTCCAGAGGTGCTGTCTTCTAGACCTTTATTATAGGAATAAGTGTGACTACTCAGCATGGTAACACTCAGCAGGTACGTGCCGGCTCACTGTCCTCTACTTTGACCCTAAGCTCTTTTCTCAGAACATTAGGCTTCTGAAGAGTCACCTCTGTCTCCCAGCACCTAGACCTCAACACTTGTGCCAACCACCCTGTCTTAGTTATTTTTCTCACTGTTGAGACAAAATACCTGATCCCCAAAGATAAAGGGAGGAAGGTTTATTTTTATTCACAGTTTGCAAAGGTTTCAGTCCATAATCGTCTGGCTCCAGGCAGGGTAGCCTGGCAGAGGTCATCACAGATGAGAAACAGCTTGTGGTGGGCAGAGGCTGCTAAAGCACCAAGAGGCAACCCCAGTTCCTTCTCTCCCTTCTATCTTATCCAGGCCTTGGAGGGAGCACAGTGCTCACACCCTTCGTCCTAGCAGCCTCAAGCTAGCTCTGCACCATGAACCAATTCCAGCATCACACACTCTAGATACAGACACCTCTGAAGAAGCCCCACCTACGATGTCATGATGCTTTGGGGTTCATTTAAACATAAGCCATAATACATTCTTACCCACATCACAGCCTTGACCCTTCCTTGTCTCCATGAGACTTTCCACACATCCCCAAGGTGGCCAGCCTGCAGTGGACACACCGTCCTTGTGAGGCGATCCTTCCTTCGTCAACCTTGTCACTGTCCCTCACACTCTCTGTACTTCCCCCCACTCCCTCCTCCTCTTCATGCAGCCCATGTGCAAGAAAAATACCCAGACACTCGGGTGGATACTCAACCAAAACAGAGGGAGAACTATTCACTTTAAACATGGGATTCGCTCTATAAAAGGATTTGTCATGGCGTTTATTTTTATAAAAGACCCTTTTGAGTATTTAACATACGATTTGATGTGCCCAGACGCAGTTAAAATGCAACTGTCCATGAACACATCCATTGTGGAGGGAGAAGCCTCTGGACCGTCACGAGTAATTGTTCCCTGCAGCGCTGCTGTTTCAACACACCCGCTGATGGCCTTGGAGACACTGTCATTGACTGAGTGACAATGAACCCTATACAGCACACAACTATGCATATAAGGAGTGCTTTCCTGGCTCTACACATCGCCGTTTTTCCATAAACCTTATAATGAGCTAAAGAACCACAGATTCCTGTACCTAGCAATGACCCTGGTGGAGCTATTCCCATCAAGGAGAACTGAGCTAGCAGAAAACTTTACACTACTGATGCCCCCTGACAAACCCATCCTAAGTCCCCACAAGCTCATCCTCAATTGGAAAGACTGCAAGTGGAAAATGCATTCAATACACCCAGCCCACCAAACATCCTGGCTTAGGCTAATTTACGTGTGCTCAGAACACATTAGTCTACCGTTGGAGAAAAGCAGCTAACACTTCATTTTATAACGAAGCCTTGGCTATGTCATGTGATGTATCAAAAACTGCACTGACAGTGAAAAGTGGAGTGGCCATACGGATAGCATTCAGGCCATCATAAAGTCAAAGAATCATGAAAGTCAGCACCTACCTTGTTACCAACTCCACAGTGCGAGCCCCTGTGAGCGCCCCCTGTGGAGGCTAATGGTATTGCTCCTATCCTTCCCTACAGTTCAAAGATGCTTATTAATTACTGTTTCATGGAAGCAGTGGGACATTGGACCCTCTTCATCTGAAGTTCCTGCAGACTAGTGGGGAGTCTTATGGAAAACTATACTGTATTTCAATATTTCATTACAAAAAGAGTAAGCTGGATGTCCCGCTGCATGTATCAGTAAAAACGTAGCCATATGTATTTTTCCTTATTCAAACACTGCTTTGAACTTGTCTTCTCTTGGGAGAGGAGGCAGAATGTGTGGCTGAGGCTTTCTGGGACCCCACACAGTTCCTAGGACAGAACCAGCATAGAAAGTTGGCAGCGCTGTGCGCATGCTCATACCAGAGCCTAATAAGTGAATGAAAGCAAACCTACTCTCTGCAGTCACAATGAGGGCTCAATTTGCGGACGTAGCACCTGGTTAGGGGCCTGGTAATCCCTGCTCCAGGATGCGTGGAATGTTTCATCTTGGTTTTTAATTATGTCTTAGGTCAGTCTTTAAGTTACTTGTGCCTTAATGGGTCTGCAAAAAATGCCTCAGTTTCTCATTCACTTATATCCTAAGGACCCCAAGGACTTAAAACTGTTACGTCTATCAGTATATGTTTTTTTCTAGAAAATTCATGATGATCATATATATTTAAAATACACAATGCAGTGGTTTGATTACTATTCATAATGCATAATAATTACCACAATCAAATTAACACACCTACCACCACTTGTGCTAAATATTAGACATCCAGAACTTACTCATCTTAGAGTGAAATTCTGCACCTTTTGATCAGCATCTCATTTCTCTGATTCACAACTGTAATTAACTGCGGATCTCAGATGATCCAGTTCTGTATCTTGTCACTGCTACTTCAAGTCCAAGAACAGCACCGTAATACTTAGGGCTACATCTCTTGTATTCCTTGTTCTACTCTCTGCTTCTATGAGTCAGATCTTAGATTACACATATGCAATATTGCATATTGAATCATGCAATATTTGCCTCTGGGTCTGGCTTATTTCACTTTGCCTATGGCCTTCTGGTTTCATCCATGTAGTCACAAATGACACAATTTTCTTCTTTTTCGTGACTGAATAACATTCCACATTTTCTTTATCCAGTTATTTTCTGGAGGACATCTATGTTATTTCCATGCATTGGCTTTGTGAGTAAGGCCACAACAAGCATGAGTGTCTTTGTGAGATACTGATTTTACTCCCTTTGGAGATATAAGCAGAAGTGGGATTTCTGGGTCCTGTGGTAGTTGCAGTTTAACTTTTTGAGGACCTCCACACTGTTTTCCACGATAAATGGATGACATGATGCTATTATTGGACAATCATGTTTAGAATCAGAAAAGAAAAAATGGACCTTTACAGGTCCACTGTAAAGGTCAAGGGGAGCCCACTGGCCAGTGGGTGGAGGGAAGCTCTCAGAAGCTCTGAGTTATGGTACAGAAAAGAAATTGTGCCTACTTATACAACCCCCAGCTCTGAGGTCCCCCACACATCTGGTGGAATGACCCGAAAGTTAGGTTTAAATGGGGACTTGGACTAGTCTTCTCTTGTGGCGGCTGCCACCTGTAATCTCAGAACTCAGGAGACTGAGGCAGGGACACGGTTGTGAGCCCAAGGCCAGCACTAGCTATTCAGGGAGTTCAAGGCCTGCCTGAACTGCGTAGTGAGGCCCCATCTCAAAAAAACAAAAAGGACTCCTTTTTTTTCAAGCAAAATAGCATATTTCCTAGTGGATATTATGTGGAGTCTTGACATTAACAGGTTTAAGCCATTTTCCTATTTTAATGGGTTATTTCATGGAAATAGCCACAAATCATTCCTTGTTTATAACAAAATTACTTATTAAATACAGACAGATCGGAAAAGTGAATTATGTTAGTAAAATCCTCCAATTGCTCTCCTCAATATCAGTCCATTCCTGCCTTCATGGGTAATGGCCCAAATTTAAAGTAACATAATCAACAGCCTAGATTTATTTAACATACACAGCATGGGAATTATGCAACTCACCACCGCGGATGCAAAATGCACCCTGGGCCACCCTCTGGAACTGTGATCCACCACTGGAGACAGAGACTGGAGCATGACCTATAGCACAGAGCAACAAGTGGTCAGCGTTGTGAGCTCCATGGTCTAAGAGCTCATAGCAGAGCTCGCTTGTGCCCAAAGTGTCCACTGAAGGGGTGGAATCCAAGGTGAACCTTCATGCATGGAGAGGAGGGGGCCAAAGCAAGGGGAACTTCTGTACAGAACAAGAAAGTGAAGCAGACTAGGGCAGTCTGCATGGTGGAAAAGCAAGTTGAATCCATGATCCTTACAAGCTGCGTGGCCTTGAGCAAGTTGCTTGACCTCTCTGGGCCTCTGGTGTCTCTGTCAAAGTGAGGTACTAGAGGAACCTGGTTCGCAGGATTGCTCTGAAGAGTGAGGGAGACGAGGCAAGAGCAGCAATTGGCAGCACCGCATTTGGAATTGTGGGCAGCCCTCGGTCAGTGTTAACTATTGTTCTACTTGTATGAGCATACACAGCCCATGGGGCGAGCTCTGTGTGGAGCCCAGATCAGTGACAAGGGGCCTTGTTTTACAACAGCAACTCGTGGGCAGAGAGGAAGTGGGTCATACAGCACCGTGGTGGCTGTCATGAAAATAAGGGTAAGGGAGTGACGCAGGAAAAGAGGTCACATCAATACCAGCAGACTCTTCCCGGGCACTGTGAGGTGAGGGACCTCACAGTGGTAATTCACACAGTCAGTTCACCACATCCTAGCCCCCTCCCTCTGTAAGCCAAAGAGTCTCCTGGAAGACACCCCACCCCCAGGAAACATGCAAGGGTAGCACCCTGCCACCCTCTCTGTTGAGGAGCAAGTCACCAGAGGCCCAGGTAGCTGAGAGGAATGACTGGCAGGCAGGGAGCAGGAGGAGCCAACCTCCCCACGCCAGCCTCTCGTGGAGAGCTGAGACACAGAGCGATCTTTAATGGAACCCATGCAGCAGTTTGTCTCCCCAGGGGCCGCTGCGGGGGTGGGGATAGCTCTAAGTAGGCACAAAAGTCAAACTGAGGGCACAGTCAGCTGTCCCTTCAGAGGGAGACCTCTGGGGCCCATGTGGTTAGCATACTAGGCACCAAGAAAGCTTGCATTTCCTCCTGTCCAATGCTGAGGGGCTAAGATCTGCAGCAAGGAAGATGCGACAGCAGAAGTGGAGGCAAATGGAACCCAGTATGGCCCAGGGTCAGGGCCTTGGGAGGATCCCCAGGAGCATCTTCCACCACCACCCCAGCCCTGAAAGGGGTGGCTGAGTGGCCAGAGTTGGTGGCACCCTCTCTCCCGGAACTAGAGCTCTAATGACCTCGCTCCTAGGGACACAGTAACATCCAGCAGCAAAGGCCAGCATAAACTGTGGCTTGGGCTTCTTCTACAGAGAATTTATTTTTCATCCCATCATTTTAATTAAACCATGTTGACTCACACACTGTTGTCAAAAAATGTTCATATTTTAATTAGAAATGATGCTTCCAGTGAAATTGGCAATGACAGCAACAGAAACATCAAAAGCAGTGAAATGTCTCTGGGTGAACACATGGGACAAACAGCCATGATGTGAAAAGGTAGTTGTAGGCTTCTGCTGCTAGACTGCGCAACTCTAGGACCCAAAGAGAACCTTCCCAAAGAGAAGGGTTCCTGGACATCAGCTCCATATTGTGCAAGGTCTCTTCTTTCCACACTTGTAGACTGGGCATCAGGTTTGCACCAGGTAGTCCTACAGACTGTATAAAAACCAGAGGCTGAACCAGGAGTTTCCCCGGTAGGTTTTGTTTCTGATAATAGATTCTAAGGACACACAGTTCTTTCAGTGCATCAGGAACCATGGTGCCCTGATCAAAACACATAAAGCCAGTGGTATCTGGGGGAAATAGCCAGCCCAAGTCTGCGTTACTTCACATTGCTCCTGAGTGAGAGATCTACGCCCAGAGGTCCACATCGACAGACACATGGGAGATGGTGCCAGCATGGGGGTAAACCAGCCTCTTGTTCGTTATCAGGAGCAATGCTGGCATTTAGGTGAACCTTGAGAGGACTCGTTCTGCTAAGAGCTGGTACCAGGTAGGACTGGAGGAAATGGTTGCCTACCTGGTACCACCTTTTCTGCCCGATTGCAGGACGAGTAGAGAATCAGTCAGTAAAGCCGATAAATGGCTGTTATAGAAAAGCTTGATCCAGCCCAGGATACATCATGATCTAAATAGAAGGCATCTCAAATTCTGGTGAAAGAACGCTGGCAAAGGCCAAAGAACCACCAGGCAGTGCCAGCAAGGCCTGCAGCACAGAAAGCCCATCAATGGGCTCGATGTCTCTGCAGATGGGCTCAGCTCTCAGGCTGATGCTCAAAGTCAGAACATAACTGGGGCTGCCCTCTCCTGGCTTTGGCCCTGGAGAATGCTGGGGCAATGCCAGGTTCAACCCAATGTAGAAATAAAGGGGCAAAGAGGAGCTGGCGATATAGGTGCTAATTTTGGTCACCTGGGATATCTTCCCCATCACGGAGAATACACCAACCAAGGACTGGGCCTTGTTTTTAACTCAGCATTGTCTTTTCTTTTCAGACAGCTTCTAAAACCCAAAAGCCATCAGCACTCTGGGAGGCAAGGCAAGCTCTGATCACAAGCTCAAGTCCAGCCTGGGCAACTTCATGACTTACTTGTAAGACTCTGCCTCACAGTGTCAAGAAAAAATAAATAACAAAAAGGATTGGAGATACTGCTCAGTGGGAAGATTCTGGGCTCAACCTCTAGAATGGGGGGTGGGGGAAGCTATATTCTAGACAGGAATTGCTCAAGGCCCCCAACAGTTTAGTGTGAATAAATGTAACAAATCACTTCGGTCATTGTTAGGAAGACAGGGAAAACCAGAAGAAAAGGCCAAGTGACTACAGAGTTACCCTTCGTGGTGGCTTCGTCCTGAGCTGACCTTGCTTTGGCTCCAGATGAATGGTATCACTCACTTCTCTACTTAGCACTTCAGGTAGCAAGGACAGAGAGGTGACACACCGGGGTGCAGGGCTAAAGGCGATGCCCCCGGGAGTATGGCCTGGCTTCAGCAAAGTGGCCTGGGGTTCAGGCCACATATGCATGGTGTCAGCATCCAGAAAAGAGTGTCCAGGCCAGCCACACCTTCAGGAAGGCCCCTAAAGTTAGGATTTGAAATGATCCCTAACTCAGATCGCTTCTATCACAGTTCACAGCTAAGATTTCCCACATAACTGACAACTTTCATCATCAGTGAACAAAAATAGAGCATTTCTGAAAACTGTGTTGTTGTCAATAACAAGCACCTTGAATGTCTTCACTTGATGCAAGTATCTTCAGGCCTGGGTTCCCTGAGCCTAAAGGCAGCCACAAGGGCTTGCAGTGGAGCCAGGCCACCAGGAGCCAGTCTGCCTGGGATCTCCAAAAGCAGCTAACCCAGCCCTCTTAAGCAAGGGACCAGCAGGAGCTTCCCTTGAGTCACTCCTGAGGCAGAAGCAGGAAGAGCTGAAGCCACCTGAATACTCTGTGGACAAAAGGTTTAAATGAGCTCACAGCTCCAAGTGTACATTTGCTGAGAAAGAAGGACACACAGGGTTGTGAGTTTCAAGAGAACTGATGGATACCAGAAACAAAACTCTCTCTCTGCATAACCTTCCAGGGTCACTGGGGTGAGAAAGCCACACTCATATGCACCCCTTGCTGGTACGGAAAGTGGTCACTAAGCACCACGCCACCGGAGGCCTCAGAAGGAGGCCAGGAATGAGCGCAGTGACCCTCCCCACTGAAAGAAAACCCAAGCAAGTCATACATGAATGGAGGCTATGTATGGCCAGAGGACTCTGTGGGACTTCAAGTTTCTGTATTTTTCATAAGGAACTTAAGAGAGCCTTCGGGAGACATAATAATATCCGAGATGAAAGTACCTTAGGACCATAAAGCACTGCAAAAACATCAAGTGTTATTCTTAAAGTAGTTGGGAGTCTTTTGAAAACATATACAGCAGTGGAAATGCTGAGCCTGCTTCTTCAGCCTCCATCCAGGCCAATCCCAGGAGGGCCAGGCCCTCGGTGCCCACCTGTTCACTTATGCAGCTAACACTCATTAAGCATCCACGAGCAGCCACACGCTGCAGCTAGAAACACAAACAAGATCCCTTGCCCATCCCGGCCACTGTAGGTCCACACAATTCCAACACTGCCTGTTCTTACCTCCCTGGTATCCGTCCAACCTGCAAATCCCACCCCATCAAGATCCCTTTGCTCAGGAGCAAATAAACCATCTTCTGCCCAGTGCCACCCAGGCCTGAGTACGCAGCCCAGCCCATGAAGTAGGGAACAATGTGGGGCTATCATGAGCCAGGAAACTCAGCCCTCCTAACCCAACCCCATTTTGGGGGCCCTTTCAAACACTTTCATGTCAAAACCTGAGGCTCTGGTGCACATAGTGTGAGGTTTAGTGGAAACACAATCTTTTGGAGTTGTTTTAGATTTTTTTATTTTTAAACTTTTTATTATTATTATTATTATTATTATTATTATTATTGGGTCTTTCTATGCAGTTGGGACTTGTAGTGATCCTCCTGCCTCAGCCTCCCTAGTGCTGGGATTACAGGCAAGTGCCACCATACCTAGTTCTGGGGCCAGCACAGCATGTGGTACCAGGGATTGAACTCAGAACCTTGTGCTTGTCAGCCAGGTGCTTATGCTGCCGAGCTATCTCCCCAGACCTTGTCATTTTTGGAAGAACACATGAAATACAAAACCAATAAAGCAGAGGTCTATCTCTACCACTGTGTCCATCAGGGAGATGTATAGTAAGTTAGTCACAGATACTGAAGCCAGAGAGATGGGTTGAATCCTGGTTTGGTCACCTTTGAGTCTTTAAGCTCATTATTAGACCACTCTGAGGCTTCACCTTCCAATCTGTAGAACTCGGCTAATAACACCCACCCCACTAGTGATATTCATATAATTAAATGTGATGTTGGTAAATAATGTAAGCATGCTTTTGGCACCTCAGAGAACTCTACAAATGGGAGCCATTGTTATTTATAATTATTGTAGTCATTACTACTGACATGCTTACGACACATAGCCCACTTCATTGCACACCCCTGATATCCCTCGACAGATATAGACAGAAAGCAAAACTTCCCTGGAATGTACAGCAAGTTATTTCTAACCTAATTCACGAACCCCTATTCATCTTGCCTTTTGGCCAAACTAGCTTTCAGTCCTGAAGCTTATGACGTACTTATAGTTGGCTTAACACTCACCCGATTGGGCAAAGTAAAAGACTAAGTCACAATCTAAAGCAATATTTTACTTACCAAAGAATCTGTTGGGTTTCCTGTCTCCCGCCACATGCATACACAATATCATGGTACTCTCCTTCACAGCAGGCCCCCCTCTTTGCCAGCTACAGCTTTCTCCTCACACCGCCACCTCTCTCTTCTGTGGTTCTCTCCTTCACTTCCACTCTACCAACTGCCTCATCCAGCTCCAGAACTCTGCCTTCGCTGAACACACCTGCAACCAGTGTAGGACACTTCAAAGACGACAGATGATCAGAGAGATGCTGTGTGGCAAAAAATCAACTCTGCCCAAAGAGAATTGGCCTCAGCCCTTGGTTTCTGGGGAGTCATCTCGAAGGTGTTAGAAGGCAGGGACGCACAAAAGGGTCTTTGTTGCTCAGGCCACTGGGACATGCAGCATAACACTGAGTTAAAGTGGGTGTTTGGCTCTTGCCATATTAGCTTTGCCTCTGAACTGGCTGGAGATGGAAACAATATTGTCCGCACAGTGGGGCCCCCTTCTCGCCCCCTGCAAATCTGGACACCATGGCTCAGGCTGGAAACACTCTGTGTACATGGCCACACACTGATGCCAAATATGTACAAGTCCTTATGATTCCTGGGAAAAGGAAAGCAGGGCAGTCCATATTTGGGACTCTCCTGAACTCTGCCCTATGTATCTCGTCCACTGGCTGAGTTCATCTGCGGTTTGGATTTTTTTTTTATAACCTTTAAAAAAATTATTTGTTTGATACAGGGTCTCACTATGCAGTTCACACTCATAGTGATCCTCCTGTCTCAGCCTTCACAGAGCTAGGATTGGGATTACAAACATGTGCCACCACACCCGATTTGGGGGCAGCATGGCATGCAATACTGGGGAACAAACTTGGGTCCTTGTGCTTTCTAGGCAGGCACTTAGGCTGCCAAGCTATCTCCAAAGCCTTCATCTGTGTGTTTTAACTGCAAAGAGCTGTGCCCAGGGCCTCAGTGCATCCTATGAGTCTTTCAAGAGAACTATGGAAAGCAAGAATAGCCATGGGGATCCTTCATCTTTTAATTGGTATCAGAAAGGAAAACAGGCCTGTGGAGTGCTCCTTCCACACTGCGGAGGACATGGAACGATGCTTGCAGATGGACAGCCTCTAGGAAACCAGACTGCCATATCCTCAGACCATGCCCTGCCCTCATACGGCAAACCTCAAGGCCCAAACTTGTGAACTCTACATCCACAGGCACCTCCCTGTGGCATATGAATGACTGGTATCCCTGAATTAACGTGCACAGACACACAGACCTTCCTGTACTGCAACTCTCCCTGTCCTCTAACCTCCACAATATAACAGAGGAGAGGTCCTGCCTTGAGGTCACTTGGGGTGTCTAAGTCTGACACAGTCACAGCAGATGAGAGGTGAAAAGGAAGATATATGGAAGACTGTACCTGGGAAATTGCCACTTGTGCTTATTTCCCTGGAAAATATTACAGCTGCAATCCTCAAGCCAAGAGAAGAGACTAGATAGACAGGAGGGAAAGGGGAGGCAGAGGAGTTCTCCAGGACAGCCAGAGGCCAGTAAGAGGGCCATCTCCACCACCACTCGGAATCCTCAGGAATCACACCGTCCTCAGGCTCGCTGGGCCCCCTCTGCTTAGAAACAAGGCTCCTTTTCAAGGTTGAGCTCCTATCTGCAGCGGCTTAGTGTTCAGATAACTGGAAAGCAAAGAGGTACATGCTCAAGTCAAGACTCAAGGGAAAAATACAGGCAGAAGAAATGTCAGCATTTGGGCAGCAATGGAAATGGAAAAATCTCAAAAATAGCAAGTGGGGAAGAAAATGTATTTTGGTGATAATAGGACTGGAGTGAGCCGAGGCCGGCTGAATGCTATATTGGATCTGAACTCTCCACAATATCTTCCTTTGTTAACCCTGAGCCCCAGCCAACTGCCCCAAGAATGCTGAGTAAAATTGAAAGAATATACTGGACTCCATACGTTTAAAAGGAAGCAGTTTCAGGGCTGTATCAGTCACTTAAGCCTAATATTTGGATTTCCTTTAAATTGCATTGTCGTCAACGGCTGTTCAGGCTGAGTTGCTTAGACAGTAAATTCTGGTTCTAGCTGCCATTTCACATTATGCTAATGTATGTGAGAAGCTGTCTCCCTGGATACCACAGAAAATTGCTAGCTGAATCATAGAAATGCTGTCAACTTTTTTTTTTTTTTTCAAGTTTTCCATTTTTGCTTTGCCATTGTGTGTAGTGAAGAGAAACCAAGAAAGTCAGGTAGGGATGGATGGAAGGATGGATATATATATATATATATATATATATATATATATATATATATATATATATAATTTTCCCTCAAGCTTCCACTGCATTGGTTTTGCTTCCTTAAGAAAAAGCTGCAGCTTCCTCCCTTGTTACAAAAGCAACCACACACATGCCTCCATTTTATTTGAAGTCATTTCTTTGCCCAAATATGCATCAGCTTCAAGGAACCAGCCCTGAGAGCCAGTAGAGGGAGAAAGAGAGCACCAAACCCTGATTTCCTATAGATGCCGCCCAAAATCAGAGCCCAAACAAGCGGACATTGGCTGAGCCCAAAGAGAAATATGCAAATTGAATAGATCCTGTAGGTGAGGTGACTTTTGAAGAGATGGCCCAGGGCTCCTGGTACGAAGCAAATGATGTTGGCTTGCAAAGTGCTCCTTGTTTTGGCTCCACTCTCCTCTCTCTTCAGATGGGCCCTCTGCTTTGAACAGTTCCTCCATAACTGCATGAGCCCAGAGGTTCCTTAGCACTCTAACATCCTATGCCTCTATTGCTCTTTCTGGCCTCAGCTCCTTATGAAATGGAACATAACAATGTCTTTCTATGGTGGAAGCAAAGATAGACCTGGAAGCCTAGTAAGGATCCTTCCAGCTCTACAAGCTAGGATTCTGTCAGACCATGGTGCCAACTGGGTCACTTCCCCTAGAGTCAGCAGGAGAGACTGAAGTGTGTGAGGGTTGAAGGCTAAGCTCACAGCCCCTGTCCCCCTGCCTTTCCTGTGGGACGCACATGCTGCGCCTTTCTCCACTTCGCCATGAGCTGGCCTTGCTCTGCTTGCTGGAGTTGGTGGAGGGGGCCTGGTTGCAGCTGTCAGTGAGCCTGGAACAGGGCGGGAGCTCAGCCTCAGAAGTCATGATGACAGTCACTCTCCCATTCATTCAGGGTTCTCAAACACTCAACTTTAGGTTTTCTGTCCTTAGGGTATGTTAGTGCTGGAAACTTATGTGATTAGCAATCTTGTCCACAACCACAATTTCTTTGCCTAATCTGTCACACTTTAAGCCACTCAACAGCTCCACCTATGCACCAGTGGCCACTTTGTCCACCAAGTTTCTAATATCTGTCCCTATTTCACCTTCACCCTCATCTAGAATTCCAGCAATTCAAGGGTTGAAATTCAAATGATTTGGAGAGATAAGCAAGATACCTAAAGTTGTGAGGTTGCCCAGTGAGGGGAACAGGGAAAAGAACTTGGCTACTATGGCTTAAGCGAACTAAGACGCCTGATCCTGCCTCACAAACAAGACAGTGAAACTGAATTTTCAAAACCTTTGTGAGGGAATGTAGCTCAGTGGCAGAGCACTTGCCAAGCATGGGCCAGGACCTGGCATTTTTTTTTCCATAATTTTATTGAGAAACAAATAGCAATGAGACAGTTTCAAACCAAATTGGTAGGACAGTTTCAATAATTAACACATTGCATACATTTTTCCTAGTGGTTAATTGCTGTACAAGATGCGGACTTGAGATCCTATTTACAAACACCATTAGAACAAATCCCTCTATTCATTAAGAGAATGTAGCTATATATCTATCCTAACCACTTTGAATACACAGATACAAAATGGACATTCATCTGTATACCCTTGTTTTATTAAGTTCTGTTATTTGAATATTATAGGTGTGTAAACTCAGCAAAATATTCTAAAAGAGTCCAGTAGCCCATAATAGTATTGGGTCTTCCGCTTCACTGGCAATGTCAGAAATTGTTGACCTGAGTCCCCTACAGCTCAACATAACAGCATGGCTTTACTTCTTATATTTTGTATTTATACTTTTCTGCTGGATGGTTAAGACCAAGGGAAAACAGCACCTATGCAACAAGAGTTGTAGCTTTTGGGTCTGAGAAGGTCAGTGAAATCCCCTCAGGATTTATCCTGAGATCCTGTACCTCAGATTGTAGAATCTTTGTCAGTGTCAGCCATGTGGATGAGTCACGGCCATTGCTTGGCCAACGTGCTCTCTGTGAAAGCCTGAGAGAATGTCTTCTCTCCACGTGGCTCTCCTTAGGCATACTCTACATCATCAATCACTTTCCTCTTTGGCCCCATAATCTCCTTGATCAGAAAATTTGGAACACTACCGAGTTATATGACATTGTAGTACAAGTTCTCATATGCAGGACCTGGGTTTTATCGTCAGTGCCAAGAAACAAAATTCTGTGCCCTGAATAAAATGACTGTGCAGAAACTGGGTCCAATCCATTAGTGTCTGACTGCAAGCAATCCACTTGTTCAATGTAGATTTCCTTTTAAATATGAAAAGATGCCTGCATCGAGAATTCCAAATTCTTTTCATTGATGGAATCTCAACTAGGGTTAGCATTTCCATTATTGCCAAATGATCTTTTTTAAGTTTAATAAATCCTAAAGCTTAAAATCCATGTGATCTTTTAATAACTGTTTTAAACCCAAACTTTATAGCCTGTCTATAATTTTCCAATGGAAATGTTCCTGAGACTGAAGTTCTACCTGTATGACTACTCCCAAAGTGACATTATTAGGTATAAAATTTATCCGAAGTCTTTATCGTTAAAATTAAGTAATTTGTGTAGAGTTTATGCTATACTCTAATTTGAAAATAATTTTTTTAAAGTTATTCACCACCTACTTAATTCTTCACAACAAATCTTCAAGCTAAATGAACATTTCCAAAAAGATGCACCACATTTATGCCTCAGATGGTACCTGGGTCCCCCTAGATCATCTAAGTAGGAAGATGGCCGACTGACCGCCTGCTTCCTGAGGATGAGGTAGGGTGTGGGCCTGCACAAGAGCAGTACGAAGGTGATCAAATGTAGGGGCAGGAATTGATTTCTGCAACATTGGAGAGAAGTTCAGCCAACTGATCAGTGAATTATGACAAACAGCCAAAACCAACAATATGAGAGTCTTGGAGCATTGATCAAAGACATAAGGCAACCATTTATCCGAGAAGTGTGGGAAAGTCCCAGGTGATAGCCTAGGGGTGTTCCCTTCCCCATCTCTAGCTCCCAAGGCACAGTCAGGTTCAATTAAATTGGGACAAGACATCAAACCACCTGTTTTGTTGATAAAAGCAGATGATTTGACTGAGAGTAAGGTGCAAAACATATGCACACTCATACAAAAACAGTTCTCCAGGCACTGCCCTAGCAGTAGTAATCTCGGTGGCCAATAAATGAGGAAGATCAATGTCAAGGGTAGCCTAAGATCGTTATCCTGGTTGAAGCCAGGAACTAAGTAGTAAACAAGCCTGAAATATAACAAAGAGAGCCAGAGAATAAAGCAGTGGGCCTTAATGTGCTCCCCAACAACCCCTGCAGTCTGAAAGGCTGCCTTTTAAGAAATAATAAAAATCCTCAGACTAAAAGGAAATGATTTGCACGTACTCTGGAAGATCAGCGAGAGCGCTGGCTCCCTACACAGACCTTGTTAGCATGAGGCCTTGTGCATGTACAGAGAAGATACAAGAAGGCCTAAGAGAAAGTCAATGCTGGGATGACCTGTAGAGAGTCTGAACTCTAAGTGTACAGAGCAAGTCACACAGATTCCCAGCCAGCGATGGAGGACTTACCATACCAATGCAGTGGATTCCCCGCTAACACTTAGCCAGGCCAGCCCACAGATAGCACCTAGGAAGCCAAACTTACAAACGAAGGTGAGGATTTGGGAGTTGAAGGGCTGAAAGGGGAAACCCAGGAGAGGAGTTTTGAATCAGAATAAGCTAGAAAGCTCTCTTGTCTGAGGATTTTAAGGTCTCCATGGTTACCCAGTTGCAATTTTCTAAACTAAAAGTAAATAAATAAATATTACTAAAGTCAGAGAAACATGGTATAATGACCAAAGAGTCAATATATTAAGGAGGCACAAAGAATAATATATATGTATATGCAATAAAGGAAATCATGGTGGTTCATTTGCTAAAACTAATTTTTTATATTTTCTGCAATTTGAGTTCAGGCTGACTATAGACACTAAATGAATAGAGCTTTGAAATAAGGATAGAGTCATAGGAAGTTACAAAGTAGTACAAGAAGATCCCAGTACTCTTCATCTAGTTACACCATTGGTTAGATCTTACATAACTATAGCATGTTATCAAAATCAGATACTGACATTGGTGTAAAGTACAAGTATAATTCTATTTCATTTTACCAGAATTATGTAGCCTTGGTCAAAATTAAAATACAGAACTATTCTAGCAGTATAAATATGTCCTTCCTGTAACTCCTTTGTAGCTGTATCTACTCCCTTTGCCCTACCACCCCTAACCCCAGCAGCAGAATTGTTCTCTTCCTCTCTATAATTTCATGATTTCAGAAATTTCATATGAATAAATTCATACTGTCATGACCTTTAAAAAAAAAGAAGCAAATTACAGAGTCTCAATATATTCTAAAGGACTTACTCCTGAAAGCGTGCTGTGTCTTATATCTGCATACTCAGAAACAGATCCTATGGTTCAGAAACAGATCCTATGGTTGTAGTCAACATCATGGAAATATACTTCTCTACAGGAATCGCTACTTGGAAGCCAGTCTATACAACCCTCCAGGCAAAACCAGGGAAACAAAGTGGGGCACTTACTTCCTCTACTCATAGAGAAACACTAACCACATGCTGGCTTCCCAGGTCCTGAATTTCTGCCTCAACCAGATTTTCTCTCCATTTGAAATAGTCAACCACGTCATCTTCCCCGAAATACCTTCTTCACATGGATCTGCACCATCGAGTCCCTGGTTTCCCCCCTCCCTTACTAGACACTCCCTCATAGTCTCCTTTATAAAGTTTATTCCATTCTTGGGCTCTACTTTGGGCACCCTGTATCTCAGGCATTGGATTCCTTCTGTCTGTGCCCTTCTATCCTCCCTGGTGAGCTCAGCCAACACTAGGACTGTCACTGCCAGTCTACTCCGCTGATGACTGCCACGCACCAGACACACATACAGTGTACTCCCCATCCCAATCTGGACTTCAGCTAGGCATTTCTTCATGTTGTACACCTCAGAAACTAAGTCCCTTTTCCACACCCTAGATCCAATCCCGTTAGTGACATCTTGAACACATACCCCAAATCCAACTGCTTTTTACCAACACCTATCACCTGGCTCAGTGCACCATCTCAATCGGATCCCTTACTTCCATCCTCCTCCTTTAGCCAATTCTTCTAGTGGCCAGTGAAGGCCTTTAAGGATAGGTTTTAGGACAGCATGGAAAATTTCTAGCCCTTTCCCATCACACTAGGAAGGCATCCAGAGATTGGCCATGGTGTCCTGAGCCTGGCTCCTGCTATCCCTCCAAACCCACCCCCCTGTAACCTCCTCCCTTCAACCATGCCCGTTTTCCTGGAGTACACATCTCAAGCACTTGCTTTTGTCTCTAATTGGAAGGCACTTCCCTCAAATATCCAACTGGCTGTCTTCCTGTATTCAATCAGGTTTCTCCGTGCCTCATCTGGAAAGCTTTTTCTGATCTATTTCAAATAAACTCTCAAGTTATTTTTCAGAGTTGTATTACTCCTTCTACTGTTTGTTTACAATCTTATTTCCACTGCATGAGGGCTAAGTACATCTATTTTGTTGACACGAAATACCCAGCATTCAATACAATCCCTATCACAGGTAAGGGAGAGCTACTGAATGAATACAGGAATGGATGAATGGATGGCCAAGTGGATGAATGGCTGGTCTGCCTCAACTGCTGACACAGACCTTCGAGGCCTGACATGTCTCGACCTTTTGCTCTAAAGGCCCCCAGATGTCACCTTAAAGACTCACGCTGGTGTGTAATGTTTATTTTCCCCCAAGAAAAATAAAATTAAAACTAAAAACAAGGTGGTAAATTTCATTGAGGTAATTTTTTATAATAGTCCTTCATTCTAAAGTTGTCCTCAAATTGATGAGACCCTATTTAAAAACAATGAAAACCCACAGGACAAAAAAAAGGCAGAGGGTCAGCCAAATAGCTCAGAGGAGTAAAGTGCCTACAAGCAGATGCTGGGGGCGGGGGGGTGTTAGATCCCTGGGCCTGCCATGCAGTCCCCACCCCCAGGGCGTGCTGAGACAGCAATTGAAACTGGGCGTGGTGGTGCATACCTGTAATCCCAGCTCTTGGGAGGCTGTAAGCAGGCGGATCACTATGAGTCTGATCTAGTAGTGAGACCCTGAACACCCTGAAGACCCTTCACTAATATACAAAAAAAAAAAAAAAACAAGGCAGAGCCTGTCATACTCCTGAAAACTGATTATAAAATAAGGTTTGCAGGGCCAACAAAACCAGGCATGGTGGCGCACACCTGTAATCCCAGCACTTGGAAGGCTGAGACAGGAGGATCACTACGAGGCCAAGCAGCATAGTGAGACCCTGTACCAAATAAATACATAAAAGAGTTTTTTTTAAAAAAATAAGTCTTTGCATAGGCAATGCCTGCTTCCCTTTGACCCCTTGGCTCTCCCTCCTCTTTCACAGCAGCCTTTCAAGAGCAAGGCACCCTAACACGCTTCTCTCACTTCTAATAAAATCAGTGACCTGAGATACCCAAGGGAAATAAGACATTTTTCATATTGTGAAGTAAAAGATAACATTTTATATGGAGAAAGATTGCCCCTGATTCACGATGCATAAGTTTATCCTGTGATTTATCTGCTGCTGTTAAAAGTGGGCCACCTTTACATGGCACCTGGAATCTAAGAACGTTGCCTACGAACCATCACTATATGACAAAAACACTAACCTGAATTCTGCTTGCAGAGCCTGCTGTAAGCTCAAAGGCCACTGGCCTCAAGCTGGCTGTCCTAGGGAGCGGCAGGTAGCACCTGGGGGCAGCTGGGGTCACCCCAGAGAAGAAACTACCCATTGCCCGGCAACCTTGTTAACACAGCCTGCTAAGGTTAATCTCCAAAGCGTCAGGCCGCCTCCCAGCTGCGTCTGTGCTGGGCCGAGATCACCCCATCCTCAGATGCCTGTGAGCCAGCGGGAGAAGAGCTGGTTATTTCCCTCTTGAGAAACAAAGAAGATTCAAATAAATGTCCTTCCTTTCCAGGACGAGGACTCTTTGCTGTTACTTTGTTTCGAAAGCAGGTGAGCCCTGCCTTTGAAATCTTTTTGAGAAGCAAAAATCTAAATTCACAAACAAACAAAAAGCTAGAAGGGGAAAAACAGGAAGGGAACAGGAAAACATAATTTCCTTTAGAAGAAATATATAGCTCTGCTCAGGGACACAAAGGCAACTCTCATCCTAAGAGGCGGTACTTTGTTCTCTTTGGGGCAGGATTAAGGTCCTGGGTGTTAGGAACTCCTACTCATTGAAAAGCCTTCCAAAAGGAAGCCAGAACGTGCTTCTGAAATGCAAAGAGGACTAATAAATATGTCATTTAAAGCAGCGTCTCAGGAGCACAGCTCTTCTTTAAACCAAGATACACCTGCTGCAGGGAATTAAAAAGAACATAAGCGAGGTGCATGCTGAAGCTGCTGCTGTACAGATCAGGGAGCCTGGGTAGAAAGGAAGAGCCTGAATCTGGCAGGACCCAAGGGCTGCAAAGGGGAGCCTCAGGGGCTAACCCAAGAGGGCACCCAGAGCTGGACAGGATTGAGGAGCCAATAAAAAAAACGAAGCACCCAAAGGTGGGCAACTAGGGGCAGCTGTTCTTGTTCCTGGGCCTGGGGAACAAGGGAGGAAAGCATGCTGGAGGCTGGCAAAAGCCAGCGCTAGGGAAGAGGGTGTGGGCAGGAGGTCCACATGCAGAGCTGGAAGGGCGGGGGAGGGGCTTGGCATGGATAAAGATCACCAGCTCCTTCCTTTATGAGCTGCCCAAAGACCACAGCCAAGAGAAAGGCAGGTGCCAAGGGAGCTCAGGCACTGCAGCCCATGCAGTTCACTCTCCATCCTCCCAGGGCGAGGAGAATGGACTAAGGTAAATGCACCAAACCCAGCAAAGAGCCTGGGATGAGGATCAGGATGCCCAGGTCTGGTATGGTCACTGCTGGCTTTGTGGCTTGGGCTGACCCTCAGCATACCCATACTTCCTAAGTGATTGCACAGTATGGTCTTCCAGGTTTAACATCTTGTGACTCAGTTTATTTTAAGGTACCTCCAGGAGCTATGCCTACCCAAGAGACACAGAACAAGTAATAACACTTGAGCTACTACAGTCATCACGAGGCTTTAGCCAAAGCCTTTAAATTTACAAAATACTCCATGTACTAATTCCAAAATCCAGATGGACATCCAATCTGGGAATTCTCATCTCTTGAATCTCCACAGTTTTATCAATAGAGCTACTTCACAGCTAGCCTGGTTTCCCTTGGGGTTATTGAAGACTTCAGGATTTCATAAGGCTTTGAGAATTATAATCTGGGTGCTGTGAGAACATAAGGCATCTTGGACTCTAGAACTTCAGAGGCCATGGAAGCACAAGAGGGTACAGATACTTTCAGGGCAAGAAGAGACCGGCATCTTGTCCTAATCATCGAGGCCACCACTCCCACCACAGGGCTTCCTATTCCTTTGCACCCTTTCTATCTGTTACGGTTTGTGTCTAGCTTTCCCCTCTAAAGCCTCATGCAGTCATTGGGGCGGACTTCTAAAGTTTGTGATTAATTCATGATCCAGTGCTGGGATTATGGGTGTAAGTGCTGCTGGGATTACAGGTGTGAGCGCTACACCCAGCCTGGGGCAGACAGCCTGAATGCCACATAAGGGAGCCGGACTTGCTCTCTGTTGCTGTTGTTGCCACTGCTCCTCCCTTTTGCTCTTGCTGTTCTGCTGTTTTCTGTCACCTTGAACCACTGCCCTCTGCCCTGTGCCAGTATGCCTTAGAGCCAGATGAGTATGGACTGAAACCTCCACTAACTGTGAGCTAAATAAACCTTTCCATCCTTAATTTTGGGCGTCGGGTATTTGGTCCGAGCAACGAGAGAAAAATAATTAAGACACCATCCAGGCACTGGTGCCTGCCCCCTGCCAGCTGGTTAGGAAAGGATCCTACGGTCCAGAAGGTCATTCTCTGTGCCCCTGAAAGAAATCTTGCAGGGCATAGTGGCGCATGACTGTAACCTTAATATTTTGGGAGGCTGAGGCAGGAGGATCACAAGTTCAAGTATAGCCTGGGCAACTTAGCAAGAAGCCTGTTTCAAAATAAAACAACAACAACAAAAAAAAAAAAATTAAGAGGGAGGAGAGAGATACAGCTCAGTGTGAAGGCCCTGGGTTCAATCCCCAGTACCAGGAAAGCACACACGCATGTGCATGAAAACACACACCCCCACACCAAAGCTCTCCTACCCTTTCTCTGTCTCATTAATAACTCTTAATGACTCCATTTCTGCAGCTTTACAACATGCTTTTATATCTCAAAGCGGTGGGGAAATGGATGCTAACAAGTAGAATTCCATATTTTTAAATCTGAAGCAAATATCATCTTGAAGAAATATCTTTCTTGTAAGAAAGAAAAATAAGAGAAATGAAGTTGAATAAAATTTCAGTGATGTAGATGCCCTTGCACCCCAAGAGTAAAGGGTGAGTGGCAGGGAGCACTGAGAGCCCCAGAACCAGGGGAACCTGGCCTAAGAGAAAAAATAGCTTCAGAACCCAGGTTCATAATGAATTAAAGAACTGACAGCCTGTTAACCTTGGACAGAGGGCCCTGAGTTGGGACACACTCTAATAGTTTAGCACAATGCAGGCTAGATAAATTAAAGTATACCTGGAGTAATAAAAGCTCTAATTTTGTTTTATAAGTTTACCTTGGAGTTATTGCTGTCATTATTTTACTTAATAATTATGGCTTAATGTGTTAATAATTTTCACTTATGCAGTCATCTTCTAGGCTAAAGTAGTTACGTGGGAATACTATATCATGCACCTAGTAGGTCCTGGCAATGTGAGTTAATGGCAGTGTTTCTAGCTTCCGAGGCTCAGAGGATGCAGAGAGCCTGCTGTCTCTTGGCCGTCTCCTGCTTTCCGCATCCCCCAGCACCCTCCACTGTCTCCCTCTGGCACATTCTCAAGGTATGTGCTATGTGTTTCTCTGAACATCTGCCCATAGGTACTGCCAGGACCCCTCTGTCATATCATTTTTCTATGCTGAGGATCAAGGACTTCTCACTGAGCAACATCGCTGGCCTTTTTTGTCAAGTGGCCCAGATTGGGCTCAAACTTAGGAACCTCCTAACTTGGTCTCCCCCAGAGTGCTGGGGTTATAGACATGCACCTCCATGCCAAGCTGTCACATTTGAATGCAGTTTTCTGGTCCCTATAGGTGTTTTTTATTTTGTAGAGACATTTCTGGCAAGAGGACTGCACCCTCCTCAGGGACTGAGGCACCCATACAAGTCAGACCATGAGCCTCTGGTGATGATGGCTTTTCTCACCTGCCATTGAGTCTTTGGGCTAGCAGTGGAGGCCACAGAAGATGTCTCAGGAAGGTGTGAGAAGCTAAACTGAGTTTTAAGTGAAGGGGAGCCCAGTGGAGCCTTCAGGGAAACAATACTAAATCCAAAGCAAGGGTGCAAGAAGAGAACCTTCCTTTTCCACAGCTTGAGTGCTGAGAAAGTCCTCCCATTGGAAGCAGGAAGGAGCAGAGAGAATGCTCTGGAACTAGGTGCAGAGGAGAAGGGGGTGAGAGGGAAGAGAAGGAGGGGAAATGGGAAGGTAGGAAGAGAAAGGGGGAGGGAGAGGAGGAAAGAAAGGGAGGAAAAGGGAGCATGGAGAGGTACAGAAAGGTAGAAGAGGGAGGGATGGGAGATGGAGCAAGGGAGGAATAGAAAGACAGAGGGAGGAGGGAGGAGGAAGGAGGGAAGAAGGAGTAGTGAGGTCAGAAGCCTGTGACCCTGCTGGATGTGGAAAAGGCCAGAGGGTATGATGGGGCCCCACTTGGTAGGAATCATTCCAGGGTGATTGGAAAGGGAAACTAGATTCAGTCCAACTTGTCAGGGGCGCAGCTTAGAGAAAAGCTCCGTGGGTCCAAACGCACAGCAGGACCCTGGCACTGTCACAGGCAGACTGTGATGAATGTCAAGATGCCCTAAGGAGGCTAACAGCCAACTCAAAGCTCCGGCTTTACCCAAGAGTGGGTGTCAGACCCTCCATCCTACACTCTTTCTTTTGAGTTCCTGGAACAAAGTGAGCCTCTCTACTCTGTCACCCTCTCTCCCTCGTCTCCTTCTGGTCCCATCTCTGGCACATGGGAAGAAGAATGTTCTCTGAGAAAGAACACAGGCCCTTCAGCAAGACCTTCAGGTCTCTATCACTCCCTGGCTGTGTGACTTTGGACAGTAACTTCTTCTTATGTACTTCAATGTTCTTATCTCTAAAATAGAATACTGAGTGGGTACCTGCTCATAGAGTATTATGAGTCCACGAATGCACAGTGAATGCTGTAAGAGTGACCCAGAAGCTGTCTGTCAGCAAGAGCTTCAACCCCAACATCCAGCAGCCACATCTGTAAAATTAGATACACCAAGCTAGCTAGTCAATAGTGACCACATTGCAAAGTTTGAAAGGATTACAAGCCACAAATAAATTCAACATAAAATACCAGGCCTACAGCAGTTGCTTAACGAAGAGTACCCATCATCATCATCATCATCATCATCATCATCAGGAAGTATTTTGAGCCTGAAAAGTCTTTCATTTTAAGTTTTATTTATGTAAAAAAAAAATCTACAGTATTACTTCTTGTTATCATTTGAATATTGGTTTGTCCCCATCCAAATTCATGCTGACGCTTGGTCTCCAGTGCGACAGTGTTGGGAGGCATGGTGTTTGCATTGTGGTGTGAAACCCTCAAGAATGAATTAATGCTCTTCTCTTGGGTGTGTTCTCACCCTCACAATCGAGATCAGTTGCTGGGATCAGTTGCTGCCAGATCAATTGCTGCCAGAGTACATTATTGTGAACTGAGGCTGCCCTGCCCAATTTACACTTCCGCACATGCTCACTTCCGCACTTCCGCACATGCTTGCCTCCGCACATGCGCACTTCCGCGCACACTCACTTCTGCACATGCGCACTTCTACACACACGCACTTCCACGTCCCACATTGGCTTCCCACCACGAATTAGTGTAGCACAAGGCCATTGCCAACAGTCCTGAAAATGCATTCCATGTTTCTGGACTTCCAGTCTCCAGAACCGTGAGCCAATATAAATTTTTTTTGTAAATTATCCTCTTAGATATTTGCTATAACAACAGAAAAAGAACTAAGATGGTTGTGTACATTTAAAATTTGTTTCCTAAAAGTGAGGAATACTGGTGTCAAGTTAATAACCTCTACTAAAGCCTGCCTCTGAATGATCATAATGATAGGAGATGAAGTCTCAGACTTAATACAGCCACACGGGATTTATTTTCTAAATTCTGCTATTCTAAGCCATATCTGCAGGGGAAAGATGGAATTGTGTCATCAAGTACTGGAATGGGAAAGGATAACTTTCCAGTGAGATCAGAGAAAGACTGCAATTGGGAGCCTCCTATTGATTTCCAAGCATCACCCCCTCGGTCAGGAGCATCACAGAGGGTGGTCCTCTCGCTCTTCCCCAGCCACTCCAGCAATAGAGTTAGTTCAGTGTCAGCTTCTGGCTTCCACGAGCCCAAAATGGTGGCTTCTGCTCTTCCATTCCAGCCACCCAGCCCTCCCAGTGAGGATCGCTCTCCATTACTATGAGGCGCCACCACTGATACCCAAAACTCTGCACTACGTACAGCTCAGATAACAGAAGCTCCACAGCCAAAAATAGAAGGTATCCCAGTCCTACACCCACACTGAAATGTCTGTGATTTCAAAAACAACTTCAGACAACTGTAGAAATGGGCTCCACAGGCAGGGAAGGGGCAAGACTGACACTTATCTCTCATCAGAGGACTGAGTCAGTACATGTGACATGTCGGCAGTTCCAGACATAGGCCCCCCAAGAGGCTCCCAAGATCCCCCTGATTAAGGCTGTCTGATTTGCGAAGGAGGAGAAGCAAAATTCAGTAAACTTGAATTGCAGATAAACAACAAATAATCTTTTAGCATAAGTATGTTCCAAGAATATTCATTGTTTATCTGCAATTCAAATTTCACTCAGCATCCTATATGGCCTGACAATCACACCTCTGCTGCACCCTGGTATTAACTACTCCTAACTCTTAGAGAAGATTCTAGAAATCCTCTACCATTCACTCTTCTACCACTTCAGCTACTGAAGATACATGAGCAAAAAAAAGTGCATCCCCAGCCTCTTTCCTCCTCTGGCAAAAAATAAAGCCCCTTCCCCAGGTGACAGAGAAACTATAGATGCTGCATCATAGGGAGCAAAGCCCACCATCTTGAACAGAAGATATGATCTTAATCTCACTACAGGGTCCCTTGTAGGTCTGAGGATGGACTACAGAGCCACTGATACCCAACAACCCTGCCCTACATACAACTCAGACAGCAGGAGCTCCACAGCCACAAATAGAAGGTATCCCAGTCCAACACCAATATTGAAATATCTATGATTTCAAAAACAACTTCTGGGATGTGACTTGGTCCTCCCAGGTCCAAATCCCCAAAGCAATAATATCGAGAGGTGAGATCACTAAGAGGAGATTAAGGTGTCAGGACTGTCCCATCATGAATCCACGCTGATATGGCTGGAGTGAGTTGTCACAATAGGACTATAATAAAAAGCCTATCTGGCCCCCTCATTTTCACTTGCTGTCCCCTACCTTCTTCCTTGTTCTTTCCTCTGCACCCCCTCCATTCACACTCATACACACACACACACACACACACACACACACACACACACAC
>NW_004524603.1:14848533-14850977 GCF_000260255.1 Octodon degus
ACACTGGGCTTCCAGTCTGCAGCAGTGTGTGAAATAAATGCCTTGTAAATCAGTCTCTGATGTTCTGGCCCATTAACACAAAACAAAGACAGGATGTGTGGCCGGTCTATATGTGCAAAATTTGGAAGCATGCATTTTTAGTAATGGATAGGGTTCAATAATAGATAGGGGGTTGAGAATATCAATGAATGTTGTACAATGTCAAGTACCACCACTCTACATGCTGGGAAGTCCTTTATAGGAAATCAGAGAGATGAGACCACTGACATTATGGTCCTTATAATCTAGCAAAGGAGATAATCTATAAAGAAGTAAATATTTCAAAGAGCACTAAACACTCTAAAGAATCCTTACTTTTTAGTGGAGACCATGGTAATTTGCCTTCACAAGAGCTCTTTCCCACCCTGCATAATCTCTTCAAATTTCAATCCTGCATGATTTGCTCCATGCTCTGTCTACCCTAGGACGTCCTGTCTCACTACTCTGTCCCCTAACAATATTGTTAAGTTCCTCTGACTTCTCATCTTACAAGTTATTTCTCAAAGTGCCTTATATACATACTTAGCTAAATTATTTTAAAATTCTTTCATTGGCATTAGTCTTGTCCCTCTGCCTCAGTTATAACTTCTCCAAATACCCTGGTATCAACTACTCCCAACTTCTCCAAATACAGCAATTGGCTGCTTCTCTAAATATCCTTTTGTAGACTCAAAAACACCTCCTGTTACACTGGGCCTAATAAATACTCACTGGAATCATGAATGAAAGACATGCAATGTGGGGAAACAGGTCATTACCAAGGAAGCATTTTTCAATTTCATTTTATTTGAGGAATAATAAATATTTGATAGCATGATTTGATTTGAAAAATAAGCATGGCTCTGCTGGGATGAACTATTAAAAAAAAAGAACAAATCTGCTGCCATTCCTTGGTAGCTATCCAGGCCTTGGAAGAAATCTGATTCTTACTCAGAACCACCTCATCAGAGACAAATTTAGACAAACTCTAAGTTGTGCTAGGCCAAACTAAACATGCCTCTCCTGAACTCACAGAAATCTCTACAAGCTACAGGCTAAGCTGGAATCCAAAAAAATAAACAAACAAACAATCCCATTGTTTCTCAAGCAATTATTCCCATCCCTGATGCTAAAATCTTTTCTAGTCTGATGATTTCTAGAGTGAAGGCCAAACAGTAGTAGTGTATATAACACAAGTGGGTTTACAGCTGGCCACACACAACATTTCTAGCATAAGCCATGATAAAACTCACTGAACAATTTACACAACCAAAAGAATACGGTCGGGCAAGGCTTGAAAGCAGATCTGCTCATCAAATCCTGGTTTTCTTGTGTCTACCTCACTTGCTAAATCTGTAGTTCTCCCCAGAATCATGCACAGCTCCATCGGAGGGGCTGGTGTGTATACACAGTGTGGCTGCACTCAAGCCTGGGAATGAGTGAAAACGTGGGAGTGTTATTTGCAGAAATGAGAAGAGTTTACAGAAGAGGATCTCCAAAGGGAAGGGAAACGGCCCTGAGACCTCAACGACTTCTCTACTTGCTGAGAACTCAATAGGCTCTCAGAGACCTCTTTGTGGTATTTTTCTATTTTGGAAAATGTTCTCTAAAGCAGATTCAACCTCTGTAGCAAAAGCTTAGCATCGAGCCTCAGAACAGAATTAACCATAAGTGTGAAATGAACAACCCTCCATCACAAAATGTCCTTTCCCAGTTCTCCTCCAGTCCAACGTGGGCTGTTTCCAGCCTTTGCCAGTGCTTCTGTCTCTCCCTCTTCCAGGTAGCAACCCACACCCCAGGAAACCTTCTCTCTGCTTCACCCCTGCATACAATGCAATTTGCCTTCTCTCCAGCCTCTCCAACTAATCCCTCGTCAGGCTCTTTGCTGATTTTTCTTCCCCTCAAGGGCAACCTGCTTGGACTTCATACTATTTCAACCATGCGCTCTCCTCTCCTTTAGGAAATAAATCCTATTTTATGACTTCATGATTGCTTCTAATCCACAACTCTCATATCTGTATTCCTCTCTCAATTTTTCACCCATGGTCCAGTTCAGAGTCCACAGTACCTGACTGGACACATTACCTTGACAAACTCTATGGGGCCCACACTGCGATCACAATCTCTGTGCTCCTTGCTCCTCTAATAAGCCCAGCGCGTTCTGTCACTCAGGCCCAAAGGCCGGTAGCTATTCATTTGTCCACTCAACAATGATTTAGTACATATGTCCTTTATTTCCAATATCTTTACAGCCAACCATAAACCGAAGTTCTAACCCACATCATTCCTCCTCATAATGCTATCTTCCTTCCCCCACTTTTATCCAAATCATGCCTACTTTCAAGGCTCAATTTCAGTTCGAACTCATCTCTCCTTTCCCTAAATATCTGAAGCCTTTCTTTGTCCGCACTATCATTTGGGAACTC
>NW_004524603.1:14853323-14855724 GCF_000260255.1 Octodon degus
CAAGCCGTTGTGCTTTCCAGGGAAGCGTTACTCCACTGAGCCATCTCCCCGGCCCCTATACCAACATTTTGAGGCCAGTCTGGGCTACACACTGAGCTGAAGGCCAACTAGAACTGCATAGCAACACCAAAGCAAAAGCCTTGAAAATAGCCACATAAAGAAGTGCTGTGAGTGAATTATTTCTAAGTGTCACTCTGTTGACACTGCTTTTTTTTTTTCAATTCAAGAGTATTTTTTGTTTGTTTATTTATTTATTTATTTGGTGGTACCAAGGATCAAACTCAGGACCTTGCGCTTGCCAGGCAAGCACTTATCCCACTGAGCTATCTCCCCAGCCCCATCAACAGTACGTTTAAATATTCTAAAGAAGCCCAGTGCCAGTGATGAGTAGTGGAATTATAGCAACTGTGACTGGGAAAATAAATTGTAAATTTTTAATTAAATTTAAATTTAAAAATGGAAGTAGTAGAAAGTCTTTTCCCACGAGGCATGACTTTATTTGGTAGGACTACTTTTCACTTGGCTTCAACATCAAAACAATTCTTTCCAAAAAGATAAACCGGTTTTAGTAATAGGGATGTGAATATTAAAGAAAACTCATTTTCAACCAGTGAGCGTAGTTACTGAAAAAACTCTAAATATGTTGGGAACAACTCAACTATGTAAATGTACTTTTCAGTGGTATGTTTTATGAACTCTAAATAGAGATCAAGTATGTCTGATGAACATTCAGTGTCCCAATTCAGATGTGTTTTAAGTATAAAATACTCACTAGATTTTAAATACTTTGTACCAAAAGAGAATGTAAAATAGCTCATTAATAATTTTCTGCACTGATTAGGTGTGGAGCCATGAACATTTTGAATATGTAAGATTATTGTATTGGTTTTCAGCTCTGTGATCAGATGAAGGAAAATGCAGTATTAAACTTAATATCACCTTTTTTTAAAGAAACATGTTTGATGTGGCTATGGGAAATTTTTAAATTAGACCTCAAGCTCGTGTGTTGCTGTTGGACAGTTATTCTAAAGTAACCAAAACAAAATTACTTTTAAAAGGCCTGGTAGGGCTGGTGAGATAGCGTGGCGGTCGAAGTGCCTGCCTGGCAAGCGCAAGGTCCCAAGTTTGATCCCCAGTACCATATGCCATTCTGACCCCCAAAATCACAGGCCCACTGTGCCAGCCCCAAAACCAGGCATGGTGGCACACACTTGTGCCTGTAATCCCAGCTCTGGGAGGCTGAGACAGGAGGGTCACTATGAGTCCAAACTGCACGGCAAGACTGTCTTAACAACAACCAAAAAGGTCTGGTAGAGCCACGTACAGTGGTACATCTGTAACCTCAGCACTTTGGAAGGCTAAGGCCAGAGGACCACAAATTCAAGCCCAAGCCTGGGCAACTTGGTGACTTAGCAAGACCTTGGGTCAAAATAAAGAAGGGGGACCTGGGCCATGGCTCAGTGCAGAGTTCAATGCCCAGTACCCACCCCCCAAAAAAAATTTCTGATAAGATCCCCCAAATCTTGCCAGAGCCTTGGTAGCTGAGGAACTGGGTAACTCATCATTCTACAAATCTGACTCCTGGGATGACATGAACTGGGAAAGCAGGAAACTTTTCCAAATCAAAAAGGGATCCAGGAGGAAGTAGTGATGTTCTCAGCTCCCTGGAGGGCTGCTGCTGGCTTCCCCACTGGGAGGAGCCACTGAGGCAGAAAATCTTCAGGAAGCCTGGCAAGCAACTGCTTTCAGGAGAACTCAGCAGAGGCCTCCAAGAGGGGTGAGACCAAGCCAGAGGAACACAACTCAGAGCAGCGGAGGGTGAGAAAGCAGACTGCTTTACGTAAATGAGAGTAAATGGGGTACACAGCTGTATACTGTCCCTGGAAACCCTTCAGGCCTCAGGTCCAGCTCCCTTATAATAGCGCTCTCTTTGGGGTAAAATGCAATCCCAGGCTAGGGAGATGGCTCAGTGGAATAAGTGCTTCCCTGGCAAGCGCAAGGGCCTGAGTTCAATCCCCAGTCCTGTCAAAAAAAAAAAAAAAAGCAATCCCATCAACTAAAAAGAGGTTGCCCAGAAAGATTCTTAAAAGTAAAATTTGGGGCCAGGAGATGGCTCAGTGGAATAAGCGCTTCCCTGGCAAGCGCAAGGGCCTGAGTTCAATCCCCAGTTCGGCAAAAAAAAAAAAAAAGTAAAATTTGTAGGGCTGGCCAAATAGCTCAGTGGATTAAAGCCCCTGCAAGCAGGCACAGGGTCAAGGGGTCCATCCCTGGGCCTGCCATGCTAGCCCCACCCCCGGGGAGCGCTGAGATGGTAGTTGAGACTGGGTGTGCTGGTGTGTGCCTGTAATCCCAGCTCTTAGGAGGCTGTAAACAGGTGGATCACTATGAGTCCCATCTAGTA
>NW_004524603.1:14856140-14857359 GCF_000260255.1 Octodon degus
TTGTTCACCCAAAAGGAGACCTTTCTAAGAAACAGCTGCCCCTAGGGCCAAGTCAGAGCCCCAGGCATTTGCCTGTCCCAGCTCCCCAGCTCTGCAGGACTGGCCTTCCTTTCTGCTCCATTTCCCTCCAGTGTCCCCTTCAGCCTGATCCCAACTCCCCCAGCACACTCCCCAACGACCTTTCCGCAAACGCAGCTCTGTAGGGAGTCCTGCTTTCCAATCATCTAGCACCCCCCAGCTCCCCAGCTATGAAGGCCACTTTAGGGCAAGGGTGTACATGGATACACACACCCATGTGCATACACACCCATGCACACACAGCAGCATTTGGGTCCAGGAGTGACATCCTGATACTTGAGCCAGCAAATACCAAAGGAAGAGCTCCTTCCTACCAGTTCCTATAGGCTCTCTCAGTGGTGAGGATGACTATAAAATATCTGTCAGTCATGCTCTACTGAGCAGAGGAAAGAAGCTCTGATGCCCAAGTGCTGACTAGCCAGGCAGCTGGTTATCTCACCCATATAGAGTCCTTCAACTAATAATTCCAAAGAAGTAGGCTTCCACTGCCCCAAGGGCGCCAATTAGTTTCAACCTGTTCCTTGGCCACAGACTACACCCCCAACCACACAGACTCCCAATAGCAGCCTCACTATAGGGTTGCACAGAGGTTGTGTAGGAACAGCCACATGGGCAGGTGACTCTCAACACCTCCACAGGAAGCAGCCCCACTGCACGAGCTCTGTAACCCACTTTAGCCACCTGGGCTTCCGTCACAGAGAGCTACTTCTCCCAAGATGACTGCTCTGGTTTCTTGGCCATCCCACATTTTCTCTTCTTCTCTAGGCCCTCACTCCCCTACCTGATCCTCAGCAGCCCTGACATTGTAGTCCAACACTACAGGTATTTTCTCTAAAGTATGTAGAATTGGGGTATGAGTAGAAGACAGTTGAGATGAATTGCAATTATGCCCTTTTATTACACACTAAATCTAACCAGGCAACACACATGACTATTTTCCATAGTTCCCTGATGGCCTTTTTCTCAGTCCCTTGGGACTCTTATTTTCAATCATTCTAAAACTGGCTGCCACCAAGCTAGTCCTGCTATGGAGAAGTAGGACCTTCTGTTAGACTCAGATCTAACACCCGGGCATCAGGTTAAGACCTATCTCCTGTCAACACCTGCCTCAATCCCTGGGCTTGAGCCTAGGGACAGGGAC
>NW_004524603.1:14857537-14899345 GCF_000260255.1 Octodon degus
TGCGCTTGCCAGGGAAGCACTTCTAGGGACATGATTTCCTAACTCAGCTGGCCATCAGGAGTGGCCCTCAAGTCATCCTCTCCCTCACTCTGATCAGGGTGCCGTCACCTCTTCCTGTTCTTACCTTCAAAACTAGGCCTTTGGTTTTGTCATTGCATTCAGTGAATCATACATATTTATAAATGTAAATAAGAAAACCTTTAAAAGAAAAAGATCATCCCACCCAGAGTGAACCACTGTTCACATGTTGGTCCATTTCTTTAAAGCCCTTCTCCATGCATATGTGTACATATTTCCTCACAAAATCCTAGTTGGGAGGACAACTTACACATAACTGTACATTCTTTTTTCAATCAATATTCCATATGTAAGCATTTCTTCTTGTCTAAGAATTCTGCACAAATGCCTCGTTTAATTATTACAGCAGACTCTGCTATATAACACAACCATAATTTATTTAACTTTTACCTCCATTTTAAGACCATTAAGGTCACTATTGGCTTTTAGAACTGAACAATTTCAATGTCAAACTTTCTATGTATTTCAGATTGTCTCCACAGGACAGAGGCTCTTAAATAAAAACCATCCTCACAGGGGATAAACATTCTAGGACTCAATAGACATGGCCAAACTGATTTCAAGTAAGGTTATGTCAGTTTCGTCTTACACCAACAATGAATGAACGTAGAAGATACATTTATATTAATTTGTGTCAGGTGACACAAAACTGGACACTTTTCAAGTTTGTTGAAAAGGTCAGTTTTTCTTTGCAACCTATTCACAACCATTAGGCATTTATCCACTGGCTCTAATATCTTTCTGCAGGCCGTAACATATTTAGAATTCAGTTACTGTGTAATCTATCTCATTTGTTGCCAGGATTTTTCCAATTTTCTTGCCTTTTAATTTTTCATTAATTTTTAGCCTAATTGTTGGTTAACAAGTAAACCTATTGGTCTTTCCCTTTGTAATTTCCCTTTAAGCTTAGAAAATCTTTCCTCCATCAGCGTGTCGGATAAATATTTACCTATTTTTTTTTTTCTATTGTGTTAATGGTTTCCATTGACTTGTCACTTTCAAGACTTTTTTTTTTTTTGGCCGGCTCAGCCCACCCTGCAGGTGGGGCTGGCATAGCATGTGGTGCAGAGGAGCAGTTCTCTACGCCTGCCTAAGCTTGCCTAAGCAGGCACTTTAGACCACTGAGCTATCTCACCGGCCCCTTCTCAAACCACTTCTAATGGGCTTCTTCCCTGCCCTTTCCTCGTGCTAGATCATTTTATCTCATCCCCTCCATCCCAGAGATTTCCCTCATTCTTAGAGGAGCAACAGACACAATCCCTTTCAAATGACCTCAGATATTTTGGGAAAGGCGCTGACTGCTGGCTGTTGGCGTGACTCTGCTGTCATCTTTTCCCAACACTGTGCATGGGATCAGGAGGTGGTGCCAGTGTCCCCATACTACATGAGGGATGTACCAGCTTGTGTCCAGTAGGTGGGGGCAGAGGACAAAGCAGTCCAAGCCTTAGAGGAAGACCCTTTGCTCAGGGACCAGAAACACACACACACACACACACACACACACACCCCTACTTTCACTTTTCTCTTCCTCTGACTTCTTAGAAGAGCAGATGTGCTTAAGGAACACCACACCCTAGGACTGGATTGGTCCAAAGCCAACCAGAAAGTACTGTGCCAGACCCAAAGGGCAGAGAACACACCTGTCTCATTCACTGTATCCTGAGGCCTGACACCTGCCTAGAAGCTACTTGGGGTCCAATCAGTCATTGGCAAGGAATGTCTGGAACTATCTTTCCCCTTCCTGTACCCTGAGGAAGAATGGTGACCAAAATATATGTAGACAGTCAGCTGGGTAGAATTATCCACAAAAGGGCTTGGGTTTTTGTTTTTGTTTCTATAACCAACGTAGGTTTTTTTTATTCCTCACTAACCTATGCCCTATAAACACACTGTTAGTGCTTTAACTTCAAGGCCTCAACTTTCTCTGAGACTCACCATTAAAATGATCAAGTTAAATTTGGTGATCTTAAATGTCACTTCTGGCTATAAAATTCCATGATTAAATTAATAACTTAGAGATGAATGCTTTTATTGATGGTTATAAATTCTCTGTCTGAATATGGGCTTGGAATATACACCATAACTTCCATCTGACTGTACTTTACTGGAAACTAAAGTTTCACAGGGAATTAGGGCCACGAGTGGCATTTGCAAGCCTACTGTGTACAATCCAGCCACAGAAATCGTACTCCAAGCAAACATTTCACACAACCGGGAAGCTCTTACCAACATAAAACTGTATTCCTTATGGTGATAAAACAAAAGCCTTTGCGCAAGCATTCTGAAACTGGGCAGCAGTTATTCCCAGCTTTGCAAGAAAAAAAAAATCAATAACAAAGATATGTAGATGGAAGCCCCATTAGCCATAGAAGCCTCTGAGGTGGGGATTTCTGACGCTTCTCTGCAAGTAGTCTATCTAGTACTAATGCGAATAAGTAATATTAAAATGAAAATTGATTGTCAGACTTCTTTTTCCACAGCCTTAAGAGTTTGGTGGCATGTGTTCAGGGAGTGCCAGCTCATTTGAATATTTGCCTAATTAGGAAGGTGAATCTGCTACTCCCGCTGCCAGAAAGCACATCCTGTGTTTCAAAGCCAAATATAAATGCCTTTTGTATCACCCACTGATTTGGATTCTGCACCTCCCACACATGTGCAGACAATGCAGAACTGACCAAACAGTCTCTTCTTGCTCCTTCTCCTCCCTCCCCAAGGCTCGTCCTGGCTATGTAGAAAAGAGCACAGATGGCAGAGAACTATTTTGAGAGTTGGGGTTTGAGGGAACTGCATGAGGGGGATTAGGACCTGATGAACTACTGTGAGGAATGTGATGGTCACAGCCCTGGATTGGGTCCTGGAGCAGAGGACAGGTTGATGTCTTATCCTGCTGGGCAAATAAGAAAATCTTGACGGGGCTCACCATGTCCCTGCTTTGGCCTCTTCCACCATGCCTCCTCCACTGTAGCCATGTGGGTCTCTTTCCTGCCATTCAGACACGGCCATGATTTTGCTTGAGTTCCAGGAAATCTTCATTTCCCGCATCTGCCTGGGAACTGCCAGCCATTCTCCAAGGCCCACTCATTGTGAATCCTACGTCCCATAAAACTCTCACCAGATCATCCTAACCGCAATAAGATCTCTCCTCCTCCCCCTCTTTTAAGGCATTTGAATTGCCTCAGGGTGCCCTTTATGGAAGTGATTTATGTATAAATATAGACACCTTAAATTTTATGCAACCGAAGACAGAGCACTCTCTTATTCATATTTTATACCCAGCAATGCCTATCACAGCCTACATAAAACTACAGATGAGCAGGAAGTGAGCTACAGGAGGAGAGCAGCTTTTTTTTTTTTTTTTTTTTCTAGTACCTTCTTTCTCTGAAAAGAAGACCTTGCTGGACAATAACTAGCCTAGAGAACTAGAAATAAAAACACCAGCCCCTGTCAGCCTATCACCTGCCATCATGAGCCTCTTTCTTGTGGCATCTCTGTAAGCCAGGTGAGGCAGGGACGGGCTAATCGGCACTGACAGTTTTTATCTCTAGTTTTCCAGGCTGTTTACTTTCCAGCTAGGTCTTATTTGGGGGGAAACACTGTCTGGGCAAGACAACTTTTAGGAGCACCACAGAGGATCGTTGCCCCAGAGAGGCAATGTCTCGTGACCACACCCCACCCCATCCCAATATGTCTGGAGTTATCCTAGCTCAGTAAATACATAGGAGGAATCTTCAAAATCAGTTCAAATGCAAATTCTTGGGCCTGCTTAGGATTTGGATTCAGTAGTTTGGATAAAAATCTGGGGTTTTGTTTTTAGAAGCCCACTCAGGTCATTCAAAGCTGGTGTTCCATGGGCCACTATTAGAAAACACTGCCCTATGGAATATTTCAAGTAAGAAGGGCAGGTACACAATGATGTCAAAGAGACTCAACTAGACATTGCCCATTCTGCAAAAGGGAAAAGTATTTCTTGGTGGAGAACTTGCAAGATGCACAGAGCTCTCAATTCTCGTTGACCAGCAACACATACAAGTCAGTATGTCTATGGTTTTCAAACACCCATGGAAGTGTCTAGGTTAGAGAGATCTAAGAGGCTTTAATTTCTGATAAAACGTACCCGAGGAAGATACGTAGGCTATAATATACCCAGACTTGTTTTTAATATCTGTGTTTAGATGCATAGGAAGCCCCCAAAAGAACCAGCCCAAAGTGGAAGAAGAGCTTATGTTGATTTATGATGTGGAGAAGAATTCCCAGCATTCCTAAGGAAAATGGAGAAAACTTGTCTTAAGAACAACACTGACCCAGCTAGCAACAATATCAATTCTACCTTCAGCAACTTCCTGAAGAACAGCACTATTGTGCTTTGAGCTAATCTTAACCCTAACTCTACTCTTACACTATAGCTTCTTTTAATTAATGTCTCTCAGACCTACTATGTGCCACATATCACACTAGACATTGGGACTATGACATTTCCCATGCTCCAGGGCAATAAGCACAGCAGCAGATGATTACCATATTAATAGAAAGAGCGCTGACAACAATATACTATACAGCATAGGTCCCCCCTCACACACACACACACACACACACACACACACACACACACACATCTGCCTTGGACAGAGGGAAGTTGAAGACAGAGACCCACTCTCCAAATTGACAGATTCCTGCCGGATTAGCACATATGAGCCAACATACTTTCCCTCCACCTGTTTCCAAGGCACAGGAGAAGTTCCCAGCTAAGGGAGCTGACATCATCTATCGTGCTAAGGCTTTCAGGGAAGGCGGCTCACAGCGGCGCTCAGGTGGTCTTCTCAGCCTGCCCAGCCAGTCTACGATGTGTTCATTCCTAGCCCTCTGCTTTTGGGGGCCTGCCTGCTGTGAAAGGCAGAATGGCTGGAGATCGACAAACAGGAGAGCTAGGGGAAGCCTTCTGGTGGGAGGATAAAGAAGCTGAGGAAGTAAGGAAACTGAGGCCCTAGATTTACATGCATGAATTCATGTCTAATTCATATTTTCACTAAGAGTTAGGGTGCATGGAAAAATCAAGGCTAACTGGCATGGTCCATTATCTGAAGCACTAGCTAACCAGCCACAAGACAGAAACCTGCCTGGCAGTGTTTCCCTCTGCAGGGTCCAGGCAGCTATGCTCTCTACCTTGCAAGCAGGTATCTGAGAGGCCCCTTCCAGCCCCAGGGAGCAGGCCCTGCTTCTATCACTGCAGAGAAGATGCCATGTCACATATAAACGGTAAAGAGAAACGGCTTGTATTGAGTGCAGAATTATTTTACTAAGCAAGTGTTTATTTTTATGAGGCATCTGCAATTTTTCTTAAGGTTACACACTGAGTAACTGCAATCATTGATTACATTAATGGATTACCTCTGGAGAAGGAATCTAATTACATTTTTGCACAATTTGCAAAATGTAGATGAATTTCAAACTTCCTTGCAGCCCTGGAGTTCTTCCCTTGAGCTCAGTGATGGAACTCTTGGTGAGGAGGCCCAAACAATGACTACCAAACAGCACACCATGAATCTGGAGATGGCTTGTTTCTCCCTCCACAAATAGGCACTAAGCTCCTTGCCTTTTGCATGTGCCAGCTCTGCCCTGAAGATACAGATGGAAACAAGACAGCGCTTCTCCTCCTCAAGTTTCCTAAAGTGTTAAGCAGCTTCAAGAGCCATAAACCCTCAAGTATTCCTGCACCCATTTAGGTAGCTGCTGGGTTCTATTTTCGAAGCACTAGGGAGAGAGTGGGGTTTCCAACCCAGGAGTTATCTTTAGAGTAACTTCCCTTTCCTGAAGGGGAAATCTGAGAGCACAGGAAAAGATTAAACAGGAAGCAACTTAAGAGGGCAGCTGTGGCCACGTGGCGCCCTACTAACACCTGATTAACTTATTCAGAGGTGGCAACAGCAAAGGAACAGGAAATGAAAGACAAAGTGAACAGAAAGAAGACACACAATTGGCTAATAACCATTTTTCAATCTTAATCCTTCTCATAGCACAGTAACGAAAATTTCAAAAATGAATTTTTTTTAATGTATTTAGTACAGGGTCTACAGGGTATCACTACACAGATTGGATTTGTAGTGATTCTCTTGTTTTCAGCCTCCCAAGCACTGGGATTACAGGTGCGTGCTACCACAACCAGTCTCAGTCGCTGTATCAGAACACCCCAGGGGCAGGGCCAGCACAGCATGGCACCCTGGAGATTGAACCCCAGTCACTATGCTCTGCCTAAGCAGGCACTTTAGTCCCATGAGCTATCTGGCCAGCCCAAAAATTAGTATTTTTAATCAATCAAATTAGCATATATTTGAGGGCAGCAAAAAAAAATTTCAATTCAGGTAAAACTGAACAGCATGATAACTTGGCTCAACTTTTCTAGAAAACAATTTGGCATTCTCCATCAAGAACCTCAAAAAATGTTACTATATTTTGAGCCAGTATCTCCTATACTGTGTATTTATCCTACAAGGATTAGAAATCTCATGAAAGATGTATGTACAAGGATTATTACTATAACATTAGTATAACAGCTGAAAACTAGTTAACATAAATATTTAACTTTACAGGAAAGACTAAGTGAAACATATCTGTATCCATATGGTAGAATATTATGAAGTCATTAAAATTAGGTTTATGAAGAGTTTTGATGACAAGGGCAAATGCTTATCATATCATTATAAACAAAACTAGGAATATAAAATTACATATGTTGTTTATACTATGGAAACACAGGGAAGTATAAAGGATATAGTCAACTATATGAATATATTGATGATGTTTTTCCAAAACTTTATGGATAATTATGTTTTAATATGATAATCAGGAGAAATGAAATAAGCGGATGGAAAGGAACATATAAAAGAGGAAATGTTAATATAATAAGGAAATAAAAAAGGTTGTCTCCCCAGGTTCCACGAAACTGGGTTGGGGACGAGCTTACCAAGGACCGAAGCCAGAGAATTAAGACTCAGATCATAGAGAAATGTCTGCTGCATGGAGTGGCACTTGGTGACAATGTCCGTCTCAAATTTGCTCCCTCCTTTCTAGATTAAATGGATTTATTGATAGATTTCAATCTCCCCAACAAGTCTTAAAGTTGGCCTGGGTCTGAGATTTTCAAAGACTTACTCGATGCCACTATCTTGGGCCTCCAAGTGAGATCCTAGCTGGCCTTAGGAACTTTCTACGTGACCCATGAAATGAAAGTTTCAAAAGAACAGCAGCATTTTTCAAAATACAGTGCAATCAGATCCCCCCGCCTTCAGAAATCAAAACAAAACTAACTGTAATCAGTTGACTTCAGTTCAGGTTTTGTCTCTGGAGACTCCATCTCCCACACAGATGAATTAGATGGTCCTGGAAAGCTTCTAAAAACAGGACCCCATCTGTTCGACACTTACATTTCACTCAGTAAACCATAAATGCTTAATGATGAGGCCAACAGCAAGGACTAAGTTGATCAATAATGAGCACAGAGGCAGCATTTCATTTCCACACCCTGCCAAGATGGGTCCCCGGCAAATGAGGAGCCTACTGCTCCTTCCGGCCTCCTTCACTCCCCCCTTTGGTCGCCCCCTGCTGGAAGGCAGCTCAGAGTTCCCCAAGTGGGGGCTGGGTCTGTTAGGAAACCCTGCTGGAAGTTCTGACAGCCCATCCGGAGGTTACCGGCTATTTTCTCACTGGTATCCTTTGCCCATACAATTTTAATCAACTCAACCGCATGAAGGGGAAAAGGAGCCTGGAACCACACTGAATTATTCACAACTCCAATCCCATAGGTAGAGGAATCCCATTCCTGAAAGTAAGTGATAGCTGCTCACTGATTGTCCCCCCTCATGACCCCTAGATACGAATCTAGTTTAAAAAGCAGAAGATGAAATCTTCATAAATCTGGATTTGTGAATAATCAGTGGATTTAAAACTATGTTTCAGTTGACTTTTTTTCTCAAGAATAATTTTGATATTTTACACTTGATTAGGAAAAAAGGACTTTGGCTTGGTCTTAGCATATTTATTTAAATATAACACATACATGGAAACTAAATTTTTATGCACTAATAAGTATGATGAGTGGACTTCTTTAATGAGGGTTAAAAAATAAGCAATAACCTTCAGGATTGTAGGTCAAAAAAATATAATCTTCATGCATTTATTTGATGCCTGATTTAGGCCATTTTCTGTTGCTATAACAGAATGCCTAACACTAGGTAATTTATAAAGAAAAGATGTTAATATCATAATTCTAGTCTAAGAGCACATAGTAGTTCATATAAGAGTTTTGTGTTGTTTCACTCATGGGAAAAATGGACAAACAAGTCAATATATGCAAAGAAGTCAGAACACAAGGATGACCTCACTTTTTACCAACCTGCTCTTGTGGTAACTAATCCAGTTCCATGAGAAAGACATTAATCCCTCATCCCATAAAGACAATTAAATTTTCACATGACTTTGAGAAGAGACAAAGCATATTGAAAAGCCTGGGCTGAATTAACTTTTGAACTTCCGGGTGTGGAAAAAGAAATGTAAGCTCAACAAAAAACAGGTCATTCTTCTCTAGGCTTGAAGAAAAGCTTGTTTTCTGGGTTTTATCCCATATTCCATGTCCACAGCTAATGTAGCTCCCAGGTAGTGGGCAACGAACCAGCCACACTCTCCGGTTTCTCAGCTCCCTCCCAAAGCTCCTAGGAAAGTAGAGCCACCTCTTAGCTGTGGACCTCACCTCCTGCTGCTGTCACACCTCAGGTGTCCCCTGCTAAGAGGCTGAACCACACCCACTGTCTCAGCCCTAGTGTCCCCAGAAGCCTGCTCAGAGTCTAGCTGCCTCCCCATCGATCCCTTCCCTGGCAGATGGATGAATTTCTTCATGTATCATGAAGCCTCATCACTCACACCTCATGACTCTTCCAGGAGTTATTTAACTCCTCTGCTAACTTCGGTTTCCTCATGTTCCAGATGTGACATTTACTCATAGTACCAGTGGGGTTTGAGTGAAATAATCATGTCCAGGACTTGCCATGGCTGCTGGCACAAGCTAAGCATTCAGTAACTACTATTTAGTAGTACACGAGGCCACAAGCTCCATGAAGGCAGGGATTGCTGCCTTTTCCATCCAAAGCTAACAGTCATTCCTGGTAAATGATAAATGAGCTCTAAGTAAAGGGTTGAAGTATTTAGTCCACTTCAAATGGCACTATTCCTGACCTCTTATCCACTTTCCTTCTCTGGGAGACACCAGTGGCATTTTGTTTGTCCACACCCCATAGCACCATCTCCCACCATTCTGAGTCGGTGTCACCTCACTGTGTTCTCTCAGAGAGCAGGGGCTCCCTGGGCTCTCCCTCTTCCACCTCCAATGCTGTGCATTCCACATACCTGCAGTAAACACCAAGAGTGATGGGCTGGCCCTGCCAGGTCCTTCCAAGAACCACCAGAGACGGATCATTAGCCCGAGCCACAGAGCTCTGACCAGGACTTGCAAACACTCTGGTTTGATTTCATGAGGAAGCACCTGGGTGGGTAATTTTTTAAACTGCACATTTCTGTTAGGTCAGTTGAGATGAGCAAATAACTGAGTTTCAACCCTTAACCATAGCCAGAGGTCCCTCCTCCTTCTGATGTGAAGTGATTTTTAAGTCCAAGAAATAAAAGCTGCCTTGAAGTTAAGAACTGACAACAACATAGCCTGGGCAGAAGGTGGCATGCAGTATGCACGTGACATTCAGACTAGACCAGGCTGGGGTAAGGGATGGCAGAGGTGTAGGTACGGAGCTGCCCACAGGGACAAGGTACCAGCATTACACTTATGGACAACTGCCTAAGGGACCCTCTTCCTTCTCCTCTACCGATTCCCCCAGAAGGATATGCCCTGCACTCTGGGGAGGGGATATGTGTACAACTGCTTTGCCTAGTTTCCTTGGCAACCATGCAGGATCTGGAAGCTCCAGGATGAGGGGGTGGGGTGTTCCAAATGCAGCTGCTGATGTCAGTCAAACGTGGTACCTCCACACCCGTGTTTAACAGCCTCTCGGCTTCAGAAGTTTACACACACACACACACCTCTAACTGTTCATTTCTAATTTGGTGCCAAGTGGCCAAGCAAAGAGCCTCTGAGAATGTTATATAATGAATCTCATTTCACCAGTGTGAATAGACACGGGGGCCTGGCACCACATGATCCCCAGCACCAAGGACACAGGATGGCCCTTGGTTGCATTTCAGGATTTTATCCAAGTCTATGCACCAAGAGGCATTCATTAATTTTGTATCACAGTTTGTCGTGAACTGAGACCAAGGGATAGGGAATCAGGTGTCACCTTGGGGGCTGAAGGGAATCAGATTTGGAGATCTGGTCCCAGATTGACAAACGTGTGGGATGGGGGCACTCAGAGGCACAGTTGCTTAGGAAGAAGAAAGATATAGTCTCCAGCTTCGAAACGAGTTCTATTCTAAAACCTCATTTGTGAGTCACTTATTTAGAATTCAGATCCCATTTCCAAAGAAGTCATGTCTGTTATAATAAATGATGATTAGGTTTTTAGGCTAGTCTGCAAAAGCCTATTTAAACTCATAATGTAGATGAAATACTATACATTTGCAATGAAAAGCAATAGAAAAAATATCCTATTGTGATACCAGTAATTAAATGAAAAAGAAAAATAAGAAAATCAGAAAATAAATAGCTTTCTTTCACTTCTTTTTTGAGTGTTAGAACCTCGAGATGGAGGAGGTGGCTGGCCTGGGTTCTGAGGGAGGATGACCCTCATGTTATTCGGTGACTGAAAACCTTTGGGAGAAGAGAAGGAAAGGGGACTCCTCCCAAGATGTGGGTGAGCTTCCCGGGGTGGAGAGAAGACCATAAACCCATAGCAGCCTGGGTTCCAGTTCTGCCTCTACCCCTCCTCTAGCTTTGTAGGTGCTGGCCCTCCTGAATCTCGGTTGCTTCCCAGCAACCTCGACTGACCACTTCAGACGACCGCCTGCATGAGAGACATAGTGCTGGCTGCCTTCACAGAAGGACTTGTTCTTCAGGTTCTGGGAGGGCCACTAGCCCAGAAGGGAGCAACACGGGAGGCAGAAAGGCACAGCCATTTCAGCATAGCCCAGGAAACTCCGAAGGGGCTACTCCTGGCCCAGTACCCTCCACAATGCTGCCCTACCTCTGCATGTGAGCCTGGACTCTACCCACTGACAATGGACACTGAGGCTGATTCCTAGGCAACCCTGCCTATAACAGCCTGGCCTAGATTAGGCACAGGAAAAGCAGAGAACTTCTGTCCGGTCTCTTTACCTGCACAGGGCCTTACTCAGCTCAGAAGTCTAGTGACACCCCAAGTAGTGCTGAGCGTGGGGCTGCTGGGAGCCCAGGGTCAGAAAGACAAGCAAGGACCTTCTTGAGAACTCACAAAAGTATGTCCTATCCCCTGCCTTATCAATTTCTCATCTCTGAGACACAATACCCAACACCCACAACTTAACAGAGCAAAGGCTTATTTTAGCTCACTTTGCTAAGGTTTGGGTCCATACTCAGGTGGCTGCAAGGCTGGGTGGCTTAGCAGAAGGACACTGCACAGGGGAAGCAGTTCAGGGCACAGCAGTGGGAAGCAGGGATTGGGGAAGGAGGAGGAATGGATTTATCCTTCCAGGCCACACCCCCAGTGCCCCATCCTCTGGCTAAGCTCCGCCCCCATCACCACACTTGGTTACAAACTCATCAGTAGACCAAGAAGTATCACAGCCCACAATCCAGTCACCTCCCAGAACCTGTCTATGAGTGCATGAGGCTTGAGAGAACATTGAGATACAAACCTCAACACTCCCTGAAAATGAGCAGGCTTGGAGATAAGCTACAAGGTCGTGCTTTTAACATATGTGTGTTCAGAATTGAGAGGACATAAGGTAGCAATAGAATCTAAGTAAGAAGCAGAGGATTATTTGTTTGGGGCTGCTCCATCCTGTATGGTAGCCACTGGCCACGTGACTATTAAAATTTAAATTAATTTATATTAAGTAACACTTGAAATTTTGTTTCTTGGTTGAAATAGTCATATTTCAAGTACTCAATAGCCACATGTGGGTTGTAGCTACTACCAAGTTCAGATTTGTATTAATTATTACAGGAAACTCTGTCAGCACTAATTGCAGTATTGAGTTATGAAGGATCTAAGAATGCTTAAATTGTATTCCATATCAACTTTCCAAGAAAGGATTCACAGATAGACATGCACGGATAGTGAAGCAAGACAGGTATGGTGCCACTAAGGCTCCGGTGTCCTCTCTCCCCTCCCCTCCTCCCACCCCACCCATCACCCATCACCTATCACCTAGAACTGCATGTTGAGTTCCACAAAGGACAAAGAGAAAGGAAACCAGAAAGACCCAAAACCATGCAGGCCTTTTGGAAATTCAACTGTAGAAGCCCCCAGCATATAACCCCCCATATTTCAGCTCCACCAGGTAACCCCACAGTAAGACGAGGCTGATATGTGTTCAAAGTAGTCAACTCCTGCAGCCTTTCTTCTCAGGCATGAGCAGAGAGATCCAGCCCCTCCCCCCAGAGGCCAACGCTGCCTGTCACTGGCTGGCCCCATAATGGATGGCACTTGAGCCTACACCCTCCGCAGTGCTTGGGGGTCTCTCTGGGAGACCCCGCACTAGCACTGGCTTTCCTTGTGTATCTGTCCTTTCTCTTCACCTGCGCTGCAGCTCTGCTCACGTGCCTAGCAGCAGGACTTAAGCTCCATCTCTCCCCTGTGGTCCAGGCAACACCCAGGCCTCATACTGGCTCCCAAAGGGATTCGGGCCAGGCTCAGCTCCGGTCCTTCTTACTTGGCGACATAAAATTGACAGAATCTACAACCACAGCTGGCACCAGCTCTATGGACCACCTTGGCAATCAGTGCAAACAGAGGAGTAGCCATACTCGCAATGTAGAAATGTCACCCACACTGCCCCCTACACCCCGGAACAGCAGCCACTTTCCTCTGCCTGGGCCCTCCTTTCTCTACACCCCCAACAGTCTCACGGTGTCTTCCCTTTGGGGAGTGTTTTCACTTCCAGAATATTAGGGGATCTGCTCACAGCACATAGTGGGGGCTACAGTTTTCCTAAGAGGCAGGGCTGGGCTACCACAGACAGGGTAAGATTTTGGCTCTCCTCTCTACAGTATCAACTCACACTGTGCTTATCTTCAAAGCTCTGCACTGTGACTTTTTAGATACCGTGTATATAAATCTTCTTTCAGAGACTGGTATTATTGTTCAAACAGAGTTCTTATTGGACACAACTGATAAATTAGAAGGCTGCTTCAGCTGCTGCTATCCCACTGAGGATCTCAAACGCTGATGATTTTCTGCTCTGCAGCTCCTTTCACAATATGCCACACTTTTGCCAGCAAATAAGGCTCTCAGCTCCTTTCTACTCCCACTCAGTAAACACCTGAGACAAGTTCCCACCACACACACCTGTGCAGGCAACAGATTTCCTCCCCCCAGCATGTGGCCATGTACACAGCCACGCATAAGCCACACTCACCCACACAGGTCAGGTTGCCCAGAATCAGGCAACAAAGCCTCTGAGTCAATGAAATATCATTTCAGAGAAGTTTCCTCCAGACTCCATGGAACCTTCAGGGCCTGAGACAGCTCCTGCACCCCAATACGATAGCACCTTGACATTGTTGGCATCAGACTTTGCAGAGTTACCAGCAGATGTTTGCATGAATCATTTTGTTCAACTGGAACCATATAGCAACTCTCAAGGCAGCTATTACTAATTGCATTTTACAGATGAGGGTACTGTGTTCAAAACAAAGTAAAACACTTTGCTCAAGGCCTGATGCCTAAAATATGGCAGAGCTAGAACTCAGTGCAGTGTCCCCTGCATTTGGCAGGGCTTGAAGTCTATTCTGAATGAGGGAGGTATGTTGAAGACACAAGATAGAGAATTGGGTTGAGATACTAGTATGACTGTGTTAAAACACAGAATGAAAAAAAAAGGAAACGTACCTCACCCATTCCATTCTGTTTTAGTCAACAAACAATGAGATATAGAGGCAGAAAGAAAATGTTCAAAGCTATAAGCACGTAAAAACCACCAAGAAATGAAGGTCCTTCTTCTGTGAGAAATGCAATGTTCTCTCTACCACTTCTCATGCAAAGCCCACCCTTGCTCTCTCCTGTCTAGGTCTTCTCTGATCACAAAAGCCCACATCAAAGCCCTCCAAAGCAAGGATTCCTTCCTGAACTTTAAGTCTATAAGAATCACACACTTTCCCAGTTGTACCCCTAGAGATTCTGACCCAGCATATGTGGGATAGTGCCTGCGAATCTGCATTATTGACAAGTTGTGTGCTGCTGCTGAGTCATGAACTACCTTTAGGTACCACTGGGCTTAAATCTGGTAAATCATTACCAAGACAAGTTAGAACTTGGCTTTTTTGGTACACCATCTCTGTTCCCAGCTACTTCCCCTCTGCCCTCCCCATAGTCTGACCCATATTCAGAATCCCAACCCCCAAACCCAGGACCAATCCTGGTCACAGTTTGGGCCTCTTGCCTTGTTAGCACTTTTGCCCTATGTACCCTATAACTAGCTTCTCAACCCTGGTTCTCTTCCTCCTTGACAGTCCAGATTTCTCACGAACTTGTGGGGCTTTCTCCTCTTCCAACCTTCTTCCCTGAGAATTGAACTATGCAGTCCTGAACGTCCAAGTAGCACCTACTGTCCACATATCTGCTGCCCTACTGCCTTGATGCCAGTTGTCTACTTGCCCAGATGCCCATGTTTGCCTAACCAAGATTTCCTTTCACTGAGCTGTCTTTGCTGGAAAATTCAGCTCCTAGTACTGTCCCTTCTCACTGTGGCAACTTGCATGGATGCTGAACTCTAGTTGTTCTGTTAGAAAGAACCACCTACCATACTGTTTCCTTTTCAGCACTAGATAGTGGACAGATCCCCTAAAGGGCAGAGATGAGACAGATCTGAAACCTCCCTACTTCTTCCTCACTGTAATCAATAGGCCATACCTCTGTAATATGGTAGTTTTATATTATATTCTCTTATCTCCCATACAAGGCATCCTTGCTGATTTGATTATGGAAGTTGGAGCCCTCATTGCATATATAAGTCAACAACATTAGCCTTCACTCTCTGGGCAGCCAGAAAACAGTAAACAACAACCAGTTTGAGCCCTTGCCTGGTAGATACCCAGAAATACTGTTTATCATCCAGTTGAGAAAGAAGAATATCTTTTGCCATCCCCTCCAGCGCCTCTCACTGGGGCTCTCTGAGCAGGCACTCCATGAATACTAAATGAATCAGCAAACAAGTGGATGAGAGGGGTTGTGCCCAGTTCTCCTTGGTGTTACCCAAATCAGCACGCTCAGCCAGGAACAAATGACTTCCGATCTGCAGAAGCTGAGGGAATGCCTCCAGGCCAGGCTTCCAACTAATTCCCAGCACAAAATTGAACCTGCACATTCAGATGAATTGTGGCTTGAAGACAGCAATTACACCAGCACAGCAGTGCTTGCATTTGTTTTTCCTATACATGAATGTCTTACACACCAAAGACTATACTGTGCTCCACCCCTATTCCAGACCTCCTTCCTTCTTCCTCTTGTCCACTTCATTTCCATCAATGGCCCCTGGCCAGGCCAGCTATCTCAGCAGGTGCAGTTAACAGCTGCACTTGCAAAGCATCCCCATCTCTCTGTAATCATCTCCCCATCCTTTCTTTGGGTGCATTTCTGAAAAATTAAAAGAATAATATCCAGGGAAGGTACCCAACATATTCATGCCTCAGCACAAGATGTTCATCAAATTAGTGAACCTGTTCTCCAGCAGAAGCCCAAGAAAGAGGGACAACACAGAGCTGGCTTTTGGCAGGCAGAAAAGCTGCACAGGAGAGGAAATATCCCCATGTGAGTTACCGCTGCAAGGGCAGGCCTGGGTGCTTTAAGGGGTTTATGTTCTCTGCCTGGTTTGCTGAAGTAACACCACAAGGGCTCCAGGAGGACAGGGACAGAGCAGCCTATGTGCTGCAGACTGTGGGTGTCCCAAAAGGTTTACACTGCTCCTGCAGGAGCTGGACCAAGGAGATGTGGAATGCTTTGCACAAAGCAAAGACTTTCTGTTGCCGGGCAACATATGTGCCGCTGTGTTGGTTGAGTTTCAGTGCTACCAAGCTTTCCTAGCTCTGGGGGTGGGCTCTTGCTGCTGATGACCCCTATGGACGCCAAACTTTCAGGCAAGATGCAGCTCCCCACAGATTGCCCAAGGTAAAAGCTTCCTACTGGCTGGGCTCAGTCGGAAGGAAGTAGGAGAAGGACATGGCTGCAGGAGATCAAAGCCTCAGAAGTCTGTGGTGTTTATCTCATTAGGCTGTTTTACATAATGCCAGCCAAAAACAGAAAGAAGAAAACAGCTGAAGGGCGGAGTTCAGACCTGGCTTCTGAGTTCTACTTCCCCAGGCTCCTAAGGTTGAGGTGCACTCCCTAGACAGCCCCTTCCTTCCTGACCAGGGTACCTTATCTGCAAAGGAGTTGTAACAATGAAGACTGGGCTCCAGGTCACCTCCAAGCAGCAGTACCACTTACATGAACAAAGAGATGGATACCGCTGTACTCACCGGAAGTCCTGCCCTAAGCCCTTTAGTTTACAGCATTCATCTGATCATATATAGGGACAGCTGGGAGAAAGGGACCAGGAGTCCAATCCACTCAGAGGGAAGTAGAAGAAAGGGGAGAGCAAAGGTGGTTATGGAGGAGCAGGCTGGGCCAGGAACTCTCGGGTCAGTCCACTGGGAAAGGGAGCCCAGGTGCCACTGGGCCAATGTCCCACAGAAGTCCACGGCCACGAGGCTGATGCTAGCAGAAAGGAGGATAAGGAGTTCCCCGGGGTCCAGGAGGTAGACAGGAGCCACCTGGAGTAGCTGGAGGGAGTCTAGACAGCACTAGGGAAATGGAACCAGCAAGAGTGAAGAAGAGGGCATAGGAGGGGCCTGATGAGGAGGCCAGGTAGGCATGCCAAGTAGGATGAAGTACAGGCTCTGCACCACGCTCCATACTACAGCGGAAGGACCCATGGGGCTTCTTGTCACATACAAGCTGGGTGAGGCTGACCCAAGACTGAGCTAACCTGCAGGCATGAGTCAGAGACCAGAGGTTCCAGGAGCTGCGAGGGCTCTCAGCCACCTCCAGCAGGCAAGACATTCCAGGCTGGGACTTCCTGGCCCTCTCTGGGGCCACCAAAGATCCTTGCTCAGTCACAGTCTGTCTCTGCGTCCACCCTCCTTGTCCCTCACTTCTTTCCCTCCTGTCTAGCCAGCCTTGACTTTTGCTACCACCCCTGCACCCAGCCTTGGGGTAGCTTCTCAGCACTCATGTTCTCTGTCCTGCTAGCATCAAGGCCCCTGGGAGGGTCAGAGGTGCGGGACCCCCATGCTGTGGACAGAGGCAGCTGCTCCACTGGGTCCCATTCTTGGTCCTCAGCAGGTGCCTCTCCAGAAATCACCCTCCAAGCCAGGGTGGGAACCTTGAGTGAGCCTGTGGTTCAGGCAGGAAGTCAGGAGAGGAAAGCCTCCGTCTGTCTGTCCGTCTGTCTGTCTGTCTGTCTGTCTCTCTCTCTCTCTCCCTCTCTTCCCTCTCCTGTCCTCTCATCTCTCTTTCTGTCTCTCTGTCTGTCTCTCGGTCTATCTCTCTGTCTGTCTCTCTGTCTGTCTCTCTGTATGTCTCTCTGTCTGTCTCTGTCTCTCTGTCTCTGTCTCTGTCTCTCTCTGTCTGTCTCTGTCTCTTTCTCTCTGTGTCTGTCTGTCTCTCTCTCTCCCCCTCCCTGCCTCCCTCCCTCTCTCCCTCCCTCCCAGCTGGATATATGCCATGTGACCATCCAATCTAATTAGCTGAACCCTCAATCTTGACAGAGGCATCAAAAAAAAAAAAAAATCCCTCACTTCCTTGGCTTGCAGCCTCTTGAAAGATAACAGAGAAGATCTGATCGCAGCAAAAATGTAGCCTCAGCGCCACAATTCTCACGTCCAGCAGCAATCAACTGTGAGCTCAAATCTCCATTTTACCCATGCCAAGTAGAATAAGAAAATCTGGGTTCACAAGCACAGCAACAGCGAGCCTCAGGGATCCAAATGGGAAAGTTAGTGACAGCTGCCCCATGCCCAGTCCCTGCTGAGCAGATCGGGAGACAGGGTGAGAAAGGACCTCTTGCATGCCTTCCTGCAGGTGTCTGCCAAGCAGCTTTAGGCAGGCTTTGTTACCACAGTCCTGCCAGCCCACCCTGGCTGCCGGGTCCCAATCACTGGCCACCCCGCCTCCCCCACCTGTCTTCCCTTGCCCTTAAAGAGCAAGTGTCCAGGCTGCAGGTCACAGGACACTATGCCAGAAAGAACAAAGGTACAGGCACTCAGACTGGCCTCTGGGGCTCTTGGGGGTGGCTTGATGATGTGGAATTCTCCAAACAGGTATGGCCAACTCAGACTGAAACCAGAGTTGTGAAGAGCCTGTGAAGACATGTAGTCGGAAGAGGGAACAGCACCACTGAAAGTGCCCCCGCAGCACCAGCCAGCTGCCCTGGCCACTCCAGCCACCCACCGCCAGCTTCTGTCCCATGCAGAGCATTAAACCAGACAATCCATCCAAACAGGGCCTTTGCCTAGTTCACCTCCCAAGGCTGCCTGTCCCCTGTCCGCTGGCCAGTGACACTCTCTTGCCCTTCTCCAGCTCTGAAAAGGGCAGGAGGATCTGGGTCCAGAGGCCACAGAGACACCTGTCCCACCCATGCTACCCGCCTGGGTTGCTAGGACCAAAGCAAAGCAGTGATAGGTGGACTGAGGACACAATTCTGAGTCACACAGGACCTCTGCCTTTCTCTAGGGTAGGAGAAAGAAAAAGGCACCCACAGCACCTGTCCAGCAACTCCCCCAGGGAACTTGGTGCCTAAAAATGGAGCCACCCTCTACTCCTCTCCCCCCCACACACAAGTGCACATGGCCTCTGCCACCTCTGAAGCTTAACCCTTTACACTTGGACCTGGCAGCCTCGTGGTCAGTACACCGGTGGTTTCCCCTGCTCTCACCGGGCTATGAGGCGCTTGGCTCAGAGGTCTGCAGCGAAGTATCGCACTGGTGGACTTAACGTTCCAAAAAACAACAGTTGCATGCCAAATTGTGCCTTTTCCTATTTGAAAACATTTTCCCCCCAACCATGATTGATGATCGAATACAAATTCCTGATGAAAAGATCAAATACAAATTCCTGATGAAAAGAATATAACCCCGGGTTAACCAAAGTCCGAATACTTGCCAGGAGACTCCAAAGGCTTTCCTTGGGCAAAAAATTAATCTACTGAGAAAGAGTACAGAGAGTAAGATATTACGGTCAAATTATAAAATAACTAACCTAATACCAAAATGAATTTATTCATTTGATCTCAGATATTAAAGAGCGCAGAACTCTCAAAACAAGCAATCAGATAGGGGAATTTGTTTCGTTTTTCCAATGCTTGGTAATAGGAGTCTGCTTATCTTTAACTGCTGCCACTCAATGTCAAAGGGGGTTCCCGTGCCCACTTCCCACCTAATTTCATCAACACTTGACCTTTGAAAATTAACATGGACACTCACTGTCCTTCCCCCTCATGCCGGCTTCCCCCATCACACTTAGTACCAGCTTCAGTTGTGACAGCTGTTCACCTGCCCTCTGGCTCCAAATAGCTGTCATGGGATTCAGACATGGCAAATGCTCTCTGCCAGTTTAATAGCCCATTAGCCAACTTCGTGAGAGGCAGATGCATCCCTCACCAAAGAGTAGCATCAATTCCCCACCACCACACGCTGGAGACCTTTCCATCTATCCACTATGCCCATGACTTTCATCAGTTAAAAATAGACCAATTCACAGCACAGGCTACACATTAGATTTTTCAGGACCCAACTGATCTACAGTTGGAGAACGAACTCCCTGGAGACATCCAAGGCTCAAAGAGGGCCCCCTAAAGCTTCTCTGTCTTTGCTGCTGCTGCCATGTGACATGTTTTCAGTTACACCTGATGGGTGAGCTCTTTGCATTCCAGGCATGTACAGGGTTTACAGCTAGAAGAGCTCTACCAGGTTTCCCCTGAACTGTATCTGCAATTTACACCAAAATAATTCTCTTTGCTGAAAATTCCAAACTATCTTAATTGCTTGAAGCAATTCTCCTATATTGTAATTACCTCGTTGCCTTGTAATTATTTGCTTTGTGAATGTCTCTCCGCCCCCAATCTTCTCCGCCCCCCAACTCAAGCTCCTTAAAAGAACTCCCCCAGTGGCCTTGCTATCTACCATGTCTGACACTTAGAAGAAACTCAGTAGCTCTGATTAAACTGAGTTCATTTGGATTGAAACTTCAATGTCAATAACTTCTTCCTCCTTAGATTCTGCATCCCATTAGCAGCCCTATAATCTATTATTGTTAAGTGGCTGATCAACAGGACTTACATATTTTGAAAATCTTTTAGGCTTCTAATTAGTGACTATACTAGACCAATATATTATGAGGAAATAAGCAATTATCATCATTCATTTCTATATTTAGGTCCTTATGTATCCACTTCCATAAAGAAATTAATAACCCCAATTATTAGAGTCTCTAAGGCAAATCGTGCACTAAAAGGATGTGGCATGGTTAGCTCAATATCTAGGACATGGACTGCTCTTTAAGTTCTTTGTGCCCATGTGCTGGTACCTATAGCAATGGTTGCAGGTTGTGGGGAGCAATCAGGTTAATGCCAGCCCAACTGCTGGCATCTGCTTCCCAAATGCAGGCCAGGAGAACTAGGTAAGCATCATTTAGACTCCTACAGTTTTTTTCCTAAAAATCAGTGAATGACAGTTCTGTTTTGTTTAGTTTTTCTTACCTCTCCTACCTCCCCACTCTCCACGCTGCACTACGGATGGCTAAAGTCAAATCCAAAAAACACACCCCGTACATGCAAACAAAACTAGGCAACAATAAAGAAAGATGTTTCAGCCTGAACAAGTGCTTTCTTCAAATTCCTCTGTAAGGGATTCCTGAGAGCAAGAAACAATAAGACATTCCTTTGCCTCTAAGTGTAAACTGAATCTTCACTCTGGCTTGTTGAGTGAAAAAAAAGGTAGAAAAGGAACATCTGACCGGTGCAAGAGACGAAGCAAGATGCTTACTCATAATCGAGTCAGCAAGAAGATCTGTGCCAGCAGAGGGAGACGCCTGTGGCACAGACAGGCAGCAGATCCCCACGGGGCAGAGAGCAAAAATAGCCAGCCAACCCTGGTGGCTTGTTAAGTCACCCTCTTATTGTAATTTAAGTCCTAATGATCCCTGGCTGAGAAATTCCCTAACCGACAGGAGCAACTACAGATTTTGTCTGTGCTAAGCAATCACAGGTGAGCCACGGCCCAAAGCCCATAATTGGAAATTTGTAGTTGGTATACAATCCACCTGCTTCACACCCCACCCAAAGTTCCGCCACCTGCAAACCACCAGCTCCTTCTGCCCTTTACAAATGATCACAAGGTGCTACTAGGTTGCCATGATAATGTTCCCATAATCCTGGAGACACGCTGGAGTTCAGTCCCACGAGCAAGCTCAGCTGGGTAGGTGAACTCTTAAACGCCTACCAAGAAGGTGCGGGTGGGATCATTACCTGGCTGCCAGTGACTTGTTTTTGTTTCTTAGTTTTGGCTTGAGTGTTGTTTTTAAAAGCTCCCCAAATCTTTAATCCAACCAAAACTAACTGAGGCAATTCTGCCCAGAACAATGTCCTGAGACTGTCCACAGCTCCCAGAAGGCAGAGTATCCAGCGCCCCAACCACTCCAGGGGTAAGGTCACATGCAGGCCCAGCCACTGAGGCTGGGACGTACTCACGCAGGGCATGCCACTCGTCCTGACGGATGGTCTTCGTGATGTTGAATGTGAGGTTCCTGGGGATGGTTGCTGAGGAGTAGTGGTACTTGATGTACGTGCATCGCTCGATTTCTCCTGAAAAAGAGAGGGGCCCATGTGTTAATGAATTGCAACCATGTCCAGAGCAGCTCTGGTTCTATTTTGCCAGCCTGGAGAGACAGAGTCGCTTCATAGTGCACTTGTGACACCTGCTTTATATAAAACAGATGAGCTGCTTTGGCTCAAAAAGAGGAAAAGAAAAGAACCACAATCAAAGACCTTTGATTTATTTTTAAAAATACACCTCTGAGATAATGTAGAGGTGGAAAGAGCCAATGTTTAGGCTGCTAAGAGCTAGTTTTAAAAAAAAAAAAAGTAGAGGAGTACCCTTGTTTTTCTAACCTTCTTAATAAAACCAACTCTCAAATTGAAGTTTGGCATCAAAACCCATCAATAAACACACACACACACACACACACACACATCAATAGTTTCCACCCTGGACCAGGAGAGGCCAGGCTTGGCCCTCATGGTAGCATTTGCTTTTAGTACAAATGCTGCCTTCCAGCCTTCTGCACAGGGAGCTGGGTTGCAGGAAATCTCTTCCTTTCCTCTCACCAGCCTCCCCAATGCCCTCCAACCTCACCTCTGACCGTGAAGTAGTCAAGTCAATCTCCCTCTCTTTCAACTAGTCTCTTCCCAGGCTTCCGGGACACAATCATGGTACCTTCACTCAACACCCAGTCCAACATATTATCAAATCAGAGCAGACTTTGTTGCCAGTCAAATCATTATTCTAGGGCTGAGATTCTCAAAGCGTGGCCTCGGGCCCAGCAGCACTAACATTCCCCAGGAACTTGTTAGATGTGCAAATTCTCAGACCCAATCCCAGACATCCCCAAGCCAAAAACTCCAAGGGAAAGCCCAGCTGAGTTTTATTCAGCCTTCCAGCTGATTCTGTTGTGTGCTTAAGTTTGAGAACTGCTGCCTTAGAAACTGCTAACAGAATTACCAACGCATCATTTCAAAACTCCATGGTGTTTGCAAATTCCAAAAGGAAGGCCTGATTCAGAGTTCCTCCCTTGTACATTTGGTGCCCTGCAGGCATTGCTATTGACAATTGCTTTTATCTGGGGAATATTAAAACTCAATGTCAGGGCATTGTGAAGAATCAGGAAAGGAGTGATTTTTTAAAGGTTAGGGGTTTTGAAATTTGGTTTTGCACCTGAATGGATTTTGATGGTAATCCATTTTGCACCCCACTGATTTTCAATTTATAACGGGTGGCACCTGATTGAATTGTTTGACCCCCCCCCCTCCGGCCCACTGTCAGCAGGGAACCTGGCAATTGGTGGAGTGCAATAATTTAGACGGTGCCTTGTGAAACCGATGCTTTATTGTAAGTCATATCTGGACAACTGCCCAGTTCCCAGTTATTGGCGGACATTCCTCAAATGGGACAGACTCTATTTGAAGAGACAAAGATTTGGAAAGTGGTCTGGACTCTTCACCTCGACTTTTTCAAACTTCCTGTGTCTACCTCCTTAGCCCACAGGCCTCCCGCAGCCTCTCACAGGCCCCCAGCTTCCCCCAAGCACACCTCCTGCCCTTCCCTGCATTCTGTCATCCTGCTTCCTTGGCTAGCACAACTTGAAGGAGCATCTAGCGTAACGTCCACTTCTTCCACTCAAACTAACCCAAATTACAGCACACAGTCCGCAGATCACTCGGCACCTTGGCTACAGGAGCAGCCCCAGTATCTCCTGCTCCCTAATGGTGCCACCTCTTGCTGACATCAAAGGGCCCACCCAATTCTGTCAGCACTACTTCAGAAATGTCCCTGGAGTCTGGTGTCTCCTTGCAGTCCCCACTTCATCCATGGCAGTTGTTCTAATATAATGACATGCATCCTAACAACATTCCAAAGCCAGGCTGAAAGTATGACGAAGGTTACCTAAGAAGGCAACCCTTGCTGATGTCACTGCCACCTTCATCTGGAAAGTATACGCTCCCATGTTCACACAGTGACAATGTCACCTACCAATAGATTTCTCAAATGGGTCTCCATTGTTCAGTGACAACCACATTTTGTGGGAACTTAGTAGGAGAAACGTGCCAGCTGCTTTATAGGCCAGTGGTTCCCAACTTGTCGTGAAGCTCACAGAGAGGACATTTAGAACACACCTTGGGATAAACAGACAAGGTGGCCCCTGACCAGACTCCCTGAGAGCTGAAGAAGCCAGCATTCCCAACACCCCTGGGGCCCATTCCTGATGTCAGACCTGCCCCACCACCCAGGAGACCCCATGACTGAGTTGCAGGTATCACCATCTCTGTTTTTGAAATGAGAAAGATCCCCTTAAGATTACACAACCTCCTTCAGGAAGTGATTGTGCCAGGAACAGAACCCAGGGTAGCTCAACGAGAGTCTCCCTTTCCAGGGCCACCTCTGCTCAGAGGCCTCCGCTGGCCTTCGTGCACAAGGGAGAAACCTCACACTCCTGAGGCATTAATCCCCCCAAGCTCCACTCCAGCTCCCTGCTGGCCCCAGCCTTCCCACTCCCAAGCTGCTGCTGGCAGACTTTCCCTCCGCACCCTGAGTGGACCACAGCCCTTTATACCTGTCTCCAGCTCCTCCCTATCTCCTGAGGAAGATGATTGTCATCAGAGAGGATGCAAATGGTAGCACCAGGAAAGCCAGGCTTGCGTCTAGGAAGTGCCCAGCAGCCCCCAACAGGAGCGCTCACCTGGGCTTCTCCCTCCTCCCCTCCACTCCCTGAGCTTCCTCCTTGCAAACCGCACCATGGGCTGTGATTTATCTGTTTACACGCCTCACTCCCCCACTAGATTATGAGTTCCTCAAGGGCAGGGACGTTGTCTTACTCATTTATCTTTATCCCCCAGCCCCCAACACAACAAGGTAAGCACCTCCACCAAGCGCTCCAAATGAAGGCGTGAATACTATGAAATGGCCTTGGTCAGACCACAGTGGGAAAGAAACCAACTGTTTTTATTAATTGCAAGGGAAATAATTGAGGCAAATAATTGAGGTAACCAGTGAAAGGAGATGACTGCTGCAGAACTCGGGGAGCCTACAGTCAATCCTCATCCCTGTCTGGACAATGTATGGAGAGACAATCACAGTGAGGGAGGAGAAAACCGAACGTGATCCCAGAACAGCGTCTCGCTCATTGAGCAAATGTAATCCAAGGGGCAAGTAGGTCAGTGGTTATAGGAGGTGAAAGTGTTGGGTGGGCATAGAAAAGAAGTAATGAGAGTAGAAGGTGATACCAAGAACGCCATCAGCAACTGCCTTGGACAGGTATGGCTGGGCAGGTTGTGCCCCATACAAGGGTATTTCCTCAATACTTGGGTGCTGACATTGAGCTGCTGTCTCTTGCCAGACTTTATATCCTGATAAGGTGGAGGCCAGAACTGCCTTTGCCAGAGGGAACTGCTTTATCTAATCTGTACAACAGTGCTATAGAATCTAGCCACTGTCCTACATGCAGTCACTTCAAGATCAAACAAAACATTCCCCAGACCCAGCCTGGAACACAAAACCAGATTTCATGGGTGATGGCCAGATTTGTACCTGTCACTGTGTCTGAAAAAAGTTCCTGATTTCTTAACTGAGGTCAGGCTCTCTTGGCCTCCACACAAACTCAACAAGTTGTCACACACAGGCTCCCAGGAAGCTAGACCAAGCTCCCTGAACTCCGCACTTGCAGCCCATGGAGCCAAAGAGCTAAGAGGCCGTGTGACCCTCCACAAGAGCAAGAAAACAGGGAACAGGCAACGGTGGATGGCAGGGGGCTGGCCTGGGGCAGCAGGAGCAGCCCGTTGGAGGCCCTCACTGTTTCCTTTTTGGGGATTTTTAACATCCTGCCTTTGACAGCAATTAAATCTGAAAGATTCAAATATTGCCTAAGAAGAAAGGCAAAATATTTATCCATTCGTCTACAGGTCCTGTCAGTGTGCTGGGCTTTTGTAAATGCAGGCACCATCTGGGCACCCAATACGTGTGCCCAGAATGTGGGCTTCCCAGCACAAGCAGGTTTTCCTGCAACAAAAGACATGGAGGGGCTACCTGGAACATGATAGGGAAGCCCATGGCCCTGCCTGGAAGAGGTCAAACCCGCCTTCACCAACCCACCTGCATCCCAACCCGGGCTCTCAGCTGTCCCCTCAGAGAACCACAGCAGGGGCAGAAGTGGGTCTCAGTCAAGCTGTCTCCTGAGCTAAGGATGAGACTACCTGCCAGTCAGGGCCCCAGCAAAACACAGAGTGGCACCCAAACAAGTAACCAAGGAGAGTTCTTCAAAAGGACAATTTAACTCAACAACCTCATTGAGAACTGGGCAAAGAGGTAGAACAGACATTTATCCAATGAAGATATTTAAGTGATCAATGGATACAAAAAAAGGTGTTCAGCATCATGGAGCATCAGGAAAATGCAAATCAAAACCACAATGAGGCATCACCTACACCTGTTAGGATGGCTGCTGTCCAAAACAAAAAGCAAAGGACAGAGACACATAAGATAACAAGGGTTGGCAAGGAGGCAGAGAAATGGAAACTCTCGCATATTTGCATGGGCATATATGCTGGCTAGACCACTATGGAAAACAGCATGGAGGCTCCCCAAAGAGTGGAAAAATAGAATTCTACCGTGTGACCCAGAAGGCCCACATGTAAGCATATATCCCTCCAAAATCAATATCTCAAAGAGATATCTGCACACCCATGTTTATTGCAGTGTTATTTACAACACTCAAGATAGGAGAATCTATCAATGGATGGATGACTGGATAAATAAAAGGTGATGATTTTGGTAAGCACACTGGAATATTACTCAGTATTTTTTTAAAGGAGATGCTGCTATACATGGCAACCTGGAAGAATCAAATTCTGCCCAATTCCACTTATGTGCAGTATCTTGAAATCCGGCCTAAAGGAGCAGGCAGCAGGGGCTGGGAGAGATGGCAATGAGGAGATGTTCTACAGGTTTAGAATTTCCATTATGCAAGATGAGAAAGTTCTAGATATCTGCCATACCACATTGTGCCTAAAGGCAGCAACACTTAATTGCATACTCAAAAATCAAAGGCGGAGGCGGAGAATTTTCACAGCGGAACACAGGGTGTAGAGACCAGAGGAGGATGGTGGAAGGGCCCAGGGGCTGACAGCAGAAGAAGAAGCTGTCATAACCCTGAGTCCTCAGGCAGAGGAGGCCAGAAGCTTCTGGAACCTTCACCAGAGCTGGAGAAGGTGGCCATATGGAGGGAGCACCACAGCTGGCTTGGGATGAGGTAACAGGGAAGAAACATTCAGCTTCTCACTGCTCCTAAATTCCACTGTGGTGCTCAGCCTGAATGGAAACTGGGGAGTTCGGAGCAGTAAGGAGGCAAAGCCAGGCTGGGAGCAGCAGCCAGAGTCCACCTCAGTCCTCTCTTTCCTTCCTCCTCTTGCATCTACCTGAGCCTCCACAGCAAGGGGACCTGGATGAGGAGAGGTGTCCCACTGTTTTTTTTCACCACAAGTCTTACAAGACCCAAGACCTAAGTGTGGTCCCTGCACAAAATGAGTGCTTACTATCAATGGCTATCTCAGTGGCTGCTCTAAAGAAATAGGACACAGGAAGTCAGAAATAATATTAACAAAATATTTATACTGCTGCTACAGATGTAGGTCTCTATCCATAGAGAACTTTTTTTAAGTATACTAGGGATTGCACCCAGGTCCTTGACACTGAGCTACATTCCCAGCCCTTTGTGATTTTTTGAGACAGGGTCTCAGCACATCACTAAGTTGCCCAAGCTGGGCTTGAACTTTTGATCCCCCAGCCTCAGCCTCCCAGAACAAAAGGAGTCACGGGTGTGTGCCACCACACGACAACCGGAGGAGGCAATGATCAGAGCAGAGCAAGTGCTCCGACATACAAGGAAGAAATGAAGACAGAGACTGGGGGAGGAAGAAGCCAATGCACTGGTGCTGAGTTCTGGGTTCTGGTCACACCCTACAGCACCAGCAGGACAAACACAATGTAGTCATTTAGGGAGCCATGTGGTGTGGTCTCCTAAGTCCTTGTCAAGGGAGACTTCACATGAGGGTCATAGGTACAAACAGGACACTTCTTGGGCAGAGTAGCTTTTGAGAAAGCACAGGGCCCAAGTTCACCCTGTCTAAAGCTATCTTCCCTAAACATATGTTTCAGTCTCCCACTAGAGAGCTATTCCTTTGGGTCTAGTTTTGTTCTCTTAGACATTCACTTTTAAAGCTCTTTCCGAGACTGAAGAGGTGGCCCTGAGTCACAACATCTAAGTGTAAATGAGATCCCAGAGCTCCACCTCCAGACCAGAGAAGCCCTCAGCATCAGAGGACCCCAGGGATAGGAGACACCAAGAGGCCACCAAGCATCCTGGAGTGCTTGGGAGGGAGGAAGAGGGCATGACACAGGGGTTAACCATGCACCTTACAACCGTGCCTGATGCTGACCTGACCCAGGCAGCACAAGGAAAACCCAGAACAGGGGAACCCCCACTCCTCACTTCAAACATGCTGGGGTGGGCTGGGCACGTGATAGCCAATGCATTCAGGAAAAACTGAGTTAAACAAATGCAAACTGTTTACTTAGTGCAACACAGACCAATATATACATGGTCACTCTGTCAAAAAGGTCCATTACAGCATGCAGACAGTCCTAGATTCCCAACCCCAAATCCTCTTTCATGCAAAGAGCAGGTTCTATCGTGCAAGACTGGTGAATTGATCAGAATCAGAAAGCAAGTCTCTTGTTTATATTTTCCCAGGGCCAGGGGCAGCCAACCAGTGCATGGAAAGTCCTCAGCATACATTTGGATGAGTGAAAAACAAATATCAGGATCTGATATTTGATCGCATGATCTACCAGGTCCATTAAATTACCTGGTGCCACGTGTTTGCTGGCCTTTTCTCCAAGCCTAGCAGCAAAGCAACACCAGGGCCAAATGCCCCTCACAAGCTGTGTGTGTACAGTATTTGGGATGTCCTGTACCACAGCCCCAAGGACCCCCTATGTGACCCCAGAGTTCCTGCAGCTACTGTGGTTGCTCTTGGGTGAGCTGGAAGCCCCACCAGGTCACACCTCAGCCCCTTTGAAGAGACCTGAACTGCACACAATGACCCAGAGAACAGTAGTGGGCCAGGTGCATGCATTTGAGAACACTGCGCTGCAGGAAAGGAACTGGCACACTTTAGCCTTAAGGTAGTACAGAAGGGTCACACCCACCCCTTGGAGGAAGCAGCCTCCTCGCCTTCTTCTCAGCTTCCCTGTGTATTTTTCCTCTCTGCCATTCACTCACCTGACCAACCCAGGGAAGGACTACTGGGCCACTTGGAGATCTGTGTAGTGACCTCATCCACAAAGTTCCTTATATTTTTTGTTATGGTCTCTGTGTGTGTGTGTGTGTGTGTGTGTGTGTGTGTGGTACTGGGGAATGGACCCAGGGCCTTCACATTGAGCAACATCTTCATCCCTTATATTTATTTGTTTATCTTGAAGCAGATTTTCACTAAGTCGGCCAGGCCAGGCTTGAACTCATGATCCTCCTGTCTCAGTCTTCCAGAGTGCCAGGATTACCCGTGTGCACCATGATGCCTGACTGAAAGTTCCTGGTTTTAAACAAATCTATTCTATGTCTTGCATATAGCAGACGCTCACAAGTTATCCCACATCGTCACAGCAGCCCTGAGAGGGAAATAGGATTGTCCTATCCCTGATGGGCCAAAGAAGAAAGAGGGAGTAGAGGCAGATGAAGGCCCACAGAAACCCGGGATGCCTGTGCCACCCTCTCATGCCACAGCCACAGCGATTCACTGCTTGGTGGAAGACTCGGTACAATCAGGATTCTTATTGCATCCACAGCCTTGAACAAGGAAGGAACCCAGTGTATCTACTGGAGGGCGAAAGGGGAGGAGGAAGGGTCATGAGCGCTGCCCTGCCTTGCATGTCATTCTCTGTCTGCGGTGTCCCAGCCCCCAGGCTCCCCTGCTTTCCAGCCCCACCCTAGGACAATCTCACCCTCACCTCTGTCTCCCCCACTGGGCTGTCAGCTTGGTCATATTTCTAGCCCAAGGCCTGACCAGTGTCCTGCACTTCATAAAAAAAAAGATTAAATAAAAAGTAGGAAGAGGACATGGAAAAAGTGGAAAGCCAACAACAACCAAAAAAAAAAAAAAAATGCTGAAACCAATCTTTGAGATACAGATTGCAGGGGCCGGGGAGAAGGCTCAGTAGAATAAGTGCTTGCCTGGCAAACGCAGGGTCCTGAGTTCACTCCCCAGTTCCACCAAAAAAAAAAGATGCAGATTTGACAACAATAATAACAACAGCAAAGTTCAAATTATATCCTAATGGGGGGAAGAGGTAGGAGAGTTTTCCTTTAGTAAATTAAGAAAGCCACTTCTCAGATTTATGAGCAGGTAGTTGAATTCTTTAAAAGCCCCCTACCCCAAAAAAATGGGCCAGGTTGGAATAAAACAGGAGTTTAGGGAGATACAGAGTTGATATTAGAGAAGATGAAAAAGCAAATCATGGATGTTCAGGAAAGCTCAGGAGAGAAGACTTGGGCTGATGCCACACCTCTCAGCCAGCCCTGTCCCCAAAGCACAGAACCGGGAGGAGATGGGAAGGGAGACCCAGCACCTCCACACCCAGCACTGTTGGCAGAACTCTCCGTATTTAAGAAGCAGCTCTTCACAAAAGCTCATTACAAGAAATCTCCCTCCCACCTTCCCATGTCTTCTCCTTAGCGCCTTCTGCTCCTCTCTGATGTTCTGAGAAAGATCTGCAAGGTTTATGGCTGCTGCAGGCCCAGCCAGTATGTTTTTCTTCTTTTCATAGCAAGGAGAAGTGTTAGCTACATTTGTATTTTTAATGGCTTCAGATGTGTTCCTTTCTGTATGCTTTGTTTGTTCTGTTTGTGGTATCAGTGTGGCCTTTTAATGTTGCTTTAGATGCACTGCATTGAGTGCATCTTAAATATTTAATTCCTTTCTACTCTATGTTACATTAATGTTTGTGATAAGCAGTATTTGGGGGACCTCCCAGTTACACATACAGAATTCCATTTTTAGAAACCACCACCTTCCTCCACCCCATCACTATCTTTCTGACCTTTAACCGCACCCCAAACCGCATCTGCCAGCTACTATGCTAACACAGTTCTTTGCATATTAATCATATATATCTACAAGAAACACTTTGAGATAGCGGGGCTTATGTTTTTTATCACTGCACTCCTGATGGTCAAAACGATAGTCTAAATATTGCTATTCATTTTAATAAGAGCTGCCACTGAGTGAATGTTTTCTGCGTTAGCTACTATCTCAAGTGCATCATTATGCGTCTTCTCGTTGGATTCTAAAAGTTAGGTGCTATGAATTTCCACATTTCACGGATGAGGACATAAAGATTTAGAGAGTTACCCTACCCAAGGACGCCTAGCTAGGAGGTGCCAGAGGAGAGATCCAAACCCACCTCACACATGCCTTCTGCACGACATGACGCTGCACAAGTGAAAAGAAATTGGCAAAAATCAAGCTCTTCTGAAAGAAAGTGGGAGCCCTTCCAAGGTTTTATATTGCTTTTTATATAAAGCAAAACTTTTCCACTTGCAGGAATTTGCAGCAGCTACAGCTCCGCTGCTCTTATCAGAGGAAGGCAAAATGTTTGCTTCCACCGCTCCCCTGATGCGCTGGAGAAAAGCTAACTCTGTCGCAGCACAGAAGCGAAGAGGAGGAGGGCTGGCGGCGTGTTCGCCGGTCACGCAGCTACGCGGCTGACGCGTGCGTCTGGTCACATCCCCAGCTCCGCTCCAGGACAGCAGGGGCCATCGGGGAAGTTGCTCAACCTCCCGGGGCCTCCATTTCTCCATCTGAGAAATACAGATAATAATAGCACTCCGTTCATAAGATTGATGAGGAGTCCGTGAGATAACCCGTGGCAAACCTGCTCCATAGTGAGCCTTCAGTAAACGCCTGCATCATTCATTAGTTATGCCTTTGAAGATACACATCCTGCTCCCGTAGAACAGCCCATAAATACTTAAAGACCGCTCTCAGGCTTCCCCTCATCCCTAACCCTCCTTTGCTGCTAGCTCGAGACACCCAAGTTCTCCCGACCACACTGGTGATCCTCAAGGGTCTCCCCATGGACCAGATCGCCCCCAGCCCACGGGGAGCACTGGCCTTGGTCATTCCCTGTGCAGATCACAGGACCGCAGCTCCTGGGCTCTGGGTGGCACAGTTCTACAGATGCAACGTGGCTTCCTTTTAGCTTTGCTGACAGCCTTGTCACAGGCCTCATGCCCCAGAGGGGACCATGCCAAAATGGTTTCCTCCAAGGAAGCTAAGCCAACTGTGCCCACCAGGTGCTTGAGCAACTGGCTTTTCTCATTGTCGGGCTATCCTTTCCCCCGTTTTGGTCTACTATCTAGCTGTAGGCTCTCTTGTTTGTTCCTGCCTCCCAAATAAGCTTTGGAACCATGATCCTGTCACTCTGATTATCAGTTAGTAACCTGTCCCACAGGCTTCATCAGAAGGCCACTCCCTTCTTCATCCAAGCTATCATTAACACAGTAATACACACATGCACACACACACACACACACACACACACGGTGGGGTACACATACCCACACTCCCTGTGAGCAGAAATCAAACCATGCTGAGAGCTCTTTGGCTGTGACGGCTCCACCTGCTGTGAATCTATCTCCCATCCTGCCCCACCAGGCCGTCTTCCCTACCTCTGTCACCTGGGTCTCCTGGGAGACCTTCCCAGGAGCACTCACCCTGACTGACAGGTCTAAGCACGGACTCCGCAGAAGGGAATGAAGCAGTGGGCGTGGCTCGCTCAGGTCTGAGCATCCCAGCTTCCTTGCTAAGCACTCACCCACCATCTGCCTCATCAGCCCCTTGGACAGGATTCAGAGCCCCCACAACCCAGTCTGTCCATGGATTCCCCTGGGGCTTTCTTCACTGAAACTCACCCATCTCTAGGCTCTCGGCACCTCAGACCCTTCGGCAAGCTCTCACCAATCTGTCTCCTTCCATACACAGGAAGACTGCACCAGAGAAGCCGCCTCTCATACACCTCCCTGTCCATCCGCACTGGCTAGTGGTCAACACTCTGACTAAGAAACAAAAACAAGGCTCACCCAGGATGACCACCAGGTCCCTATTCTTATACCCAATTATCCCACAGGGCATAGTTTCTATTCCTCCAACTTGGTGTTCATCAAGATTCTTCTCATTGTTTTATCAACAGCCTCTTCCTACATTAAACATCATAGCATTGAACATTCTGCAGCCTGCTGTGTTAAAGATCTCTAGCGACATCATCTTTTAAGGGAACTTCAACCTTGTTAACCTACCTTCTTTATCTTTAAAGTTGAATGTCTTTTCCCTTTCTCTACATCTTTTTATGTGATTGATTGATTGCTTGCTTGCTTGATTGATTGATTGATTGATTGATTGACTGACTGACTGACTGACTGACTGGCTGATTGATTTTTGAGGCAGGGCCTCACTCTGTAGTCTAGCCTGGCCTCAAACTCACAACTGTCCTGCCTCACCCTGAGCACTGAGATTACAGACATGCGCCACTATACCAGTCTATGTACATTTTAAACAAGACATTTTTAAATGTCATTACATAGTCACTTTCTCACAAAAGGAAATGACTGAGCTGTCACTGTGACCGCCCCACCGTCCCTGCTAGCTTCTGGCTGTCGGTTTCCCATTTTGGTCATGTATTTTCCAGCTTGAAACAGACTTGATGGGAAAAAAATGAAGGAGGTGAGGTATGGCTTTCTGCTGCCGTTTGGGGTGTAGTAAATAATCTGTTTTCTAATTCCCACTGCAGCCCTAACAACCTTCCAGAAAGTTCTGAGCCATGAGCTGCCCTGGCTCTGACCATGGGCCCCTCCCCCAGCACACGGGCACCCATCGCCCCAGTGTGTGGCCCCTCCTGGTACAGTTTCTGCTGGCAGAAGGATCATCCATCTCCAGCTCTGACAGACAAATGAGGTGAGAAGGAGCTCAGATCTGGTTTTTCACTGGAAAACAATGAGCTCATGCTCTCTCCAGGGACCGAGGGAGTGGAGATAGATCTGGGGTTGGGAGACAGTGATGGAGGCAGGCAGGAGTGATGAAGGATGGGCCTGGAAGAGGAGGGGAGCCTGGCTGGCACTTCTTTAATGTCACTTTTGATAAGAATCCCCAGCTCTCAGGCCAGAGGGAAGCATCCATTTTCTTTAAATTAAGGGTTCAGCATGAGGCAGTTGTCCTAAAGGGGAGGAATGGTGTGAAGATAAACAGGGCTGGAATTTGTCATTCTCGCTTCTTCAGAAAAAAGTAAAATTGTTCATGAGTCACCAGAATTGCAGATGCCAGGACAAATGCTGTCATGCCCCCTGCCACTGTCACCTCTTTGCATGGGGTCAAGAAGTGATCACGGCCACTCAGGCCAGCTCTGGCCCTGTTGGACCTGGGTCTCCTGGGCTTGGGTCTCTACAGGGCCAACAGGCTGAGCCAGACAGACCCCAGTGACTCAGACAGCTGCCTTGATGCTCCAAATGGCTGAATAAATGGTTTCAGCAGAGGGGGACGCTTCTCAAGAGTAAGCTTAAAAAAAATAAAAAAATAAAAAAATAAAAAATAAAAAAGAGTAAGCTTGCCACTTTGCATTTGCAATAGGAGTCCTAAGATTATGATTGTCCTTTTTGGCCACCTAACACAAAGGGAGAGTAGTGAAAAGAGAAAACGAGTGAAGAGAACAGAAGAGAGGAGAGAGAGACAGAAACACTAGCAGGCTTTTTCACAGGGTGTTTTCAGAGGAAAGGAAGCTGGGTTGTACCTAACAAACCAAGCCCAGGCGGTTAATTATTTTACTCTCGACACCATTGTGCACCACAATGTAAAACTGGGCAGAAAACAAAGATCACAGAAACAAGGTAGAAAGCCCAATGAGATGAATTATGCTTTTTTATGCCTCTACTCACAAAACTATTGCATTTTCATGTTCAAATTAAATGACTAGATTAGAGTTTGTAATTACAGAGTTAACCTGATTCTCTAGTTACACTCAGAAACAGAAATGAAAATGGAAATCGTGCCTAATTCTCTCCTTCCCTGCTGGGTCCAGAAGCGTTGCCCAGGGATAAGTGGAGGTGCTTAAGCCCTCCTGCCCCAGGGTGAGATCTTGAGACTTTCTGGCTATGAGATGTTGGCCAAATTAATGGGGCCCTCTGTGCCTAAGTGTCTTTTCTCTAAGGGAATAAGATAGGCATAACCATCTCCTTGAAGGTGTGCTAAATTCAGTGAATTAATACAGGTAAAGCACTTAGTGTCTGGAACCCAGTAAGCATTCCATGATTATTATTGTTATTATTATGCCCCATCACAGAGAGGATACCAATTTATGTATGCTGGACACTAGAAATGGCCTTTAATAGCAAGCACATATATGGAAGGGTTGAACACAGAAGTCGGTATCTGAGAAGATCTCTTCCTGCAGACCTGTCTTCCCCTTGCCTCGTATTCAGATCTTGGTTTCCTTCTCAGCCATTTCCACACCAACCCATCCTTCCTCATCCCTCCTCCTGATGCCAGGTGTCTCCCCCTATTCTCCAGCCCAACCCACTCCGGGCTTACAGCCCATACCCACTGCTCCCCAGTTTCCAGCCTCCTCAAACACCAATTGCACCTGCATCCTATCAGTCCTGTCTTCCCTACTCACTGATGCAGAGTTGTGGCTTCAATGCCTCGTTGCCAAGGTTAGTTTGATCTTGTACTTTGACCCCAGGAAGATAAGCAGATAGGACTCACTTCTAACCTGAAGGGATAATACTTATAGTTGAGTATGTGTCCCCAAAGCCCCAATGCCAACCCTAAACTGATGAAATACAGGTCCAAGCCCAAGATGGAATTTCTCATTTTTTAACTATCTAGAAATTCTGCTCCATACTCCACCTTCCCATCAAACAAATCACATGATATCAAAATGTGGTAAAGACAAGAGGAGAACAAATTTGCAGATGCTGTTGTTGGGAGTAGGAATGGTTACAAACACTCAGCAAAACCAGGTAGAAATGTATATGTCCTGTGGCCAAAACTAGAACCCTAGACACAGTCCAACAGGTGTGCATGAGGAGATGTGTATAAGGATATTCAGTGCAGCATTACTTGCCAGAGAAAATGTCCACTGATTAGGAAATAGAAAATAAGGCATGATTATTTTCACTTGATGAAGAAGTATCTAACAGTTGCACTGTATGTGTTAATATAAAATGGGCAGAACTCCAGGATGACAGGCAAGCTATCAAAGCACAGAGCTGGGGAGATAGCTTAGTGGTTTAAGTGCCTGCCTGGCAAGCACAAGGACCCAGGTTCAATCCCCAGTACGACATGCTGAGCCAGCCCCAAAACCCTGGGCATACTATGCTAGGCACCGAAACCGGGCGTGGTGGCACACACCTATGATCCCAGCATTGGAAAGGCTGAGACAGGAGGATCACTATGAGTCTAAGCTGCATAGTGAGACCCTGTGCCAAATAAATAGATAAAAGATTAAAAAAACAAACGGCCTGGGGAGATGGTTCAGTGCAATAAGCACTTCCCTGGCAAGCACAAGGGTCTGAGTTCAATCCCTGGTTCTGCAAAACAAAAACAAACAAACAAACAAAAAAAAAAAAAAAAAAACACTATCAAAGCACAAAAGCAACTGACCCATTGCTTGAGTTGACATCATCATGTGATAAGCACATGCACAGAGGACAATCAAGTTCATGAGAAGGTTCGTCCTGGGGGGAAACTGAAGAGGCCTCCACGGAAGTCTTCATCTCCATCTCCACATTTTCCTGAGTGACACTGAACAACATTAGCACTTGCTAATTCTACCAGCAAGAGCAATGGTATTTATTCCAGTATCCTTTTGTATATTTTAAATTTTTTTCTTCCACATTATATAGTCCCTTGGGACCCAATGGAATGACACCAATCACTTCTCAGGAAGGAAGCCATTTACTCCTTTGATAAAACTCAAACCCCTTATTCTCCAATGGAGTGGGGTGGGGAAGAGGCAGGTACTCCCCAGGGATTCTCCCGACTACCTGCAAGGCCTCTCCTCAGCATACTTCCATCAGGTGCTTGCTGCAGGTATGGTCCTAAGAGAAGCGGCTGCCAGGAAGACTAAAGCCCGAGGCAGGAAGGCTAAGTGGCAGCTGCACCAGGCAAGGGGAGAAGCAGGCAGAAGCTCATGGGAGGCAGAGGAAATCAGGGAAGGCTGGTGGAACTCAATTCAGGGGGAAAGGAACCCTGCGGCTAGACTGAGATGCCTGGAAGTATGTTCGAGTCTGCACCCAGCTGAGCTAGAAACAGGACTGCTTCCAAGGTCAGAGTATGCGAGGTTCTGCAGGGAGAGGAAGGCAAGCTGGGGATGGGATGCTGAGCAGGACAGCCAGGCAGAAGCAGTTGTAATAGCCATGCTCCAGAGGGGAGCCCCGTGAAGACACTGGCAGGGAGGACGCCCAAGCCCTCTGGTCTGTGCGTGGTTTCATGGCCTCCTTGACATTGGCCTGGTCCCGGAGGGGCCAGTCTCCTGAATGTGGGGCTGGCCCTCCCTGCCACTGGTCCAAGAGATGCTCTAACTTCCCAGGTGGAGGAAGGGAGCAGCGGGTATGGGTCCCCCTGGGATGCCAGCATCCAGACTGAGCAAGGGGAGAGGAGCAGGTCATGCTGCGCCCCAAAGCTGGGGCCCCGTTACTCCAAGGCCCCTGAGCTTCTGCATTCCATCCTTCTCTGGAACCAGCAGCCAGCACGCAGCAGCAGAATGCTAAAGCAGCCACACAGCTGCCTCTTATCTTCTTTTGCAAGACCGCAGGGAGCCATTCCAGTTGCTACAATGAACAGAAATGCTGCTGCATCAGCCTGCAAGGAAGCTCCCTCAAGGGGCCTCGGGCTCCAGGAAGCAGAGCCAGGAGGGCAGGGTTGGCTCCACAGAGAAGCCAGACAGGGGTGGGCTGGAGGGCAGCAGAGGAGACGGGGCAGTGTGGGGTGCGGAGGCAAGGGACGGCCTGGGAAGCCACCCCTGGAGAAATTTCCATTTACTGGCATTTTCTCCCTGCTTACGGATGATGGACTATGTGAAGATGTTTTAAACAAAAACAAATATCCAGCAGTGAAGATGCCACCCCTGGAGAGTCAGTACTCGGATGCACATCACGGAGGTGTCTTTGGAACTGAAGCCATCAAAGCACACAGAGTTTAGCTGCTGAGACAGATGGAGGCAAACACCTGGGAACGAAGTCCCCTTCTTCCCCACGTCATTTCAAGCTACAGCGGCACCCCCACCACCCAGGAGCTCCCAGATCTCCTTTGCCTCATGAGTGCTCCAGACCCCACAATTCTCCCTTCCCCAGGTAGTGTCATCTGTCACAGCCCCTCTCTAACCTCACTAGTACCTCCGCCCATCTCTTCCCCCTGCCCACCTGGAGGTCTCTGCCTTGCCCCTTCTTCATGGTTCCTGGAGCCCCCAGCAAGGCCCTGGCCTCACCCTACTAGCTCTGAGGAGAGAACGCAGTGAGACAGAGAAAAAACTATATCAGAATTCAAGAAATCAGCTCGGCTCCCAACACACATGGGCAAGAATTCTACAGTAACAGCAACAATATCATCTTCAACCGGTAGAAAAAGATGGTTTCCTCAGTAAGTAATATTCAAAAAAACTGGGTCACCCTATAGAAAAATATGACTAAAGTGAAGACACATTTTGCACCATAAACCAAGATAAATTCCAAACATATTTTATAAAAAAAATGACACAAAATGGAAAATGACACAAAATTTTGTAGAAACTGTGAGAAATTCTTACGCAGCTTAGAGAAAGCCTTTAAAACTATGGTCCAAATCCATTAAAAATTTGATAAATTGCACTATATAAAAATACAAAATTGCACATAACAAAACCCACCTTAAGCAAAACCAAAAGGAAAACCAAGAAAAATATTCACAATTCATTTCACAGACAAAGGACTAATTGTTTCAACTAAAGTACTTTAAAACTGATAAGAAAATCACCAACCAATCCAATTAAAAATGAGCAAAAGATATGACAGGACAGTTCATAGAAATACAATTATAAAATTGTCAATGTAATTAACACTATAACCAAGTTGGGGGGGTTTTGGGGGGGGGAGTTGTGGGGTTTTTTGTTTGTTTTATTTTTGGTCTTTTTGGTATGGGGAGTTGAACCCAGGACCTTGTGCTTGCCAGCTAGGTGCTGTACCACTGAGCCACACCCCCTGCCCTTGTGACCAAGCTTGATAATACACCGGATGGTTTGGGTGTGGAGAAATTAACACTCATGGTTTGCTGCTGGAGTATAAATTCTGTAAATTTGTTCATCTTCTCTGGAGAGCAATTTGTGAACACCTCTTAAAATTACAAAGCCTCGACTTGACCCAGAAATTCCACTTTTAGTAATTTATCTATGAGGTGCACAGGTGGGGAGTGGCACGTGTACAAGGCCATCCGCTGCCACTTTGCTTAAGAAGAACCTCCATCTCCACGCACGGGAGGCTGATTGAGCAGATTACGGGACAGCCGCACAGCGCCTGGCAGTGCTGCCAATGCCGAAAAGACAAAACTCTTTACAAACCGATATAGAAAGCCTTACAAGATAAATTAAGTGAACACAAGCAATGTGCAGAAGAGCATGTAATACAGGCTACATTTACAGAGTGAAAATGGGGAAGAGATAATATAAATATGATAGCATTATAGTGATAGAAATATAGATGTATCGGTGGATATTTTCATATTCATAAAACATCTCTGCCTAGAAACATAAGGAAACTAGTAATGCTGGTTGTCTAAGGTTAGAGAATCGGGCCATTGGGAAAATGTAAAGGAAAGAAATATTCCTCTGTACTTGTAAAACAGGGAGTCATATGAACGTACTGCCTATATTTTAAAAAGTCAATGATAATGCTAAACACAAACCAAAGTAAAGAGTCAAGATCGCTTAAAAGAAGGTATGGTGGGGCTGGGGAGATGGCTTAGTAGAATAAGCACTTCCCCGGCAAGTGCAAGGGCCTGAGTTCAATCCCCGGTTCTGCCAAAAAAAAGAAGAAGAAGGTATGGTGGGTTTGCCTCAACTCTATGCAGTGTTCTGGGGGTTCTTAGAGATGCTTCCCTTCCTACAGCTCCTCTTCCCTACAATCTGAGTAGGCCCAAAAGCTGGGCTGACCTTTCCCAAGGGTCTTAAGATGCCTGACAGTCAGAGTGGTGGCTGAGGTGACATAGGCCAGCACCATCCCCTCTGACTCCACCAGTCTCACACATCATTCCCTGCAGATGCACCTCTGCCTTAATTTCCCGTGTCTGTGGCCAGACTGTGTAGTCACTTAATCCATTGGTTTCCCTAAACTGAGGACTCTACCTTCCTTCTGCCAGATGCAACCAAGGATGGCCAGATTCCTGGTCCCAGATGAACCTGTGAAGGCATAGCCCCTGACTGCCAGACCTCCAGGCCATGGGGCTACGAGGAGACAGAAGTCTCTAAGTTCTTGCTGCTCTTCCTGTCTGCTGTCTGCCCGTCTGGATGGCCCTGCAGGCTGAGCTGGTTCATTTATTCTGGTTGTCTCCACTCCTCCTGTTAGCAGCTGCCCCTTGGGTGCCCCTAAAGCCACTGCCCCTTCACTGGTGTGCCTGCCAGGGCCCACCCACCAGAGCCTTGCTCCTGCAAATGGCTCTTCAAGTTCTGCCCTCCGGCTATGTCTAGTACAGCGTAGTGAGGGCCTCTCTCCTGTCATTTGATGATCATTCCTGGTTACGTCAAAAGAGCTCAGCAAACCTCCCGGGATGTCCTCGGCAAGCTCAGGTACCACAGTTATCTGGAAGATGAAACAGGCCTTCGGTGTAGACCTTCAGAGCTATACTAGTTTCACCGCTGCCTTTCCAAAAGACACAGCTGCTCCTCTTTGGCTGGGGCTTCTCATTCCCTTTCAACTTATTCACATCAGCTCCTGTGGCCCCAGGATCTTCCTCAGGCAGCAGGATCCAGGGATGTCTGCCAGCTCAGTATTACCAACAAAAATCTCTGGCTGTGTGCACTGTTTCCGGGTTCGGGCAAGTCCATGACCTTGCTTCTCTCTGGGCTTATCTTCAACCCACAGCGCATCCCACACTTCTCAGAGCAGCCTGTAATTTCTGTGTCCTCTGGGGTGAGTGCCTCAAGGTCACAATCACCAGTGCAGCACAATCACCAGCTCTCAAAGGACTGCCTTAATGGATGTTGTTTGCAGCTTATGCCAACTAGCATGTACGCTTATTTCTGTTTTATCTCTCATAACATCTCGGGAAACACACCGTTGTGCATACGGATGATGATGGGGGTGGAGTGGAGCCAGGAAGGGAAGTCGGAAGGCCTAGGCCTGAGGCTCAGTGTACATCTTGGCAAGTCTTTCAAATTCTGCCTGACTCAGCTTCTTCCTATGCAGTCCAGAGCAGTACGGGTTAATGTACTGAGAGTCATTGTATAAGCATCTGTTCAAATAAGCTCCTCTAGGACAGTGATGGTGAATCACTGAATACAACCCCAAAGCCACTTACTTATCTCAGAGTGCCAGTGCTGCAGCTAAACTTCAATGTGGTTTCAAAACAACAAGTATTGCTAAGATGTCTCTATGGTAGATGGATGTTCAAGAAGAAGGCGGTGGTGAAGGAAAGCAAGAGACAGGAAAAGGAATATTGTGG
>NW_004524603.1:14900478-14965631 GCF_000260255.1 Octodon degus
AAAAAAAAAAAAACAAGTATTATCTGGTGTTTGGCTGCTGGGGCAATGTGGGCTCCTGTGGTGACAGAGACCGCTCTGCACACCTACTTGGATTGTGCACCACAGGTTCACCACCACTGCTCTAGGGGACACGGGCTCTGTCTCCTGACACAGACCTGCCCTGGGGCTCCTGTGCAGTTCCACAGCTCTGTCTCCTAGAAGCTGGAGCAACCACGCCTCGACCATGCATGCCTTGGGGCCCAGCACAAGAGCAGATCCTCCCCGGAGTGAAAATGGCCCTAGCACCAATGCACAGTATGCCATGAGATGAAGCTGGCAGTGAGGAAGACAAAGTGAGTAAAATGCAAGTTAGAATTAGGAGGATGACAGGCAGGGAGGACTCGGGATAGGCAGAGCTGAGGAGGGAGAAGATGGGATCCTGGCTGCTCGCTCACAGCTCCCCAGTTCCCAAGCCTACCCTGCCCGGCACAGCCTTCCAATCGACCTGTGTACTTGACATAATCGGGGTGGGTTTCCCACACCAAGCAGCCACACCCAAAGCCTGCGGTACCCTGAAAACCCATCACTTTCCTTCCAAAGCACAGCTCCTTCTCTGGACACAGCTTCTGTCTCCACCTTCTCAGTTTTTACACCTGCCTCGGGCTTTATGGTATCGCTCTGGTTCCTGCACCTGACCTTGCCTCTTGGACCACCTGATGCACTGACAGTGGCTTTCTATCTGCGCCCATGCGCCCACACACCCTCGGCCTGCTTGCTTCCACTTGTTAGGGTGTAGATCTAGATGTCCGCCCCTAGGCCTCTTGTGCTCTTAGGCAGGGGATTTTGGGGAGGGGTGATTGGATCAGCTCACCAATGAGTTTATAGTTAAATGCAATGTTGGGGAGGTGGAGCTTGAGCCAGAAAGGCGCATCTCCTTCCCTTCTCCCTTGATCTCTCTGCCGACTGCTGCGTTCCTCTGCCATGCTGCCCTGCTTTGAAGTCAGCCAAAGGACTGAGACCCTACAAACTATGAGCCAAAATAAACCTCTCTTCCTTTAACTTGTAGATGTCCCTGCCACGAGAAAATAGCTAAGATACCCTTTGTCATAGTATCCATCGTACTGGACAGAAAATAAGAGAAGTAACCAAGGATCTGGTTTCTTCTGGAGTGATTTCCAGAAATTGACATTTCCCCAAGAAAGAACTCTCAGGGGAAGCTGATTAAGCAGCAACATCCTCATTAATATCATAATTAAGATCATCTTGAGAACCCTAGTTTGTGCAGGTCTCCCAATGAGCTCCTAAATACCTGTTCCTCAGAAACAAACAGAAAGCACTGTGGGAGCCACCTAAGCCGGAACTACCCGTGGCATCAGACGTGTCTGGCCACATCTGGAGGGTCAGGCAGGCAGCTGCAATTTAGAGCCAGGAAGTACAGACTGGAATTTAGAATATTTTCAGTCTAGTTCCAGTATTACCCAGATCTGCAAGGAAAATATGCATTCTAAGAAAAGGGTCCCTGCAAAGCTTGCCCCAAGGACACTGGGTCAGAGTGAGGGGAGGTTTGTTCCGATCATACAGGGCTGTGAGGCTTTGCTATCCCTAGACTCTTAGCCCCAGGAATTTGCCTGAAAGCCCTGGGAAAGAGAGGTTTAATAGAATAAACAAAAAAGCCAGCCACCAAAAGCCCCTGTAAGATCCTTGCCACATACACATGGCAGCACTGGCTGAAGTGTGATTCTGCTCTAATGAACGGAGAATCAGGGACCAAGTCCAGGGAGCTGGGGTCTAGGGTGTACCACTGAAGCTGGACTAGCCTATGTCTGGAAGAGCTCAGAGATCAGAGTCTTATAACATCAGTGTGTCAGGGTGCATGATGCCTCAATGGGCAAAAGAGGCCACAGGGCAGGGGCTGCTGGCAGACAGGGCAGGGTGCTAACTCATTCTCAGAATCTTGGAGCCCTCTGGCCAAGAGCATTTGGAAATCCATGAGACAGTCCTGGGGACATCTTCAATACTCAAGGAATTGCAGGGTTCCTAAGACGCAACATCAGAGAAGAAAGGCAATAAGATTGAGGGCAGCCAGATCTATGCTTAAAACCCAAACCAAGACTGTAAAGCAACTGCAGATTCATCATTGATGTCAGTCAGGCAGATTCAATCGGGTCCTCAGGAACTATCCAAAACACTGCACAAGATGAAGGCATCTTGTAATGCCTGAGTCCCACCATATAATCTACATCCCAACATTTTCCTCAGACTGTAAAGGTGGTTGCTGTTCTCACTGGTAATAGCTCATAATACTCCAGCCTTCTGCAGGGAAAGGAAACCCCAAGAAATCCACAGGAACATTTCTGCTTTGGGGAAACCCTCCAAAGAAAAGGTAGAAATCCAAGAAGCACTAGGGCTAGGAACCCAGCGAGGGCAGCCACACCACTGGAGAATGCATCAGAGAGGTCTGGTTCCATCATGTCTGGAGGTGACATTCCTTGCTGAGGCCAGATAGGGTCCTGGAGCACCAAGGGGGCAGGCACATGGTCCTGACTCAGCCATGGACCAGCACGTGACCAAAGCTTGCCACTGATCACTTCCAGAAATTCTCTTGTTTATCAAACTCCTAATCTTATATACATTCATGATTATCCATCATTGTCCCACATAGCACAAAGGACTGGGGTGAGACTAGGACAACCCAGCCTCAGCCTCTGTAGTTTATGCTGCATGGTCAAGCTCCACTTAACAATGGTCAGTCAACAACAATCAACACAGATGACAGTAGTCCCATGATATTGTGTCATCCAGTGACCTTATGCCCATCTTAGTTTGTGTGGGTCCACACTATGATGTCCACAAGACAATCAAATCACTTAATGACACATTTCTCAGAAGGTGTCTCCAACTGTAGGCAGTATGTGACTGTCATTTGGGGGGGAAACAGAAAGGAAGATAAGAAAGAGAAGGAAGAAAATCAAACCTGAGAAAAGCTTGCTTTAACAAACATAAAGAGCTGTTTGATGACTCACCCACCAATGGTTAGGAAATAAATTCATGCTTCTAAATTATTTGAAATTAGAAAATAATACTTACACCTCCAATATGCTCAACTAGTTTTTTTTTTTCCTTGATAATGCACAGAAAAATCCCAACTCCAGCCCTGTTTGTGGAATGAAGAGGTATGATTTAACAAAGCACTCATTTTTACCACTTACTAAGTTAATTCCATGTGGATTTTCAATCATTAATGGCAAAAACAAAGGGCCTGGAGTCTGACAGCAAGCACTTGGAGGTGTGGGCGGGCTGTGCAGGGGCCAAAGGTTAAGAAGCTGGCTTCCCATCCCGGGCTTGTTTCTTTCCAGGCTGCTGGAAGATTTCCACTGGGGAGGAAGGAGGTCAGCAGGGATGCAATTTTCATTCTGAGGTGCTCTGACCTCTATGTTATGATTTATCGTCAACATTGCTTTTATAATCAGGAATTTTAACCAGTTAGGACACTGGACAACTCCATTCATTCAAGCACATGGAATTCTCTGCTGGAAAGCTCTGGCCAGGAGACACAGTTCAAGCCTGTGAAACCTTGGGGCCTATTGCTTCATGGGCTTTATCAGTGCCTTGAAGTATCCCGCTGCAACGTGCAGACTGCTCCACACTGCATTCAGCTCACCCATTGTTCCCCCACTCTTCCCAGCCAGGTGACCCCATTCTTTTATCTGTGTGATTCATGATGGGCCATCCCCCAGAACTGAGCTAGAACCTGGTCTGAAGAGCCTGAAAAGCTCCTTTGACACACACACACACACACACACACACACACACACACACACAGTGGGTTATGCAGGCCATCTCAGTAGTGGCATCCTGAGACTACCACCCAGCAAGCAGGCCCAAGTCATCCCCAGTATCCAGGGCAACTGCCTGGCCCCACACTCCTGATTTTCTTGTCCCCTGAAATTTCTACTTCCGGTCCCTTCTCTGTGTCATACTTCTTGTAAGCCCAGCTTTGAGGCACAAGGTCTTCAGAAGTAGCCAATGAGAAAGGGTGTACCTGGGAAGGACCAGCATAGCACAAGGGCCCAGGGTGGGACTAGTAGAGAACTACCCAGTTCAAGGTCTAACCTTGAGTGAGAAGGACTGACTACCCACATAGCCCTGTCTCTAGTGTTCATGAGATAGTTAGCAGGCAGAACAGCCACACTGATGGGGAATTGCAGCCCCAGGACTCTGGATTGAGGCGAGCCTCCTAGTCAGCAGGGTTAACACCATGATGCTAGAGCAGGGAGTGGCAGATCACGGACAGTCTCAGTTCCCAGGGAGGAAGCCTTGCCAAGAGATCCTATTTATTTATTTATTTTTATGTATTTGGTACATGGTCTCACTACACAGCTCAGACTCCTGATGATCCATCTGTTTTAGCCTTCCCAGAGCTGGTATTACAGGCTTGTGCCACCATGCCTGGTCTTGGTGGCTGGCTCGGTGCATCCGGGGTGGGGCCAGCATGGCATGTGGTACTGGGAATCAAACCTGGGTCCTTGTGCTTGCCTAGAAAGGCACTTAGACTGCTGAGCTACCTCCCCGGCCCCACCAAGAGATTTTTAGAAAACGAGGCGGCAGCTTAGCATGATGAGATTCAGGGGCCAGTGCTGAAAGGAGCATACATGCAGCCACGGCCTGCTGTCAGCTGTGAACTTGAACCCACTGCCACTCCTCGTCTTGGCAGTGAGGACTAAGACTAATTGCAGATTTGAAAGGACAAAGGTACATCTTTGCAAAAGAAAGAAAAAAACAATGTTAGTGAGTACCATCCTTCCAGAACTAAAGTAAAGGATAAGGATACAAACTCCCAACCCACTAATCTCAAAAAACTAATCTACACCGAGTGCCCCCCTTAGTCAGCCAGTCTATACTGCCACCCCCGTGCTGTGCATTCCTACTGTATGGTCTTTGCTCTGAGTTCCAACAAACATGCATGAAGAACACACAGTGGGGCAAGGCCTCACAAGGCTCCCAACCTGTACATTTAAAGCTGTGCTTATGATCCCATCTCTGCAAACTTGATTATTTTCCCATCTCCATTTTATATATCTAATTTTTAAAATATATTTGGTACATGGTATAGAGTCTCACCACATAGCTCAGACTCGTAGTGATCCTCCTATTTTCAGCCTCCCCAGCACAGGATTATAGGCGTGTGCCACCACTCCTGGTCTCAGTGGCCAGCTTAGCACGTCCAGTGTGGCATGTGGTGCCAGGCATGGATCAAACCCCAGTCCCTGCACTTGCCTAAGCAGACACTTAGTCTGCTGAGCTATCTTGCCAGCCCTTGAGTATCTCATTTTATTTCTAATAATGAACTATAAATTCCCCAGGGAAAGGGTCATGCCTTCTATGGCTTTTGAATTCTTACCTGTTCACTATCCTTCTTGACACATAAGAAATGCATGGCTAACTGTGTGGGTGGATAGAGGGATGGATGGATAGATGGATGGATGGATGGATGTTGGTGGAATTTTTCTTCTGCTGAGCTTTTGAAATGAGATTTAGAAGCAGAAGAGGACAGGGCAAAACAAACCCAAATTTGAAAGAAAGTTACCTTACAGATATTTGGTCCTATATCCCACTTCACAGATTAAAATACTGAGGACCACAAAAATTAGGTGGCAAGTCCCAGGTCACACCATTGGTAAGTGATAATTACAAAATTTGGGAACTAACAGAAATGGCATTTTCCTTCATAAGGTGGTACTGCAGTTATTAAAACCAAAAGGTAATACTTCAAATAGAATGCATCACATTAATCTGGATGCACCAGATAAAAGAGCTCCTAAAACACAACCAAGTCTCATACAAGCTCAATTTGGCACAATCTACCAGTGAAGTATAAATCTTGTTCCCAGGAAGAACTAAAGGAAGGTAGAGTGAGGGGCATTCAAGCCCAGGAGACAGGAGGTGGAGGTAGGGCTGGGATGAACAGTGTATCACGCATGTGCTTTGATTCTACTTAAATGCAGAGCCATTTTTAAACCACAGCAATCAGACCTCCCCTTTCCATTTTGACAAAGTGATAAACAACACAAAAGAGAGGACCCACCTCTGTGCACTCTGTTTCAAAGGTTTTACACCATGGAAAGGTGAACACCACCATCCATTCACATCTGATGTTAATCGAATTAGGGTGCTTTTCTCTTTAAAATGGGCCAAGCTAGGAGGAGCAAGGGAAGAGGGTTAGAAGCAAGGGACCCCATGAAAGCCTGGGGGTAGGGAGCACAGAACGTGAGTGTGGACAACCCCAAAAGACCAGGAGAGACAGATGAAAGGGGCTCATGGAGAAGGCCACCGAGGAGACAGAAAAGTGCATTAAAGACTAAACTGCAACGAACAAACTTCATCCCCTTTGCAACTTGGCCAGAGATCAGCCTGGCCCTGGGCTCTCATGTGACCTTCAAGAGGGAGAAGAACACTTGTCCAGGCTGGCCTTCCTGACCCAACCGCTCACCCCTTCATACATTAACCTGTCCCGTACCACTTAGCGCCCACTACTTGCAGCGCTTTTTCTTTTAAAGGTCATTTTAAATTCTAAACATTGTCAACTCAAACTTGAACCGCAACTATTTCTCAAGACCTAATCTTTTGCTGTCAGCAAGTTCAGAGGGAAAAAAAATCAATAAAGGGATTAGCTTCGAAATGACATTGCATATTACAGCAGCCGGACACCCCATCCATGCTGAAGGACTTGCTGGCTGCTGTGTGCTATGGAACCATTTCCAATGATGGCTTTTTAATCAGAAAGCCTCTCCTTCCTGCCCTTCTTTCATAGGGAAAGAAAAAAATTTAACTTGCCCCAAAATGCCTTCTTTCAAAAACTTTATCCACTTTTCCACTTAGAAAATTCTGTCCCAGTGTTACCTAAATTGTTAACCCTTTGGGTCAGGAATTAAGTTTCCCATTTTTTGGATATTATACAGCCCTTTACCTAAGAAACTAAGTTTGTAAGTCATGGTCTTTTCCTCCACGTTTCCAAGAAGCTAAGTACATTGTAGCAAGAGCTTCACGTCTTCAGCTTGCCCACCTGGAGTCTCATCCTCTAGATCTGCTGCTTCCGCTCTGACCCAGAGGGCTCACTCGTTGCAGTAGTCCATGCGCTGCAGCGCAGTTATTCCTCCCTGTCCTGAAGGCCACTATGGAGCATCTTCACCCAAGCAGAAGCCAGCCGAGAACCCACAAGTGAGTAACACACACAACACCCGCACACCGCAAGTGCACGTGCTTTCCTCAGGAGAGAAGTCCCTCTGCCCTCATCCACAGCCGATTCCCGCACAGCCACACTAGGTGATTTTGGAGGCCAAAGGAAATTTTAAATACAAAATGCTAAACAAAAGCAGCTACAGCTGAAAGCTGAAGAGCTAGCAGCTGTAAAGAGCTCAACAGCAGCTATCAAAGAATGATTCAGGGGGCTGGGGAGATAGCTCAGAAGAATAAGCGCTTGCCTGGTAAGTGGAAGGGCCTGAGTTCAAGCCTCAGTTCCGCAAAGTAAAAAAAAAAAAAAAAGAATTCAGAGTCAGGTGTAGCGGAGCATTTTGAGGCAGAGTCTTTCTGGGTAGTTCAGGATGGCCTTGGGGTTCCCTAAATAGCCTAGGCTGGCCTCAAACTTGCATTAATTCTGTCACTGGGATTAAAAGTATGCATCACCACACCATCAAAAAATATGTTTTGGCTGCTTCCACAATGCTGGCAGCCTCAGTTTGCTGTAGTTCGATCCCCACAACACTCCAGCCATGCAAAAGTGCCCTGAAGGCATTCAAGGAGCAAAAAAAAAAATATGTTTTGAGGGCCTGGGGATGTAGTTCAATGTAAAGGCCCTGGGTGGTTCAACCACAGGTACCTGGGTTTAATACCCAGTAGTACAAAAAAAAAAAAAAAAAAAAAAAATACTCAGGACAAAGACATAAGCTACCAGGCACAACGACAAACTGCAACCACTTAGTTCAGAGGCCAGCAGCCCAGTAAACTTTGAGGACCTCATCTGACACGGTGATGACAATGTATCACTAAGGACATCTTAAATAACAACTGGAATGAGTCATGCAAAAAGAAAAAGGTTCTACAATCCCTTCTAGGATTATTTCCACTTTGCTAAATTCTAACACGATGCTTAAAGCACTCTGGGAATTTAGGCTTGTGGTTCGGCGCATACCTGAATGATTCAAGCAGAAAGGATGAGGCATTATTACATCAAAGCAAGCTGATAAAACACCCATGCTTCTGTCTTCCCAGATGCACGATTGCTTTCTGATAATCAAAGTATTTAAAGTCTGCACTGCCAGTGGGACCTCTCCAGAGCCTAGTCTAGCCTCTCAGTCTGCTGAGAATATTCTGTGATGGGGACTCAGCTGGTGAGAAAGGTAGGGACCCCTTAGGTAGGGACCCCCGAGGTAGGGAGCCCTTACAGGGATCTCTCCTTCCTCCCACATAGTCTCTTTGCCTGTGTCACTTGATACCAAGGACATTGCAGTCCCTGCCATCAAGGGATTTGCTTTCCCCCTTCTCACTGGAGTTGGGGCATAAGAAGGAGTAAAGGTTATGTTTAAGAGTCCAGGAACTTAACACGTGACCCAACTGCCACCAGCACCCCCACACACACAGCTTGTTGAGTATGGCCGATCCATCCAGTACAGTGAAGGGCTTCCAAATCCTTCCAATCCAAACAACTCTTACAGATTGCCATTCAGATGGAAGCAGGCCCAAGCCTGCGTCATGGCTAAATGGCCTCAAATTAAATTTATGTGTTGTCAGAGTGTCAAGGTTTCCTGTGAGACAGGCTATCTTTGCTGGTATCTCCACCTCCTCTGTCATGTGCACAGTCCAGCCCTTAAGACTGGGCTCAAGTGAACCCTTCCTAAGACTGGGGAAAGAGCTGGGGGCAGGGTGGTTGGGGAGTAACTGATTCTGTTCTCTTTCTGCAAAATACTATGTATTCAACTAAGGCAGAAAATATTGATTGAGCATCTCCTTTGTATTGGGCATAGTGCTAGGCACTGGGGATATAAATTTATATAAGGTATGGTTCTTACCATCTACCCTATGTCTACCTCTGTTTTGAGTTTCCTATGGAGAAGACTGCTGTATTCATCTCTGTACCCCCAGGGTCAGGCGTAATGTGCAGGACTCCTTGAGAGGTGTTGCTGGTCACCTGCTCCAGGTCTTCAGTGGTGCTTCAATACTGTTTCTAGGTGTCAGTATTCACATCAGTGTGTGTGCAACACCACACACACACACACACACACACACACATTCACACATACCCAACACGTTTTTGTGGATCTCATCTATAACAATACTCCAAGGAATAATTTAACTAAGACTTAATGAGGAGAACAAAAGAATTAATTGAGAGTGACTTGTTTTGCTTTGGGATGGATCTTGCACATAATCACGTACCACAAACCCGCAGCACTCAGCCTTCAACATCTCCTCACCACTCCGCCCTCCCAAGTAGCTGTTGCTGAGGTAGCTCCTTCTTGGGGCCTCTTCTGTGACATCCTGAGGAGCAAGGAGGTGACCAGTGTGGCTCCTCTGCTGGGAACTGGACGAGCCCTGCTTCCTGGAAACCAAGGGCCCAGGAGGTCACCTCCTCCTTGGCTGCAGGAGTCCTGCCCAGTCCTGCGTCTTCTGCAGTGCTGTCTACAGGTGTCTTGCTGGTCTCCCTTCTACTATGAAATGCAATGCTTAGCTTAAGTTCAAGCTGCAAAACACCCCCAGCACTTCGCATCATGGTCAGAGACACAGAGCGTGATAAGTCTACAGGTTAGCATTCAAATCCTCCTGACAACTGGGACTCAAGGGACACACCCTTTACTCCAGTGCCCAGCACTGTGTCTAGCACATAGAAGACTCCCAATACATGTTTATGAATGAAGGAACAAATCAATGCTTTGTTGAAATAATGAGATGATGAAATAAAGTTTTTCGGGAGCTGGGGAGGTAGCTCAGTAGAATAAGTGCTTGCCTGGCAAGCGCAGAGTCCTGAGTTCAATCCCCGCTACTGAAAAAAAAAAAGAAAAAAGAAAGAGAGAAAGTTTTTCATGTTCTCTATCCTGTAATTGGGAATCCTGCTTCCAATTTCATAACCTTGAAGAAGCTAGTTAATTTTCTACTCCTCAGTTTCCTCATCCTCAAAACAAAATATGTTAGCACACAGCAGCATGCAGAAAGAATGGAGGGAATGGGTATAAATGCCAACCACAATGCATAGCACAAAGTAAGAAGCAACAAAGCTTGCAACCATGGCACTAGTGCCCCCCAGGGACTTGACAAATGCCAGCTGAAATGAATGTGTAGAGCTTCCCATTAAAACTGCAGGCACACATGCCCCTTGCCATGGCCCCTCGGCCCACGTACACACTGCCTTGCTTGACTATAGCACTCTGGCCTCCTCAATGGGCTTTCCTCTGACACCACAGCCCCTCCCAGATGGGGTTGGAAACCTTCTTACAAAAGGCAGCAGCAGAAGGGACAACCAGGCCTGGCAGATGTGTTCATCTGTCCCTACTTCAAGTCCAAGCCAAACCCTGAAACTCTAGTGAGCTGAAAACATTAAAGACTTGAGTTCTAACTCTTATCTGTCACAGATAGTTGATTGTGAGCACCCAGAATATTCCCCGATGGGTCAAATGAACTCCATCATAGTACCTACGTCATGGCACTGTCATGTGGATAAAATAAGATGACCCATGGGGAACACTTAGGTCATTGTCTTTCACATAGTGAAAATCCCAAGATATTGGTTCTTTTAAAATAGACAATCAATATGTTAAGGAGCTAAGAATAGGCTTCAAGATTAAAATGCGAAATTCTATACAACACTTCAAGCATTTATTTACAATTATAGTGTACGTGTGGGTTACATGTGAGTGTGCATTTGTGTTTGTGTGTGTGTGTGTGTGTGTGTGTGTGTGTGTGCATGTGTAGCCAGGACCTATAATAACCCTTGGCCCCCTTCATGAGTTGTAGGTTAAGATTAACCACTCAGGACTTGCCCTAGAGAACAAGGTATATGGCACCAATTGGCACAGGAACACTGACTCTCCTCTGTGACTTGGCATATGAGGGGCCAGCCCAAGAGTTGTGACAGTGTGGCTAGTGGGGGAGCCCCAGGAACAAAACGGTGACCTGACCAACAAGGACTAGCCTGGAATTAGTTCTGTCTTAGACACTTTGAGACCTATCCCCAGAGGTAGAGTTATATCTAGATGTCCCCCTAAAGCCTCTTGTGCTCATAGGTGGGGCTTCTGAAAGGGGTACTCTAGCAACATGTGATATTAGGAGATGGGCTCTGGCTGGAAGGGGTGGGTCACTGGGGATGTGCCCTGGAAGGGTGCAGCTTCTCCCCACCTCTGCCCTCGGCTCTCTGCTTCCTGGTTGTCATGATACAAGTGGCCATCCCCCAGCACAGCCCCCACCATAGCATCCTGTCTTGGAGCCAGTTAACTACAAACTGAAACTGTTTAAATGTAAGCCAAAATAAGCCTCTCCTCCTTTAAATCATGGGTGTCAGGTATTATGTCTCAATAACAAGAAAGTGATTAACGTACCTGTCTGCCCCATCCCATAATCTCCACCCTGGTACATGGACAAAAAGTGCATTGGCTTTGTCAGCCCGTGGGCATCTAGGGGCGTTCATTCTAGGGAGGCCTATTCAGAACAGAGAAGGAGAGACTTGAGAAGCACTTAATTACCCCATCAGTGACAGCTTACTTCAGTGTCATTCCATGAGTTCTATTGTCTGATTTTCATAACAACCTACAAGCAGCTGATGTTCCCCATCTACAGGTGACAATGAGCACTCAGGTTAGGTCACTTATCCCTGACCTCATCACTGGTCCCATCACAACTGACAAAGGATTGAGAAGAGCTATAATGAAAGGAAGAAGGTTCAATCAACCAGAAGACTGTAACCACAAGGACCTCAATAATTGTTGTGGACAGAAGGGACTCCGTCGATAGATAATTCAAGTCAGGAAAATTAATTCACACTTTGTTTGGTGACTATAAATTAATGCCACCATTTTAATAACAATGTGAACCTATAAAAAATCATGAAAATGTTCAATCTCTGACCCAGTAATCAACTTGAGGAAACCTAGACTAAGAAAATAATCCAAAAGCATTTTAAAAGCATATACCCCAGGGCTGGAGAGATAGCTCAACAGTCTAAGGGCCTGCCTGGCAAACACAAGGACCCAATTGAATCCCCAGTACTACATGCCGTGCTGGCCCCAGAATCTTGGCCATGCTGTGCAGGCCCCAAAACTGGACATGGTGGTACATGCCTATAATCCCAGCACTGGGGAGGCTGAGGCAGGAGGATCACTACAAGTCTGAACTGTGTAGCAAGACCCTTTAACCAATAAATAAAATTTTAAAATAAATAAATAAAGTAAAATTAGACACCCAAATATTGCCACTGTACAATGACTAAAAATACTAGAGAACACTAGGTACCCAATGGTCAAAAAAAAAAGCCAAAGCACATGAAACACACACTTGATTTCATCTGCGTAGCAATATGAAAAAAACCTTATGTAATACTGAAGAATTATAATTTATGCAAAAGTAATTATGTATTTCTGTGGGCACAGTAGAAGAGAACACAGGCTATTAAAAACAGCTTGAATTGGCAGGGAAGGCATTGTGGGTCAATTGTTTTTTCTTTCCTTAATTCAAAGTTGTACAAATATTGCAAAATATTATCAGGTTATCACATAAAAGTTTAAAAACTGAAACAAGGGAAATCACATTAGAACCTAGAAGGTTTCTTACAGTGTTGATGAACTCTGCAAGCCTTTGGAGGCTAGAATGAATCGCCTCTGCATCTCAGAAGAGTCTGAAGGGAACAACCTCAGTAAATAGTGACAGGGCACAATAAATAACCACACACATGGTTCTCTGCAGATCTTCACGCCACTGAACCACCAAAGCAGAGCACAGACCACGCTAAGAGTTGTGTGTCTACATATTAATTAAGTGAATTCAAAGTTCAAGAAAATATCCTGGAGAAACTATTTCCTAAGAGGAGATCAAAGCAAAATCTAAGGAAGAAAGTGCTTGATTGATTCCACACATTACAATCCCCAAGACTAGGAACGCAAGACAGACTCGCTCTATTTTCCATCCTCCAGGGTCTGAAGACTTTCTCCAAAGCAGGGCTCCTCTCTGAAAGCAGAGGCCATGAAGTTTGCATTAAATTCAAGGTCACTAGAAGAATAATTTAAAGTCAGAAACCAACCAAATTACACCATGTCAAAAGCATGAACTCTCAGCAATCCTGAATTCTACGACATAAATGACCCCACCCCGCCAGGTACACGGACCATCCCCAGATGCCTAAGCTAAGTAATGGGCTTCTCTAGGAATGAGCTGCTTGGTCTCTGTCCTGCCCATCTCACAGGAAGGTTCTGAAAACCAGACACGCTATGAAAACACACACACACACACACACACACACACACACACACACACGTGCTACATAAGAGCCCGGCCACAGCAAATTCTTACAGCAAAAGGAATGCATCAAAAAGTGAAAAGAAGTCAGATGATTACATGATTTTACAGTAATGTAAAGGCAAGTATAAGCTGAGTGCTGATCTATCTTCAGAGCAGCAGGACACAGCCATGTGCCCAGTGCATGATGGGAAGGAAACAGGGGAATTACTGGCAAAATGACCTAGAGAGAAGCCATTGATGGGGCTCCTCCTTTTTTTCTTCTTTCTTTTCACTGGAAAAACTGGATTTTGAACTCAGGGAGTAATAAGCTCATCCCCAGCCCTTTATTTTATTTTATTTTATTTTATTTTATTTTATTTTATTTTATTTTATTTATTTTGAGACAGAGCATTGATAACTTGCACAGGCTGGTCTCAAAATCTGCCATACTCCTTCCTCAGTTTTCCAAGTGCCACACAGCAGGGCTATATTTTTACAGGGCCTTTAAGGGGTGGCATTCATGAAGTTAGGACTCGAGCTATGCTGAATTCACTCATCATGTATCTGGGGACAGCACAGGCATGAGCATTTTGCAAAACAGTTTCCATTTATGGGACCAGAAGGATGCCTGTCGTGAGAGGGCATGTCAGGCACCATCTGTGATCAAAGGGATGGAAAAGAGCAAGGGATGCCGGTGACATAGGTCCAGGCCCCAGGTACTTGGTGACATGATGAAAGGCACACACCTGCTTCAGAGTTGTTGTCCCTAACAGAAGCCAAGTGGAGGGGGAAGCCACAAACCATCAGGAGCACAGTGGGGCTCATGCACACTGCCAGCACCTGCCCAAGGCAAGGACAGAGCTGCCCCATTGGAGCTGCTCAGTGTCATCCAGACAAACAAATGACATGGTGGGTAATGGGTGCACAGGTGGAGAAGCCACCTCTTTAGCCCCACACTGAAGGACAACGTGTAGAGTTCTTGGGCAGTTTGGTGATGTGTTAGGTGAGGTCCACCTGCTCTCCATGCAGGAGAAGAGCCCAGAGCAGCTTATGCTGGAAGGGACCTTAGGTCATGCAAATCGGCATCCTCATTTTACAGATGAGAGACGGGGTCCCACAGAGGTTAAGCAATGAGTGCTAGGCCACATGGCTGTGACCTTTAACACGGTCATTCTCCAAGAATAATACTATGTGACAGGCATGAATCCGGTGGAGTTAACACTAGACTCAGAGAGCTCTCTGGGCCAACGCACCCGCACAGTTATAAGGATTGAGAAGGAACTTAGGGCACTTGCCAGGAACAAACTTGAGGAGTGAAGCCATGGTCAGACGAAGTGTGCAGATTCCAGCTGAACTGCAGGGTTTGGAGTCCATCTGCAGAGGCAAAGGTGTCTCTTGGGCACTTCTCTTTGCCTTACAAAACTCAAAACCCAAAGCCAAGACTTGAAGTGATTGAGCCCTGGGTCCTGGAGCTGCCATTTGTCCTCTAAAGGAACATGACAGGCTGCGCTGTGAGGCTCTGCAGGCCTCCAGTGTCAGCCCTCCATGTCCTCACAGCTGTCTTTTCTCAGTCCCTCCTGTCCACAGATGCTACAAAGCAGCTTTGATCTTTGCAAAGCTCAGCCGCCCACTCCATCGCCCATGGAGTTTTCCAAAAGATCCACCTTCTCTTCAGAGGTGAAATGTTGGAAAGAAAGCAAAGATCTTGGACACTTCAGATGGGCACACTTTGCTTGCACCCTCAAGTCCTGGGTGTGAACCCCTCAAAAGGTGTCCCCCACTGGGATTCCAAAGCAGAGAGGAAAACTGACTGCTCCTCAGTGGCCAAGTGCCCCCAGCAAGACCCTTGGTCCATCATGACCTCTCAGCTCCCACTCTCCGGGGACCTAATGTGACGCTGCCTAAAAAAGCCTTTCTGCTGAGAAAAATGGTCACATCACAGTCCCACCTGCTATAGGCCCAGTGGCCCAGATCTGAGTATAGTGACAGTGGCTGACGCTGCCAGCCTGCCTTTTCTCCCTTGGTAACAGCAGCTCAACCTTTAGCTAGCTTGGCTTGTTACATCTTTTTTAAAAACCCTGCATTTCTCAGCCTCATGCACCTCTAAGTGTGGCCGCAAAACAATCCCAACTGCGCACGATCTCAGCACCTCGCCGTGTGCCAAGCACAATTCGAAGCACTCACACATACACAAATTCGCTTAATCTCATAACGAGTCTCTGAAAGCACCGTGATTGTTCCCCTTCTGGGGGACACGGCAAGACACAGACAAGCAGAATGATTTGGTTAATTCACACTGAGCATGCGCAGAGCCAGGCTGCGTCCTCACCGCAGTGGTACCCAAATCCCAGCCGCAACAACAGAAATTCTGCAGGCGGCAGAGATTACTTCCCCTTCGTCTCTCCAAATGTGAGCTGAACTGAGGGACTGACTTCTGATCAAGAGGGAAACACAGTCACCTGACAGTGGAGAATCCAGGCCAACTCCACCTCAACCCAAGGATCAAGGGCCTCCGCACACCAAGGAGCCATGATCTTAGGGACCTCGATTCCAAGCAGTGAGACCTCAACTCCAGCTTTGTAGAATTCTGCCCCAGATCCCACAGCCCAGCGCATCGTGAGAGGACATCACATCACCCAGACTAAGGAACTTTTTATACAGTACCTGCCCAGACTCTCAAAATCGACTGAAGTCATCAAAATCAAAGAAAAGTAGAGAAACTCACAGATTAAACAAGACTAAGGCCGCACAGAGGGGAAATGCAATATGGGGGTCCAAGACTGGATCCTGGAGCCAAAAAGGGGTCACTAGCATAGAAACTGGTAAAGCTGGCCATGGTGATTCACACCTGTAATCCTAGCACTACGGAGGCTGAGGCAGAGGGATCGCAACTTTGAGCCCAGCCTAGGCAAGTTAGCGACTTGGCAAGACCCTGTCTCAAAATTAAGAAAAACTGTAATGTATTTAGTACAAGATCTACAGGGTCTCACTGCACAGATCGGACTCAGTAATTCTCCTGTTTTCAGCCTCCCAAGCACTGGGATTATAGGCGCGTGCCACCACGCCCAGCCTCAGTCGCCATCTCAGCATGCCTCAGGGGCGGGGCCAGCACAGCATGCCAGGGATTGAACCCCTGTTCCTGCACCTGCCTAAGCAGGTGCTTTAATCCACTGAGCTGTCTGGCCAGCCCGAGAAAAAAAAAATTTAAGGGTTGGAAATATAGCTCAGTGCAAAGACCATAGGTCCAATCAATACCCAGTACTATACTCTGGTGAGTGAGAATTCAAATACCAGCACCACAGTATGAATACCATTGCACAAATAAAAGGAGGGTAAAACACTGCAATATGGTGTGCTGATCATACTCAGCACTGACCTCCCTCAAACAGAGACAAAAATTTTTTGTAATGTCTTTGATACAAGGTCTCACTACGCAGCTCAGACTCATAGTGATCAGTCTTCCCAGCACTGGGATTACAGGCATGCGCCATCATGCGCAGTCTCAGTGGCCATCTTAGCATGTCCAGGGGCAGGGCCAGTGAGGCATGTGGTGCAGGGGATCAAACCTAGGTGGCTGCATTTGCCTAAGCAGGCACTTAGTCCGCTGAGCTATCTCTCCAGCCCTCAGAAAACTTCTTACGGTCTACATTTCTGAATCAGTTACTGAACCCAGCAACACAACTACAAACTGCACTATAATTCTGTCTTTCATATTTTGCGTTTTGTGAACAGAAGTTGTATTTGAAAGGATGCTACGGTTACATGCACTTGTTTTACACATCATTTTCTTGATTAGTACGTGTGTATATGACATAGTGCTTGCATTCCTTGTGTGAAGTCGGTACACGTACACAACACATCTTAATTCTTTTTCATCCCTTCTACTTCCCTCCCCTCCTCTCTCCTTCCATCTCTCAATCCTCTTTCCCACTTGAAATAGACCTTTGTATTATTTGGGGTTTCTTACATGCAACATTTAAGCTCAGATGGCTGACTGATTTTACCGAAAATTATGGTCTCAGGATGCATCCATTTTCCTACAAAAGACCCAAGTTCATCCTTTCTGACAGAGTAGTACTCCGTGGTGTGTAATACCATGCTTTCATTACCCATTCGTCCATTGGTGGACATGTGCAATAAAAACAAAGCGCAAGACCCCTGCTGGCATAACGCAGCAGCTGTGGCACAGCCAGCTTCTTCTATGAGCAGAAAGAGTGAGTGCTTTGTAACAATAAAAGGTGCAGCGGAGTAAATGCACAGAGCAAGTACCACCGTCAAACTTCCCACTGGCCAGCATCCTGGACTGAACAAAACTGTATGTGCCCTACATCCATGTGACTGGCAGTCCCACAGGTTGCTTACCCCAGTGTCACTGCACACTTGGGAAATGTGCTGTGTGACAACCATGGTGGCTCTGACAATCCCAGGTGACCGTATCACGAGCTGATGGGAGTGATATGTGGTCATATGACACACAAGGGAAACTTCAGAGCTTCTCTCCCACTGTTATATTACTACACTCTTGAGTCTGGGCTCCACCATGTGACCTGTCTGAGCCACCATGACCCAATCAGGGGGACAGTATGCCAGTTCCAAGCCAACGCTGAAGATGCCCCACATTGTGTCCACGTGTGCACGGGCCATCTCCACCCCTGCCATGACTGTGACAAGCTGTGGCAACTTGCTTGTCTTGAGAGGGGACAAGGAGCACGGAAAGAGCTCAGCCAACACCCTGTCAGCCTACAGATGGGAGAATGAGCTGGGACAGCCAGCAGAAACCAGGACAGCTGCACAGCAGCTTGGAGCCCTTGGGGTCTGTGGTTGGCTGTTCTACGGCAGAAGGTGGACAATATGCTGCCTTAAACATCTCCGTTTCAAGCTGGCTGCGGTGGCACACACTTCTAATCCCTGTGCTCTGGGAGGCTGAGGCAGGAGGACTGCAAGTTCAAGCCCTGCCCAGGCAGCTTTGTGACTCAGCAAGACCTTATCTCAAAATAAAAAATACAGAAAAAGGTTGAGGGTGTAGCTCAGTATAACAGCCCTAGATTTAATCCCTAGTAGCACCGTCAACAACAAAAAAAAGGGGGGGAGAGAATCTATTCTATTTGGTAACAAGTAGTGTTTGCCATAAAATGCTCTGTGAGAAAGCCCACTCAGAGCTACAATCACAATCCTACAGATGGCCAAGAAGTTGCCTACCTGGTCCAAGCTCTCTCGGTCTCCACTCTCCACTCCCTTGAAACCGCATTCAAATGCCGAGTTATCTACACCTTTTAAACCATGATTTAGAAACCATTCATGCCGGTCGCCATCCTTTGTAGCAACTGAATTCAAACAAATGTTGCCCATTTTGATTAATAAAATGAAATGTGGATATTGGTACCATGGGAATAAGATTCTTTTCTAACTATGCTTTTGTAAAAAACTAAATTAGATGTCAGCATCCCATAATTAGCTGAATTTTCCTTTCATCCCCATAGGCAGGAGAGGTAAAAAAGCAAACACATTTAGCTTGGCTTGTTTTGCTTGGTTTTTTACATTTTCTACAAATAATACTTAGTAAGCATCAACTGCTCTGTGCAAACACTCTTCAGGTGTCAGCCACGGGTGCAGGCAGGGGCCACGGCAGAAGAACCTGGGGCATCTCACATGCCAGCAACTGGGCCTACAAGGTGCCAGGGTGCTGCAGGGGTCAAAGGATGGCTGGGCCACGAACCCCAGGGACAGCCCTGGGATGTTCCACATGACAGAGCAGAGCCAGGTGAGAGGCAGCAGCTGGAGAGAAGGGGACAGGCGGGCAGTGGGCAGGAGCCACACAGCACAAGGCACAAGGTAGCAGAAAGCTGGCTTCCTGCCTCACTCGGCCTTCTCTGTGCTTGCTGGGGGCTCAGGGACAGGGAGCTGGCCAAGCCCACAGGGCACAGAGGTTGGCACTGGCACCCGACAGCTGGCAGCTGGCAAATCAGCTCCTGGCAGGGACTCTGGCTGCTGAGACAGATTCTTCCCTTTCTGTCTGCAAATGCACACCAACACACATACAATCCAACACACACACACACATGCATCCCACAAAGACACAACACATTCTCTCACATGCATACTATGCACAAGCACTCGTCTTCTTTTTCACTCACAAAACATTCTCTGACACACTATACACACACTCATCCTCTTCCACATTCCCAACACATTCTAACACTCATATGTACACAAACACATTCATACACAGGCAGCACATTGTCACACATACACATAACACATATACCCATTCTCACATGCACACTCATACACACATGCCACACGGTCCTATACAACCTCACACTGTCATGCCCAATGCATAGACACAAACACACACCCACACTTGTTCTCTCACACATACACCCCCTCTCACGTATAGGACTGTCGCATCCTGTCCAGCCACCTCAGAGGTGTCCCACCCTTCCTCCTTGTCCCCAATGCCCCGACAATTCCCACTTGTGCCTCGTGTCTAGTTCCCACTAGGGCTGCTCCCTACCCCCTCACACCTCTGTCCTGCCCTTGGTTGCTGAGTTATCTGCACAAAGCTCCCTCCCCATCACATCACATTTCTGCCAAGAAGCCATCAGCTCCCCTAAGGTGACAAAGTCCTGGCCATGCCACAAACACTTACACCCTGCAGGCCCTGTGCTTCCTGGCTCCAAGCAACAGGCACAGCCAAATCACCCCAGGAGACCACCATGCTCTTCCTGTCCTTGTGTCACCCAGGCCCTCTCTGCCTCCCCGCTGTCACTTTTCAGGCCTCCCACCTCTCCTCCCTCACCTTCCCAAGCATATGTGTGGTGCTTCTTGGAGTCCTATGGCCACCAGCACTGTCCCACCTCAGACCACTCCCTGCCACTGCTGTGCCCTGGCCCTGGCCTCATACCTCTTCCTCTGGTTCGACAAAAGCTCTCTGAGCCAGATTCTGTCTTTAATCTTTGTAGCTCTCTGCCCCTTCCCTAATGCCTTAAGTATGAACAACATCCGTTAAAATATGCTGGATTCAACATTAATATTTGAAGTCCTTTGAAAGCCCATTAATTTTGTTAGTCCCTTATTAGGCCAGTTTCCATCACTGAGCCCAGCAGACTGGGCCAGCAATCAAGGCTGGTCCAGCCTAACTGTGACCCTCTTCAGAGCCATCCAAAAACGTGTCAAAAAATAATCTCATTAGCAGTCACTGAGCAGATGGCACATGGCAAGCACTCTCCAGGCCACTGGGGAGCAAGCAAAACACAGGTTAGGGATGCAGACAGCACCATAATGCGCCCTGAGACTATGAGGCTGTAGAGGTCAAAGGACCTGAGACCTAACCTCTAAGAAGGCACCAGCCATGCAAAATTTCCTCTGGAAAAGGACAGATTGGCCAATGGAAGAGCAAATGCAAATGAGCTTAGACTCCAAGGTGGAGACAGGAAGCAGGTGGGAGGACCCAGATTGGGTGGAGGCCCACAGGCTGCAGGAAATTCGAATTCTTTAAATTGTGGTAAACGTGCCTATTTTTAAGTTGTCCAAAAGTGGTTTTTAAGTTCATTCGTGGTATGCTACAACCACTCTCCAGAACTTGTTATCTCACAAAACTGAAACTTTACCCTCCCTGTCCCCACCCCCGTCAAGCCATTGCCCATCTTCCTGCCAGATAACCACCATTCACCTTTCTGTCTCTATGACTTTGCCCAGTCTTAGTAGAACAATTATTTCTTCTTCTATAAATAGAATTATACAATATCTGTCTTTTTTGTTGGTGGATACAGTGTCTCACTATACAGTTCAGACTCATAATGATCCTCCTGTCTCAGGCTCCCCAGTGCTGGGATTACAAGCATGCACCACCACGCCCAGTTTGGGGGCCAGCACAGTATGCCCAGGTTCTGGGGCCAGCACGGCATGCAGTACCAGGGATTGAACTCAGGTCCGTGAGCTTGCCAGGTAGGCGCCTAGCCCGCTGAGCTATCTCTCTTGGCTTACTTCCCTTGCTATATTCATCTGAGTTGTAAGGAAGGCAATATTCTATAGTGGGTAAAGATCACATTTCATTTATCCACTCACCCATCCACAAGCACTTCTCTCCTTCCCACCTTCTGGCTGTTGTGAATAATGCTGCTAGGAGCAGAGATGTGCACGTGTCTCTTAAGACTCTGTTTTCAATTCTTTGGGGTAATATTCCAGAAGTGAAATTGCTTGATCATATGGCAGTTCCGTATTTAGTTCTTTGAGGAATTGCTATACTATTTTCCATAGTGAGAAGTCGGGATTCTACACTAACCAAAACTGGAGGCCATCTAAAGTGGGAGAAAGGCATCGTGCTGTCATTCCAGCGTTGGGAACACGTCAAGTGGGTTACCTGGAGCAAGAGGAGCAGCAGGGATGCTGCTGCAGGTAGAAGCTCACCGTGGGGCCTCCAAAGAGCTGGTGGAGAGGCAGAGAGGAAGTGGGCTGGAGTAGGAGGAGTTAAAAGGGGTGCAAGCAGGTGGGGTGGGAAAGGGGCACTGAGGAGGACTCCTGGGACTGAGGCCTGAGCCATGCGGTGCGTGGCAAGGGCATTCTCAGCGACAGAGTAGAGCCAGAAACATAAATATCTCTAAATAGTTCATAAAAGATGCCAGTACCCTGCCAAAGCTCCTTCCTCCTTTTCTTGTCTTTCCCCTCCAAATATTTTGCAACCCTAAATCTTGATTTAGGCTTCATCTCTCAGGACTCTTTCTCTGGCTCCTCCTCAGAGGCAGGCATGGCAGCATGGCCCTATAAATCCCAGCACTCGGGGAGACTGGGGCAGTAAGATCACAGGTTTGAGCTCAGTCTGGGCAACATAGCAAGACCATGTCTCAAAACAGTTTTTTAATAAATAAATAAGTGTATGTATGTCACCCTCAGGACTGAGCTCTAGCAAGCAGGAAAGAATAGAGTGGCAGGGACACAGCACCACCCAGACTCTCCTCGCCTACCGGGCTTGGTCCTTTTAGCATGCAGGCCAGCAGGAAGTCAGACACACACGTCCTAAATAGGCCTGAGAACCAGCCAGCCGGTGGTCTAGCAGCTTATCAGGAACTCCTTCTGCTTAAGAGCATCACCTGAAACCACATTATCAAGGCCAGACTCCAGCAAAGAGTGACCTTGTCCACAGGTCCAGCCTCTTATCTCAAAGAGTCCCCCATAAGCCTTGTTCTTCCTGCCAGTCTTCTTGTCCTTGTCCTATCTCATAGATGAAGGACAGCTCTGGAGAGGCTGAGATTCACTTTTAAAAGGCATTCCACAAATATTTGCTAAACCACCTACCATGTTCTTAGCTATACAGCAGCAAAAGGGACAGAAAAATGGATCAGACATGGATCTTGTTCTTGAAGGACTTTAAGTGCAGACACCCATTGTCAACAAGGCTGCACACAGCTTAATACCACATGATAAAGAAGAGACTATTGTGGAACAATGCCTGTTAGGAGAAATTGAGCCTCACACTGACCTTCAAGGAAAATCTCAATTAGGGCACAGAGAAGAGAAGAGGGTACACGGAGCAAAGAAAAGTCATTCATCAAAAGCATAAAGGCCATGGGAAGCTGAGCTGTGAGGAGGACACAGGAGACAGGGTAGAGGGCAGATAAGCTGATGTGACATCTAGTCATAAGCAACAAGGATCAGAGATGGCAGAGGGAACACACATCTTCTCAATCCTCACATGGGGCCAAGAATTATGCTTGAAGTTTCATAGTTGTTACCTCAGCCATTCTCATGGCCACCTGTGAGGGACAGCATTGAGGGTATTATCCCAAACTCACAACTGTACAACCCTTAAGTTGCTTTCAGACATGCCCTACAGCCACTGACAGAGAAAATGAAGCAGCATTTACAATGGATGCCCAAGGCCCTCTTCCCTGTTTTATTTCTGTTGTTTTTACTGTTGAGAAGTTAGAGTTGTATTTGTTTGCTTGTTGATTGATTGGCTAGTGATTGGTTGGTGGTTGGTGGTTAGTAGTTTGTTGGTTGGTGCATTGGTTGGTTGTTGACTGGTGACTGGTTCATTGGTTGGTGGTTGGTAGTTAGTATTTGGTGGATTAGTGATTGGTTGGTTGGCTACTGCTTGGTTACTTGGTTGATTTGTTGATGGTTGGTTAATGGGTGGTTGTTGGTGGGTGGGTGGATGGTTGTTGGTTTGTGGTTGGTTGATGGTTGGTTGGTGGGTGGTTGGTATTTGGCTGGCTGACTGGTTAGTTTCTGGGTGGCTGGTAATTGGTTGGTTGGTTAACTGGTTGGCTGTGGAAGTGGGAAGGGGGAAAGCCTCTTCTGCTTCTTGCCTTGAAGCTATTCTATAAAATCATGAGAACTCCTCTTCGAGGACACAGCAGGGAAGGAGAAGGGAAGGGCCTTCTCTGGCAGACTGCATTACTGCTCCCCTGCCTCACCTCTCCTACCCTCAAAGTCACTGTTATGGCTTAGACCTAAAATGTCCTCCAAAAGTCTCACATGTCTGAAGGTGGGATTTCTAAAAGAACTGGATCACTGGATTTCCATCATCAATGAATTCATCCATTGACGAGTTCATGGCTGAATCTGCTACCAGGAGCAGTGGGTCACCGGCAGCAGGACCTGGAAAGGTCTGTTCTTGTCACCAACTCCTCCCTGGGATCTTTGCTACCTGGCTGGCTGGAGCAAGCAGCTTTCCTCTGTTGTGCTCTTCCAATATGCTGTTTCTAACTTTGAGCCAACCCAATCAAACCATGAACTAAACCTTCTGAAACCATAGATAAAATAAACCTCTCCTTTAGGTTGTTCTGTCTTAGTTACTGTTTACTCATTGCTGGGACAAATACCCAGCCCTCAAAATGAAGGAAGGAAAGGTTTATTTGGCTCGCAGTTTGTGGAGGTTCCAGTTCATACTCCACTGGCTCCAACGCAAACGACAGCAGTTCATGGCAGCAGAAAACAATGAAGAACAGAGGAGGAGCAGCAGTTGCGGCATTCATCAAGTCTCTCTCTTCCTTCTATGCTGACTATGACGACCAGTGCTCCATGGCGAAGATTGTAGTTCCTCTGAAGACTGGGACTTCTCCAAGGAAGTGGGGCAGGGTGGCCAGGAAGCCTTCCTTTACTCCTTTATATACACTTTTCATGCTGAGTCACTCTGGGGTGGCCCATGGCCCCAGGGTGGAACCAATTACACCCTAGGTTGGGCCTTGCCGCCTGCAGGGGAGGGGAGACCCCCATGCCAGGAACTATCACAGAAAGTACTGTGACCAGTACAGTAACCATGTGACTTCTCAGGCCACATCATGAAAAGTGGGGCACACAACCTGCCCAGTACAGGCTGCAATAGCCAAGTGACTGACCATGGGCAGAAGTGTCACTACCTGGAAGCACTTCACTTGCACCGCCCCCATGGCTGAGAGACTACAAGGGTCATCCACCAGCATGAAAAAACCCAGCCCAATAGTAACACAAAGCAGACCTAAACCCCAACTGCAGCTGGGAGTGGAGCATATCCTGGGTCTACAACATTTAGAAATACCCCTAGTGGCAAATCACTGACCTGTCCCCAAACCTTCACTTTCCAACAGACAGCTCTGAGGCCCAGCCTAGAGCAAATTAGGCCTCCTGATTTGTAGTTCACTGTACTGTACCATCCTACCCCACCAAGCTGTACAAAAATAGAGCATATCTGAGATGTCAACCAAGTAAACAATTAAGCAAGATGGATGCAGTCAAAAGCATGAAGTTGAGATTTAACCTGGATAATCCCTCCACAATTTAGACTTGATGTGTCTAAAAGAATTCCTATTGATTTCCCAGGAGGCCCTTTTTTCTCAAATCAGAGCCACGGGGACCTTCAGAGCTGAAATTTTTAACCGTATCATCTTTCAATGTGTCAATCTTAAAAATCAGCCCAATTTTTTTCCCTTTTGGAATTTGTGTGTTATTACTAGACTCTATGTTACTCAAAAATGGCAGTTCTTTCCCAAATGACTTTGCATGTTCTTCTATACTTCACACAGATTATGAGCCAGCCTGAACATTGCTATAATGATATCATTCTATAAATACTTCTATCCTAGCAAGATTCTTTTAATTGTGGCATGTTAGGGCTGGGAAAGAACTCAAGAGATTGTCAGTTCTAACCTTAACATTTTACAAATAAGAACACCAAGTTTCAAGCGAGATCACTGAGCTTCCTCAGGTCACAGCTAATTAGTGGCACTGCAATCAGCAATCTAGTAGGAACAATCTAGAAATGAGCAATACAGGCCACTGTTTACAGGAATTTGTGAAAGTGGGTCACTCTGTAGGTGGTAAGATGCCCGGTGCCAGACTCATGCCCTGCAGCTGGGAAGAGGCTAAATAACAAACAAAAATGGCCTTGATTGGAAAAACTAAGACCTTCCTGAAGAGCCAACAGGTACCAGGGTTACTGGTGCTCCCCACTGAGACAGAGCTGAGGTCCCTTAAGTAGACACAGACCTTCCCTTAAACACAGATGCCAGGTCCCAGTAGGGTGCAGGAACCAGCACTGCCCCCTCCTGGGAACTGATAACTTAATTTTGTGAGCTGGTTGATAATTTTTTGGCATGTTGCAAATTCAGTCAAAATGAAAGCATTTTAAAACATGGAAACTGGCAAATGCTACAAGTTGTGATTGTTTTCTCAGAGCCAGTTTACCCATACTAGTTGACCAGCATGGTTTACCCACACCAGCTTACCCCTCTTGCAGGGCTGAATGGCTTGCCCTAAAACTAAGAAGACCTTTCTAAACACACAGGAAGACTCAAAGGGAGATAAAGCTGAGCTACCAAGGATAAAAAACTCCTACCCAGATGCCAGTCAGGAAGCCCAGTACAAGGAGTTCCTGTACAAAGAGTACCTAACTCACATCTGCCTGGTATGATCGCTTAGAATTCCTACCCCAAGATCCTGACCCCTCCTGTCCACAGTAGTCCCTGATACCAGCCCTGGTACACCTGACTCTCTGTCCTTTGGGTCCTCCACAGGTTGACCAAGTTGGAGCAAAAACAAAGAAATCAACCCTTTTCCTAACAGGAGTTGGCAATGTCAACAGCTGTTTCCCACTTGCTGAGGCTCAGGGCTCCAGCTGCCCAGTGAGGAGATGAACCATGCTATCTAATGGCCCCTGTGAGGCTTTGGCTCCTCACCTTTCCACAGAGAGACCATCTATGTGTAGTCATGTGCCAGAACTGCCTCCATGATCCAGAAGGTCAGGACTCCCAAAAGGAACCCATCATAATTGGCTTAGAAGGGTGTTCCATGTCCCCCAGAGGTTAAAGGTGTAGTCTCCAGGCTGGCACTATTAGGAGCTAAAGGAACCTTTTGGAGTCTAAGAGGTGGAGCCTAGTGGAAGGCCTTTCAGTTATTGGGGTGTGGCCTCAAAGGGGATTGTGGGATCCCTCCTCTGCTCTGCCTTTTCCTGGGTGTGAGGCAAACTTTTGTTCCACCATAAGCCTCCACCATGTTCTGCTGCCTCATCACAAGCCCAAAAGCAATGGACCTGCCCAATTCTGGGTAGAACCTCTAAATCCATGGGCCAAAATAAAGGTTTTCATGTAATGATTTGATAATCTCAAGCCTTTGTTTTAGAGTTGTAGAGCTGGCTAACACAGGGCTGCGTGACTTTCAGTGGGTTGAGTTCTCTCATCCACACCTTACCACCTCTGAAGGACTAGCCACACAGAGGAAGAAGCCGGCCAGGAGCCTGGGGCTGCAGCAGAGCTTGGGGGCGCTCTGCCCATGCTTGCCCTCCAGACCCAGCTTCAGGAAGGCGAGCCACAAAGCCCTACGTGAGATGAGCCAGCCTGTGGCTGGGGCCCTGGGATTTTATAGTCTCCTTTCTTGGTGATACATGTTCTACCAGAGCAGAAAGCTGGCTTAAATGCTGGTTTTGGCTAAAGAATTCTCCTCCTTATGCTTTCCTCCCCCAATAGATAGAGTCACTGTAGGGAAGTTCAATAAACTCCAATTAAATCCAGGCGTGTGGTGCACAGCAACAATTGAGACCGGGGCAGGAGAGCTGCAAGTTCAAGACACATGTAGACAATGTAATGACTTAGACCTACCTCAAAATTGAAAAAAAAAATTTTTTTAAAGAGCAGGTTCAAACCTCAGTGTGAAGGCCCTGAATTCAATCCCCAGAAACAAAAATAAACAAGCTCCAACTGACCTAGTCAAAAAAAACATGTTAAGAGTTTTTTCTCATACGTATTTAAAATTAAATTTCAGGCAAATGGAAAATGTAAATAGAAGAAAGAAGCTCACTCTTTTACTTTTTTTATATGCCTTCCTGCCATGCCTAGAAAGATCAGGTATAGAGTAGCACTCAGTAAATAATTGTCAAATGAATGACTTCAAAATCAGTGAAAGAATTCATTTTTATAGAATAAAAGTATATGTAACACCCTGCAGAGATCCAAAAGGAAAAACAGTAAAGGCAAAGATTGGGAAATTTGATTACCTGGAAATTCAAAACCTCTATATACAGTAACAAGATGAAATATAAAAGAACAGGAACTGTCATATCTTAATATGTAAAGCACTCCTATACATCAGTAAGAAAAGGATGAACATTCTAATAAAAATAAAAGCAATTCACAAAAGGACAAATGACCAGTGTCGTCATTAACCAAAACGAGAGACTCTCCAACTGAGAAAATTTACAGTTAAAAAAACTATGAGTTACCCAATGTTAGCAAAGAAGTGGGGGTTCCCATGCTCCGCTTGAGGGAAAGTAAAGGAGGACAAACCTCCAGAAACCGTTTTGGCAGTCACACCAAAAGCCTTTAAATGAACATCCTCCTAACACAGAACAATACTTCTCAGAGTATCTCCTCAGGTGATCTTCTGAGTCACATGCGCAGACACAGGAACAGAGTTGCCAGTCATGTCACCATCAAGTATCACAGTAAAATCTATAAGCAACCTGTATTTCCAATAATACTGAAAGCATTTTTAAAACAAATTATGGATCTCTATACAATGCACTACTTCGAAGGCAGTAATACTCAAAGTGTTGAACATATTTAATACTGGAAAATACGTTCAAATATAATGCAGAGTGGGGAGCAGTTTAGTCTATCAGTCAATATAAAGTAACTCAAGTGTTTTAAACCACATAGGTACCTGGAAAAATACTAACAATACTTATGTGTAGATAGACTGCAGGTGACTCAACGTTTGTATTCCCACCTGTATTGCTTTGTTTAGGATGTAAAGGTTGGTGTTTAAAGGACAAACAAAAATTTGTGAAGTTTCTACCAAGAGAAAAGTGGTTCTCTTTTTCATTTGGATGCAGTACCTGCTCTCAGGCATTGGTTTCATTTCTGATTCCATAGTTTACCAGCTGTCTAGTTTGGGACTGGTTGTCTACCCTTTCTGTACCCCTATTCCACCATGTTGGAAGGGATTCTGGTATCTGGTAGTGCCTACCAGAATTACATTAAATATTACCACAATTCCTGGCATTTACCGAATACCTGGTAAATGTTAGCTACTCAACTTAGAGAAAATGAACAGTAACTATTACCTTATAAGAGAAAAGGACACATTTTGAGATTTGACCTTGGGGTCTGCAGAAGTCTACCAGAATCAACCTGCCCAGCAAAAAAGTCAGGGAGATCAAGAGCCACCTGGCTGGAGGCCCCTTGCTGAGCCACGATCCAGAGAGCCCACTTCCCACCCTGGCCTCTGCTAATAATATTCTGCTTTTTGAGTCCACGATGTGTGGAGCCATGAGAGGGCAAGGCTACCTTAGGAAATTAAAATTTCAGTACCCTCCAAGTATCCCAGTCCGGACAAATTCTGGTCTGGTAATGTAGAAGTGATATATGGCCATCCTCTACCCTCAGCTCTAAGGACTCGAGAAAATATGTTACAAAGAAATAAAAGAGGCAGTAATTGTTTTTGAGGTGACCCCTCTTTGGTGAAGTCCTGAAGCCAACTCAGGATGACGCATCAGAACCCCAAGCCCTTCTTTGCAGAGATGGTGCCCAACACCAACCTCGAGCCACAACCCCAAGGGATTTCTCACATAGAGCAGTGCATTCCTAGCCCAGACCAAGGACTAAGAGTCATCTCTGGCTGCTAGGGTATGTGGCCTGGGGTGCCTGTATCTTACCCCATACTCTTCCCCTGTTTGGAAGCTTCTCTCCATCTGTGCTCACTCCTTGGCCCCAACTCTCAGGAAGTAACTACCACAAGCTGCTCCAGCTCTGCACAGTGCCACTCACCCTGGCCACTGAGCTCTCCATCCCCAGAGTCACTGTGCATGCCTTCTTTCTATCCTAGCTCACAGTCCCACTGCAGCATGCTGTCTGGTGGCCAAGACACCACGCAGCAAGCTCTCCTGATGGAACTCCAGTGCCAAGTCCATGCAGTGGAGCCCACAGGAAGAAGCTCTCATGGACGGGAGGAACCTTAGAGGCAAGAGGTACTGCCTGTAAAAGAGCTCCTCTCCTGTGGGTGACACCCACCATCCGCATGGCTATGCTGCAAACCTGATACAATGAAAAAGTGTCCAGTAGTGGGGCAGCCCTCCCTATTAAGGGTGATTTGGCAGGGAGAGAGATCTTTAAAGATTTCATGGATTAAGAAGTAATGGTATGGGAATCCATCATTGGGCTGGCTTGGCCTTTCTCTCCCTACTGAGGTCTTGATTCTACACTTGTAGAGCAAGATTTAGGGGCTACATTTCCACAATGATTATGACATTCAGCAACTTCCAACCCAGTAGAGGAATTCCATCTGACCACAGGATTCACTGAACCCACGCTGTAATCTACATACACAACTTGCCTTTCAGTCAGGTGGAGGGTTAAGGGTCAACCCACCACCAGATGAAAATAGTATAATCCTGATCAGCAGACATAACTGGTGGCTCATCCACTCCTTTCCAGCTGTGCAACCCTAGCCCAGCTACTTATCCTTTTTAAGACCCACTTTCCTCATCTGGAGAGTTAAGGAGAATTATCCCACCACATAGGGTCATGATGAGGTCTAAATAAGATGATGGCTGTAAGATATGTGGGACCTAGTGAGGGGTCAGTCTCTGTTATTAAGGACCACATTTTCCATATTCATGCCCATTCCTGGTACACAGCTATGCTACTCACTCAACAAGGAGCCCCATGAGTGTCTGAGACAGCATTCAGAGTGCTCACTTTATTCATCTCTGTGTCTCTTACCTACCCCTGCCAGGTATATCACATAGGACAGACCCTTAAATATTTGTTGAAGGAATGATACATGTGTGCCATTTGGTCCCTGAAATGGGCCTTCTGCATTTTATCATTTCATGAATGATGTATTATTCCATGACCTTTTAGATTTACATTTAATCATGCATCTAGGTTAAATCGTGATTTATTTCTATGACCCTGAACAAGACACAGCTCTTTCCCTCCACATTATCCCACCCACGTGGATACAAGCTCTACATCAAGTTTGTCCCTTGGTACAACCAACCTCTTGGAAAAACCGTAGCTTAAAAACAACAATTTACTGTCTCCCTCAGCTCTGTGGGCTGACTTGATAGCTCTCCTACTTAATCGACTTGAACTCACTCATTTGGCTACAGTCACACAGCACTGACGAGTCTGACCCAAGATGTTCTCTCAGCTGTCAGCTGGGCCTCTCTCCAGCGTGGTAGAGCCCAGACCTCTATAGATGGAGGCCAAAATGGCCCAAGGGACAGAATCATAAGCTATAGCCTCCAGAAACAAAGCTCTGAAATTAGCCCAGCATCATTTCAACCACATTCATTGGTCAAATAAGACATAAGACCAAAACAATGGAAGGGATGAAGTTTGGAGGAAGGGAGAGACTCTATCTCTCAATGAAAGAAACTTCAAGACATTGTGGCCAAGGTTTCTAGCTAGGTCAAGGAAAAGAAATATATACTAGCTAACTCAACCCATGGAGATTTAAGGGAAGAGTACAGATCCCCACTTGAACCCACAAAAAGTCAAGAGTATCTGATGTTGGAAAATACCTTTTCTGCACAGTAGGACTTTTCAAGGCCAGTCAGGGTTGCCAGAAACTTCAGCTTCCCGGGTGATTGGGTGATTTCATTTACTCTCATTATTTCAAGGCCATCTATATGCTAATGACCTTCAGACTTTACCTCCGGCTCAGCTTCTGACTCATCCCTTCAACTTTTGATTTCCTTCCCCATCTTGCTCTGACCCAAAGTCTTCCTAATCTCAGTAAGGAGAATCATCAGCTCCCTAGTCACTCAGGCCATAGATCTCATTTGTCCTCAGTTGCTCCCTTTCCTTCACTTCCCACTTTCAATCCATCAACAAATGATGAAAGTCCAGTGAGATAGCTCAGCAGACTAAGCACCTAGTTAGGCCAGCACAGGTACTTCAGTTTGATCCCCAGCACCACATGCTGTACTGGCCCTGCCCCTGGATGTGCTGAGCCAGCCACTAAGACCAGGCGTGGTGGCACACCCCATAATCTAATCCCTGCACTGAGGAGGCTGAAAACAGGAGGATCACTATGAGTCTCACCTGGATGGCTTAACACACAAAAAGTCTGTCATCTTACAGAAGTCCAAAACTCAAGAGGCCAGCAGAGCCATGGTACCCTGTAACACAGAGGGAAAAACACTTCCTTGGCTACTCTTAGCTTCTGGTGGTGGCATTGGCATTCCCTGGATTGCAGGTGTGTTGGTCCCTTCCACGTCTCAATCGTCACCACCCAGTGTTCTCCCCAGGTGTCTCTGTATCCGGGTCCAAATTTCTTATAAAAACACGAGTCATGTAGGATCAGGCCTACCAATTCAGTATGACCTTATCATACTACATCTGCAAGGATCACCTTTCCTAATAAAACACTAATAGGTCCCAGGGCTCAGGACTTCAACATATCTTTGGGGGAACACAATTCAACCCATGAGAATTACTATAATCCCAATCCAAGCCTACATCATTTTTCACTGCAACCATTTTTATTAGTATCTATGTTTTACTACCAGTCCCCACAACAAAACTTTAAACAAAAGCTAAATTCTTGATATGGCACTCAAAACCCTAAGCCATGATTACTTGCACACTTGCAACTTTTCCCAGTCTCGTCCCCTACAGCCTTCCTAAACCTGACAGTACAGCTACACCAAGGGCCTCTATGTCCCCAGCAAGCTGGGCCACTCAAGGAAGGGTCTTTTCTCTAACTGCTTCTTGGAATGCCACCCTCAAGACTGGAATGACTCACTTTTGTCACTCAGCATAGGCCTAGATGAGGTCTCTTCAGTTTTCCCAGACCTTGTTTTTTCACACCTTTCCTAACTTGATGCCTTACCAAGCAATCACAACTATGAGTTTTGTTCATTTATTTATTAATTTAGTTCCTGTCTTCCCCATCTAAGACATCAGCAGGGATTGTGCCTTTGTCTCTGCTATGTTTTCTACCCCCAGAATAGTGCCTGGCACAAAGTAAGTGCTCAATAATGACTTGTTGAGTTTATGAATGGTTTCTTGATTGTCTTGGTTACTTTTCTCTTACTGCCAAAACAAAATACATGCTACTTAGAATTCAGGAGGGAAAGGGCTACTTAGCTCACAGTAGATAGAGGATTCAGTCCATACTCAGCTGGCTCCAAGGCAGAGTGGCACATAGCAGAGGGCAACAGTTCATGATGACAGAAAACAGAAAAGGTAACAAGAGCAAAAAGAAAGAAGTAGTCTCTTGCCCTCCTTTATATTGTATGCAGGCTGCCAGCCCCAGGGTGGGTGTAGCACTCACACCCTTAATACCAGCATTGGACCATGAGTCAATCAAAAACTCTAGAAGCCCTGACTGTGTGAAGCTTTGGGGGTACATCAAGACACAAGCCATATCACTTGACCATCAACATTAATTAATTTTTCCCCTCTTTATTTTGCAGAACCTGCTGCATTTGACAAAACAATCACTCCCTTTTCTTAAATTTCTGACCATCTCCTACCCAAGGCCATGTCCAACCTGAAGGCCGTGGTTTCCTGGTTCTCTCCACTATAACATCTCTGCTCCCTTTGCTTGCTCCTCTTCCTGTCTGGACCTTTATGTTAGTAAACCTTGGAGGTTTTGTTTAGGTTCTTGCAGTAAACAGCATAATGGCCCCAGGTCCTAATCCTAGGGACCTGTTAATTTGTTCCTCTACATGGTTAAGGATCTGCACTGGGAGATAATCCTGACTTGTCTCAGTGAACCAAATCTCACAGGGATCCTTACAAAAGAGAGGCAGAAGAGTCGGTGTCAGACAAGGAGACATGACAGAAGCAGAGGTCACAGTGAAGTGGACACAACCAAGCCATGTGAGTGGCCCCCAAGAGGGTGAGGGATAGTTCTCCCCAAGGTCTCCAGCAGGAGCACAGTCCTGCAACCCTCCAAAGACTCATTTTAGACTTTTTAACCTCCAGCGCTATAAGAAAATAAATGTGCTGCTCAACTGCCTATGTTCTAGGGTAATAATATCATTAAGCTTCTCTTCTGGAGGGTTAACAACTTAAGTTTGCTGACCAAAAATTAGAGAAAAAGAAGGGCTCCAAGAACAGCCAACATTTTGGCCCTAGCCTTTCGAGGTCAATGAGGACTCAGGACATAGGAGAACCTGTACTGTAACATTCTGTAATTCAGTTGTGTCCCAAATTTTCTGATCAAGAAGATTATGGGGCCACAGAAGAAAGTGATCGATGATGTAGAGTGTGCCTAAGGAGAGTCACATGGAGAGAAAACATTCACTCAGGCTTTCACAGAGAGCAAACTGGTCAAGCAATGGCTGTGATTCATCCACATAACTGACACTGACAAAGGATCTACAAACTGCGGTACAAGGTTTCAGGCTAAATCCTGAGGGGATTTGACTGACCTTGTCAGATACAAAAGTTACATTTCTTATTATATAGGTCTTGCTTTATCTTGGTCTTATCCATCCAGCAGAAAAGTATAAAATCGAGGTATAAAAAGTAAAGCCATATTAATATGCTGAGCTATAAAGGACTCAAGTCAACAACTTTGACATTGCCAGTCCTACAGAAGACCCACTACTGTTATGGACTACTGGACTATATTGGAATATTTTGCTGAATTCACACACCTACAATCTTTAAATGACAATGGAATACCCATCTCTAACAAAACTAAACAGAAAAGGGGGATACAAATGAAGGACCATTTGTATCTGTATATACAAAACAGTTAGGATAGATATACAACTACCTTCTCTTAATTCAATGAGAATAAAGCCTTGTACTAATAATGTTTGGACAGGATATCATGTCTATATCTTGTACTATGAATAACCACTATGAAGACAACAATATGCAATGTATTAATTATTGAAACTGTCCTACTAATCAGTTTTGAAACTGTCTCATTGCTATTTGTTTCTCAATAAAATTAATTTTAAAAAAGAAAAGAAATGTGCTGTTATTAAACCACTCAGTGCATGTTCATTAGTCACCATGGCCATCAGAGACCAATGCTGTTCTCTTCTCTTCCCCCTTCCTCATGTCCCTTTGAGCAACTAAATTCATTTTTGCCCATAGCTTCACTTAGCTTCTATAACTAGATGCTTCTCCCTGAAAATTCAGGCTTTCAGACCCAACAGCTCTCTTAGCATATTTCACTGTGTGTCCTGTGAGTTCCTCAAACTTAGCACACCTTCAGCTCCATCCCTGCCCCACTTCCCCTAGCAGAGTCCTCTGCCTTTCCTTCCCACCAGCACCAGGGTACATGGTCCTCCCAAGCAGGCTCCTCCTCCTGCTCCTCCGTTACTACTTGATCTCCAGCCCTGCAGCCTCTCTCTCCCCAGCTCATCTCTTACCTGTGTCACAACCCTCTCCAGCTCTTGCCTCGATTTCCCCCACAGCTTCACACGGGGTCTCGTGGTATCCACCTTCACACCCCTCAAATCCATGTCCATGCTGCATTTTTATTTTTGAAATGTAAGCATCTTGCTGCATCCCCCTGCTCAGAGATTCCTTCTCTGATAAAAGTCAAGTTGCTAAACACAGCTCCTTCCAGCCTGCCACCCCAGGCGTCACCCCAGCCTCACCTCCTCTGCACCACCACCCACACTTCCCACCACCCCAAATGTACTCCTTGATTGGAAGGAGGGGCAGGGGCAGAGGAAGAAAGTTTATTTCCCTCCCAGATCTTGCCCTCCCTCACTGTCCCTGCTCCAAAACCCCAAGCTGACTGACTCCATTCAAGGGAAGGAAACCCCACCCAATCAGACACCGGCACACAAGTGTATCGGCTCGTATACATTTTCATCGCTCCTCCAGACACTCCCAACACAAGCAAAATCACACTCCAAAATGCAAACGGCTGTAACCTTCATTCCTTATGGACATGCCCACTCACAGAAATATAAATGCAGAAGACACAGACAGATGCTCATCCAACTGCAAATGCATAACTTCCCTTAAAAATCAGAATTCTCTATGCAGACACAGCATGGGTCACAGACATCCGAGTCAGGCAGTGAGTAACTTCTTCAGCTTAGAGAAAAAGTAACAGGAGAGGTATATGAGAGGATGGTAGAAGGGTTAAGGGTCAATGGAACGCCCACGGACAAGTCTACTGGGAGATATTCACCGCCCCCCAGCATCCCTAAGACCCAATGAGGCTGAGCCTCATGCTGTTACACAGTAAAGCACCACGATCTTCAGTAATGGTAACAATAGCAGCTAATGTAGGGTCACTACACACCAGCCACCAAGCGATATACTTTTGTAAACTCCCTTACTCTCCATAACAGTTGCAGGAGGTAGATACTATGATTATTGTCAACTTCTACATACTATCACAAGGTCCAATGTCATGTGTAAAGCTTCGCTTTTGGATTCCGCAGTCTGTGTTCATACCTACTTCACAATGAAAGACCCTGCCTGGAAGCAACTTACAGAGCAGCAGCCCCTGAAGTTCTGAGTGCGAAAGTAGAACATCTTCTTCCCCTGGGGAGAAGCATGGATCAGTGCTGGCGTGTGCCCATATCAGTGCTTACACATTAAAGGCATGCAACCCACCTCCTAGCTCTGCCACTCACCAGCTCTGAAAACTTAGCAAGTTACCTAATCTCTCTGAGTACATCAATACTTACTCTGTTGAGAGCCAGCCAGATAGCTCAGTAGACTAAAGCATCTGCTTAGGCAGAGCACCACGGCAGGGGTTCGACTCCAGGGTGCCATGCTGCCCTTGCCCCCGGGGCACACAGAGACAGTGATTGAGACTGGGTGTGGTGGCGCGCGCCTGTAATCCCAGTGCTTGGGAGGCTGAAAACAGGAGGATCACTGCAAAACCGATCTACATAGTTGATTTCTCCGCCACGTGGCATGGGCCTTGCAAAATGATCAAGCCTTTCTTTCATTCCCTGTCTGAAAAATATTCCAACGTGTTGTTCCTTGAAGTAGACGTGGATGACTGTCAAGACATTGCTGCAGATTGTGAAGTCAAGTGCATGCCAACCTTCCAGTTTTTTAAAAAGGGGGAGAAGGTGAGTGAGTTTTCCGGCGATAATAAGGAGAAGCTTGAAGCCACCACTAATGAGTTACTCTAACTGCTTTCTGAAGAACGTAACTACATCTGTTTAAAACTTTCATTTTTTTTTTTTAATTTACAAAAAAAAAGTATGGAAACTATATACCCAACTGCCATCTGATTATAAATGACAATAAAATATTAATTCTACCCTTTAAAAAAAAAGATCTACAGAGTGAGACCCTGTAGACACTGTACTAAATACATTTTTTTTAAATACTTACTTTGTTGAGTTTTTCTAGAACTAAACAAAATACTTCATGTAAAATGTGGAGTGCAATCAATGCTGAGCACATAGTAAGCACTCAACAACTAATCCCCTCCTCTTCTTTGCTCTTGCTCCAGTAAATACTTCTTCCTCAATTTCCCAAGCCTGAGGCTTTCCAGAAGCAGCAGAAGTGCAACTGCAAATTGTGGCTCTTGGACACGGCCATTGCTTGGCCAGGAGAGTACACTTTCACACACTGCAACTGTGCAGGAGCTGCAATGGCTACAAGCCAAGCAGCCCCACCCTCACTAGCTCTTGCAATTGTAGTCTCTCCTCAACCCCTGAAGGCATCTGAGTTCTCAGCTCCTGCACTAGACCCATCTCAGCTAAAAATGGGCTGCTCCCAGCCCACAGAATCACTTTCCCAGGGAAGGGGTCGCTTAAATTATCACACACACACTTCCCTTTAAGAACTGTTGAACTGGAGAGGAGAGACACTATGCGTTTTCCTACAAGCTGTGTGGCTCAGGGGTGGATGAGCTGAGTGGCAAGGCTGCCAGCTTGGATGTTTCTTTCACATGAGACAAGACATAAACAAAGGCCATTTCTTCCTTCCTGGAATGAAGTGGCCCTTCTAAGCCAAGGATGTCCAGGAAATTTTCCAGGGGAAGCCCTGAACCTCCCTTGCACAGGTTTCGGAAGCCAGGAAAGCTACACACAGCAGGGACAGGAAGGGTTAAGTCTGCCAGGAGGCAGAGAGAGGTTCCTGGGGGACAGAATCTCAAATTGTGGTGAGTGGGAGGAGAGGAGTGGAAAATATCGACCTCTCCTCAAGGGGAGACGGCCCAAGGCACAGGAACAGAGCCAGGGGCCAGCTCCCAGGCCTATTGGGGCTGAGTGAACACAGGTATTTCTGCTGCATAGGAACAAAGCTGTGAGTCACAGGCCCGGAGTGAGTCTTACTGACTGACTCAGTATGCAACCTAATGTGACCTTCAGTAATATCCTCAAAAAAGTAATTACGCCAGAGCTAAAGGTCAAACGGGAAATAAAGACCCCAACATCAGGCCCATGTTTCTTCTCTAGCTAGAGCCTAGTCATGTGACCAACCTCCTCCACAGCCTCTCCAAAGTCCCTGAGACCCCAACCTGCTGTGAGCCTTGGTTGACGAGAGAAAGCCCCTACGATGTCCGTCCTGGTTCAAATGGGAGTCAACCCTAAGTCTGCTCTGCTGGTATTCTGCCCTTCGCCCTGGCTTCCACCTTGAACTGCACTGCTGAGTGAGCCCCTACTTCCTGTGCACCCAAATCCCCCAGCGTGCCCTGCGTCCACTGGTGACCTTAAGTGAAGGGCAGTGGCTGAGCCAGTGACTAAACTGAGAGACTTCTCTCGTCTGTCTCTAGGTTCTGTGTCCTGGGGACAAAAGGCTCTCCCAGGTATGCTCTACACTGACAAGCACCAGAGGCTGGAGAGCCTTCTAATCTGTCCCTGGGCACCATGGTGCCTACAAAAGGTCCCCACCAGCTCCCCCACCACCACCGGCCCTCTGCACTTTACCATGTCCTATATTTGGCTTTATTACAAATCTTAACTTTTAACAGAGAAAAATTAGCAATTACTTTGTGCCTCAATTTGTATTTCTTTGCCTGTGGCCTGCCTGCCTGCCTTTCTTTCTCCTTTTTCTTTTCTTTTCTTTCCTTCCTTCCTTTCTTTCTTTTTGCATTTAAAAAAAATTATTTTTATTATACCTACAAGCAAGTAAAAAAGAGTTTCCTGATATCTCACCTACAGAAAGCAATGTTCTGACTTCATAGATGTCGTTGCATCTAATCATAAAGCTTAAATATCAAGCTGCTTCAAGAATTAGAATGTAAACATCATCATAATTAATGAACTTGTAAGTGTGGTATAGATGAAGGGAATCTTCAATTTCATATAAAGCTTTTACTTATTTATTTATTTATTTATTTATTTTTATTGTTTGGATACAAGTTCTCACTACGCAGCTCAGATTCATAGTGATCCTCCTGTCTTAGCCTCCCCAGCACTGGGATTACAGGTGTGCACCACCATGCCCAATTCCAGGTCTGGCACAGCATGTAGTACTGGGGATCAAACTCTGGACCTTGTGCTGGCCAGGCAGGCACTTATGCCAGTGAACTATCTTCCCAGATCTCATATAAAGCTTTTCACCAACTCAGTCCTTAATGCTTTGCACATAGAAACCCAGGAAGGTTAAATCACTGATCACACTTGAAATTTGGAAAAGAAATAAAAAATTTTAAAAAATAATAAATGTGGGCTTTAACTCATCAGCTATTGAGTGAATATTGAAGGCTTTCCCATGAAAGTCCGGCTTCCCTGCGTGTAGTCATTCTTTGTTTTCCTTTTCGTCCAATGCGTGTTTTTGAAAGCTAGTTCTGACTTAGGCGCTGTGGAGGAAACGTCCCATCTGAGTTCATGGAGCCAACAATGACAGTGAGAAAGAAGTTGGATGGTTAACCTTGACCAGCCCTTGCTTACCTTGAGAGACACACAGGAAATGGACAGAGCCTGCTTCCAGGTGAGTCGCAAGGCGTGGCCATGAGGACTCTATCCTGCCCCTTCTTCTCTTGAGCTCTTGCCCTGCTGTCCCCCACTTCCTGACATCCATGAAGTAAACAGCTTTGCTCCCCAATACTCTGGTGCCATGGTGATTGCTTCAGGCCCCAGCAGTGGAGGTGGTGACCCTAGACCAATACCACGAGCTGAACAACCCATTCCCTCTTTTAAAGTATGTGTGCCAGGCACTTTGTCCCAGCAATGGGAAAACTAATCAATATAAGAATCAAGCAAATATATAATGCACTGTGTAATTTATGTTATAAATTAAAGAATCTGAATTATAATAACATGAACAGGAAAAACTTTGGTTGTAGTAAGTGTGCCTCATGCTTGGACTTTGGCTTCCAATGCTCCAGAGAAAGGAGCCAGGGATCCCAGAAAAAGAATCCTGATTTTAAGGCCAGAACAGAAAATATACAAGACCGTTCTGGATATCAGGTAACAGCAGAAGGCAAGAAGGCTCTAAACTCACACATACATATGGGAGGGGCAAGGTCAAAGGATCACAGAGATCCAGTGGCCAAATTTGGGAGAACTGGAACAATAGCTAGGTGTAATGGTGTACCTCTGCAATCCCAGAGCTTGGGAGAAAGGCCAAGGCAAGAGGATCGCTGAGTTAGAGACCAGCCCGGACCTCAGAGTGAGTTCAAGGCCAACCTGAACTGCATAGTGAGACCCTGTTTCAAAAAATAAAAGAACTGGAGCAATAAAACAAAGTCAAGCTGCCGAGTTCCGGGAACCCCCAGACCCAGTCCTAGCCCAGGGGCACAACATATTCACTCTCAAGGGCAGCAGTGGGAAGGAGCTGAGCACAGCAGCCAGACCTAAGCCAGACGCAGCTGGATAAGTCCAAACTTTGTAGAGCTGCACCTGAACTTCAATACGTGCGAAGGTTATAACTACAGCAAAGATCTACAACAAAGGGCAGAAGACAGTGCTACACAAAATGACGAGAAGGAACAAAATGCAACCTCAGAACCCAAGCCCACCCGTAACAAGTGCAGAGGACACTAACACAGAACAAAGTGGAAATCACACAGCTGAAAGCAATGAATCAACAGCTTCTGAAATAAAAAAAAAAACAAAGTCAAATTTTATTATAACCCAAAATACAAAATAAATATGCATTAGTTCATATTGATATGAATAAATTATTGGCTATATTAATAAATGGAAAAGAGACAAGCTCCTCTTGTATAAAACTTCAAAGCAATTTATGTAGGTATACCATCCTAAAAAAAGGAGCGCAAAACTCTCTACTCCTCAGGAGTAGGCTATACTTAGCAACTTCCTCTGAAGAGTCCAGAATGGAAAGGGAAGAAAGATTAGCTGTACAGAAGAGACATCTGACAGACATGATGGAGCCAGGTCCAAAGTCAACAAGGCTAACCAGGCCTCATGTTGACAGGACACATCCTGAATAAGTGACAGAAGCATGCTTTATTTTCTACAATGTTCCTGACCAGTACCCCTCAAAACTGTCAAGGTCATCAGAAACAAAGTCTGAGTAACCATCACAACCAGAAGGAACCCAAGAAGACATGAAAACTAATTGTAATATGGTATCTTGGGTGGGACCCTACAACAACAAGTGGATACTGGGTGAAAGCAGAAAAACCCGAATCAACTATAGAGGTGAGTCGACTCTGGATAGAAATTAGTCAACACTGGTAAGTCAGCCTGAGTTCATGAATCAAAACAAATGTGCTCCTGTAATGTGAGATATCAATATCGCAGAGAAAACTGAAGACCGAGGCTATCTAGGAGTTCTCTGTACTTGCTACTCAGTTTTTTGGGGTTTTTTTGTTGTTTTTTTTTTTTTTTTTTTTTAGTAAATCTAAAACTGTTGGAAGGAGAAGGACCTGACATTAAGAGCAGAAGAAATAATGAAAGGAACAGAGTCTCATTAGTACAGCCATTTTATGTACCAGTCCAATTATGGAATATTTTATTATTATCAATGTTCAAAAGCGAACAGGAAAGGAAATACTGGGGATAAAAGTTGGAGTTCTCTTCAGTTTTGCTGAGTGAGGACAGAAGCCAAGAGGGGACTGGAAAGGCATAAGTAAAGGTGAGGCCAGATTCATCTTCAGACAGTTACTGGAATGAAGGCGATCGTGTCACAATGAGGAGAGAAGAGAAAAACTCAAAGAACACCTAGAAAATGTTGAGAATAGTCCACTGAAGATTACGACTGAAAGCGAAGTTTTCCTCGGGCTTTCACAATGTGTGGTATCCCTGAGGACAATACCTTCCTGAAAACACAGAAGTCCGCTTTTGTACACGATTTTAGCCCTGAAGGAAAGCAGGAGGCCACTTCTGTCTTTTCTACACAGAACTCTCATCCTTAACAGCTGGACTGAATTGTGAAAGAGGTCCTGCTTTTTCTTCCATGTCCTCTCTACTACACTCCAATGCCCAAGTCAGTGCTACGTCCGCATCCACCCCTCGCTCACTGGTCATGACCGATCGTGCCCCTCCCCCTCCCTCCCCCTCCTCCCTCCTCCTCCTCCCTGCCCCTCAGAAAGCAAGGCCTGGACACACCCACCTGGGCCAGTTTGTCATTTCCTGTGTCTTCCTTCCCCAGACTGATAGAGGAGCTGGCAATGTAACCACTTAAACCAATCCCCTAAATGTATGCATATGACTTTTTCCTTCAAAATTTGAATTTTAAAAGAAATCTTATGAAAATGAGAATATCTTAAGCCAAGAAACAAGTCTTTACAAATATACATTTTAGGCGTTCTGCCAATCTGGTGGGAGAGATTTTTGTAGCCTTTTTCCATACACCACATGGCCAACCAAATATGAGTCAACACAAAAGCCCCATTTATCATTAACTTCTGTCTATTTTCCTTAGTTATTTCCATATTCTCTTTACCAAACCATATTCCATCTTGTCTTAAGGGAAAAGAAAAACAAAATATTCACTTTGGCTGTATTAGAAACTCCTAATATATAAATCACTACATGTTATTATAGTACAACATGTTTACTTGCATAGTTTTTAAACATATTCATTAAATAAATATTATTATAAGCCAGCACTGCTCTGGAAGCTGAAGATATATAGTAACAGTGATGAGATCAGACACTTTCTACGCTTACAGAGCTTGCTTTCTGGCTAAATTTTGTGAAAGCCAGAATTGCAATAGAAAATGGTCATGTGGCCTTAGAGATCTAAGAAGAACTTAAGAGCTGCCAACCCAGGACAGGGAGAGCTGGGAGGAGGAGAGAATTTTATTTTCTCCAGTAAGCAACACCAAACCCACAGAGAGGGTTCATGATAAGAACAGAGAAAGAGATCCTCAGCTTCACCTAACAGAAGGCCCAGGGCTATGAGTAGAGGCCCAAAGTGTACGTGAAAGAGGGAAAAGAAGGAAATTATATCAAGACAAATGTTGGGCAAAATGAGAATTTGTTAAAACAGAGCTGCATGCCAGGACCAAATGCCTGGAAAGACAAAAAGCAACTGAAATTTCCATACCATGTTGGAAATAGAAAATAGTTTGGCCACTTCTGAGAACTGCCAGTTTCTTATAAGGTTAAATGTACACTTACTACAGAATACCATCCCTAAGTATTCACCTAAGAGAAGTGAAATCCTGTCAACAAAAAGAGTTGAACAAAAACACTCACAACACGAGGGATGGTGGCACCTCCTATGGTCCCAGCTATGAGGAAGACTGAGGCAAGTGGGTAGCAAGAGTCCAGGAGATTGGAGCCAGTTTGGACAATGTAGCAAGATCCCCTCCTTAAAAAAAATCTTCATGGGCCAGGGAGACAGCTCAGCAGCCTAAGTGTCTGCCTAGCAAATGGAAGGACCTGGGTTTAATCCCTGGTACTGTGCAGGCCACCGAAACCAGGCGTGGTGGTGCACACCTGTAATCCCAGCACTGGGGAAGTTGAAACAAGAGGATCTCTACAAGTCCAAGCTATAGCAAGACTCTATACCAAATAAATAAATAAAAGATTTTTTAAAAAATGTTCATAACAAATTCAGTACATTTTTTTAAAAAATGCTTCAAAGAGAATAAAGATGATACAGAATTTCAAAACAAGATGATAAGAAATTAACAATGATTGTCATATTGCATAATGTTATCTTCAAAGTAGTTGTTCAGATTACCAGATATAGGCATATAATTTTTTTTCTTTTTGATTTTAGGGAGGGGTCTACACAGTGTTCAGGGTCTCACTACTAGGTCAGACTTGTAGTGATCCGCCTGTTTACAGCCTCCCAAGAGCTGGGATTACAGGCACACACCACCACGCCCAGTCTCAGTTGCCATCTCAGAGCCCCCTGGGGGCAGGGCTAGCACGGCAGGCCTGGGGATCAATACCCACCCCTACGCCTGCTTGCAGGCACTTTAATCTGCTGAGCCATTTGGCTGGCCCTAGGCATATAAGATTGAGCAAACAATTAGGCAGTAAATATTCCTTTCAGTAAACCAATAGAAATTAGTACAATTATCTTAGCTATCTTGTGTATATTTTTTTCACTTTTAAAAGTATTAAAATTAGGGGAGATAGCTCAGTGGAATAAGTGCTTGCCTGGCAAGTGCAAGATCTTGAGTTTGATCCCTTATACCACAAAAAAAAAAAAAAGTATTAAAATTATCCCCAAAGTGGAAACTACCCTACTACCCAATGTCTATCAACAATGTTTGCTTAGATAAACAAATTGTGAACAAGCCATACAATGGAATATGACTCAAGAACAAGATATTCATAAGGATGAATCTGAAGCACCACAGAAAGGCAAGAGAATTGAGTCACCAGAGTCCATCTGGAATGTGCCATTGGCATAAAGGCCAAGAGAAGCTGGCAAGTCTAATCTACACTGAAGGAAATCAGATCTGGCATTGCCCAGGCCTGCAGAAAGGTAGAGAATGGAGGAGGGCACGTGTAGAGTGACAGAAATTTTGTATCTTGTTTGCATCAGATGACATCAAATAGAACAGCTTAGATCCAGGTGTGTTATGCTACATTACTGAAGACTCAACTTTTTACATTTAAATTAATACAGACTTGACAATAAAGAGGACACAAAAAACACCAGCAAACAACGGAACCACAAGAGCTGATCTCTTAGAAGTTAAGCATATACAGCATCTTGGAGGCGGCTCTCAGCATTCAAGGTCAACAGGAACAGTGTGTGGATCTGTTAGTCCAAGAGAATTTTTGTGACAAATGCCTTCTGATATTCAAAAGCAACTTGCTTACAAAGAAAACAGCTCTCTTAGCACATTGGCCAAGCAATGGCCGTGACTCATCCACATGGCTGACACTGACAAAGGTTCTACAATCTGAAGTACAGGATCTCAGGATAAATCCTGAGGGGATTTCACTGACCTTATCAGACCAAAAAGCTACAACTCTTGTTGCATAGGTCCTGCTTTACCTTGGTCTTAACCACCCAGCAGAAAAATATAAAAACGAAATATAAGAAGTAAAGCCATGCTGTTATGTTGAGCTGTAGGGGACTCAGGTCAACAATTTCTGACATTGCCAGTCAAGCGGAAGACCCAATACTATTATGGGCTACTGGACTCTTTTATAATATTTTGCTGAGTTAACTCACCTACAATATTCAAATAACGGAACTTAACAAAAAAAGGGGATACAGATGAATGTGCATTTTGTATCTGTGTATTCAAAGTGGTTAGGATAGATATATAATTACATTCTCTTAATGAATAGAGGGATTTGTTCTAATGGTGTTTGTAGATAGGAGATCATGTCCACATCTTGTACAGCAATTAACCACTAGGAAGAACGTATGCAATGTGTTAATTATTGAAACTGTCCTACCAACTTTATTTGAAACTGTCTCATTGCTATTTGTTTATCAATAAAATTATGGGAAAAAAAAGAAAATTGACTTAAAAAAATATATAAAGGCTTTGAGTTTATCATTCTTTAAAAAAAAGAAAAAGAAAATATTCAAGACAATTTTCTCAATAGGACACAGACAGATTTTTATATTTACTTTTCAATGTGTCTTTTGTAATATGTCATTCATCTGGGAAATTTCACTGTCTACTTATGAAAGGATGTAGAGAAAAAGGCAACTACTGATATGTTATGTTTATTGAAAAAAATGAGCCCCATAAAATGATCTTGCAGGTCACTGTCAGCCAACCAATCATGCCATAGATCTACTGTATTAAAATATATATTCTGGTATGTTCTAAAATAAAAGAAAATTATTTTGGGTAAAAAAAAAAGAAAAAGAAAACAGCTCTCTTGTAAGTAAGCATACCGACTAAGGCCTGGGTGCTAGAAATTCACCCCCAAATCTTTTAAGCTCCTACTCTAATAGGAGTAGGATGGCAGCATGGAGAGAGGGTCAACTGTAAAATAGGCAAAAATGTTCAAATTCAATCATTTCAAATGCTGATTTACTATGTATATACTCAATTTGTACTTAAAAGGTCATCTTGCTTTTAATTTTTTTCTAATTAAGGTAAGAAATTGGAGGACAGACTTTTATCGTGATGAAAGGCATACATAAGCTATGGCTACAGAGCACTTAGTTAATTGCTTACTATAATTCCTGACATACAGTAAGTTTTCAATAAGCTTCTGTTATTATTATCATTATTTCTCTCCTTTCCCTCATTTCTTATAAGAGAAACACAAACTTTAAGAATATATGTGCAATTAAAGATATGAGGAAAAACATTCATAATAGTTTCACTCATAACAGCCCAAACTGGAAACTACCCAAATAGTAAAATGGATAAATAAATTATAGTATATTCACATAATGGAATATCTCCCTGCAATAAAAAGAACAAACTGCTGCTACATAGCAATTAACATCATGGATGAATCTCACAGACATAATATTGAGTGAAAGAGGCCAGACATTAAAAAAAAAAAAACACATACAATGTAATCTCATTTATATGACATTCAAGAACAGGAAAAATCAACCTAAAGAAGTCAAAAGAGGCCGGGCATGGTGACACATGCCTGTAATTCCAGCCCTTGGAAGGCTGAGGCAAGAGAATCGCTTAGAGTTCACAACCAGCCTTGGCTAGCAAGCGAGTTCAAGGCCAGCCTGAACTGCAAAGTGAGACCCTGCCTGGAAAGAAAAAAAAAAAAGAAAAAGTTAAAATAGTGATTGTATTTGGCAGAAGTTTCTGGCTGGAAGTATGAATGTTCTTGAGTGTTGCAAGTGATCTTTACTTGACCTCAGAGCTACTGACATGGGTGTATGTGTGTGTAAAATTTAGCTGACCTGTTTGCTTGCATATCTGCATTCTTTACTGTGTGCATCCTCTACTCAAAAAATTATTTTAAATAATATAAGTTTCGGGGCCAGGGAGATGGCTCAGTGGAATAAGCGCTTCCCTGGCAAGCACAAGGGCCTGAGTTCAATCCCTGGTTCCGCCAAAAAAAAAAAAAAATAGACTCAAGACTCCACTAAATCCAACGTGTGCCTATGACCTGGATTTGGAAGCTTTTCACTCAAATTTCTGGGGCCAGGGAGATGGCTCAGTGGAATAAATGCTTCCCTGGCAAGTGCAAGGGTCTGAGTTCAATCCCTGGTTCCGCAAAAAAAAAAAAAGAATATAAATTTCACTAGGAAAAATGAAGTAGTACATCAGGAAACACGAATGTTTATTATGCAGTATACTGGGTATTTTCAGCCCCTTATGGCTGCAGTGAATGGGAAGGTTGGACCTCCTTGGTCGTAAACAGTTCATTCACTCGATGCCCTTTTCCTGGGCATCTCCCAGTTGCCAGGACTACGCTAAGTGCCCAGGACATGTGAATGAACACAACAGCACAATCCCTGCCTCCAGGCACCCCTGCAATGGGCAGCCAGGCATGCAGCTCACTACCCTGGGCAGCTGGTGGCAGCTTCTCTAAACATGGCCACGGGGTCCTGCTGACTTCCACAGGACAGACCTGGACTCTCATTCTAATTCAGTACCAAAAATGGCATGTGTGGTCATTGTCTTGTCCTGCGGAGCAATGTGGTTACTACAGCTCAGGGCCTGGCGTTTAATTGTAATTGACATTTCTCGGTCACTGGGGGCCATGACAAACATCCTCCTGGAAGGCTTCTTGTTTGTGACAACAGAAAGCAAATGAGGCTAATTTTAGAGAATGTGGCCCAGCTTCTGCTCTGTCGCACAACAGCCAACAGACAAGTCCTTGTCCTCTGGGCAGCGGCAGTGATGTGGGTCTCATAAAACAACATCTGACCCCAGCAATTCTCTCACTCTCCTCACAGGCACCGGAACACTGCTCTGCAGACGACCCCCTCCACCTCGGCCTCCTGCAGTATCAATGTGACAAACTCTCTGCTCCTGTTTCTGGCATAAATAATAATCAGTTAAGCACATTTTCGGGTTTGTTTCTTCAAGGACCCATGCTAACCTATGCTGCAGCGAAATGTGCCTGATTTTTTTCATCACTGTAGAGAAGCATTTTTAGATGCTGAGTACAAAAGGGAACACATAAGGTATCCAGGGGCTGTTTTGACACAAAAGATGTCTGAGCTTTCAGCTTTCGGCTAGGAGGAGGCTAAGGTGCAACTTTCTTTGGTCGTCCCGAATCCGGGTTCATCCGACACCAGCCACCTCCAGCATGCCACCCAAGTTCGACCCCAGCGAGATTAAAGTCGTGTACCTGAGGTGCACCAGTGGTGAACTTGGCGCGTCTGCCCTAGCCCCCAAGATCGGTCCCTTGGGTCTGCCTCCAAAAAAAGTGGGGGATGACATCGCCAAGGCAACTGGTAACTGGAAGGGCCTGCGGATCACGGTGAAACTGACCATTCAGAACAGACAGGCTCAGACCGAGGTGGTGCCTCCTGCCTCTGCCCTGATCATCAAAGCCCTCAAGGAGCCGCCAAGAGACAGAAAGAAGCAGAAAAATATTAAACACAGCGGAAATATCACTTTTGATGAGATTGTCAACATTGCCCGACAGATGCGGCACAGGTCTTTAGCCAGAGAACTTTCCAGAACCATTAAGGAGATCCTGGAGACCGCCCAGTCTGTGGACTGCAACGTGGACAGCAGGCACCCTCATGACATCAACAATGGCGTTGTCGAGTGTCCAGCTAGCTAAGAGGCAAAAGAAAATATATCAATAAAGAGATGATCTGACAAAAAAAAAAAGATGTCTGAAAACCAAACAAGTCTGTTATCGACTGAGCTGGAAATAGGCAACCCTCAGAGGGCACAAAGAAACGAGAAGAAGGGGACACTGAGAGGCAGATTCTGAATATGCTCTGGGCCTTGCTGTTCCTAAGGCCCGGCAAGTAATTATTCCTGACTTCCACACGGGCAACGACAGCCTCGAATTCAGGATCCAGACATGACCAATAAGAAGAGTGACCAAAGGGCCAGCCAAGTAGCTCAACAGATTAAAGCACCTGCAAGCAGGCATGGGGCTAGGGGTTTGATCCCAGAGCCTGCCATGCTGGCCCCACCCCCCAGGGCACTCTGAGACGGCAATTGAGTAGTGGCAGGTGCCTGTAATCCCAGCTCCTGGGAGGCTGTAAACAGGCAGATCAGTACAAGTCTGATCTAGTAGTGAGACCCTGAACACCCTGTAGAACCTTCCCTAAAATACAAAAGAAAAAAAAAAAGAAAGAAAGAAAGAAAAGTGACCAGATGTCCCTGTTGACCTGTGATAGTCCCAATAAGCACCTGCTACTGATGCTACAGGGCACCCTTCTACTCTGAGAAGTGTTATATGCCAGATGAACTAGAATTGATACAGCCTTTAAGGAAAAGAGATCAGCTCTGATACAGGCTGTGATTCACCCCGGACCTGCTCAGGTAGGTAAGAGCAGAGTCCAGGGCCGACAGACACAGAAAGGAAATAACACACAAAAGGAATTGGACTCAAAGCATGATACTCTAATGCGAAGAACCTCACAAAGACCTAAAATAAAATCCTCTGAAGAAACAAAGGCAACCACCAAGGGCAGCTGACGAGGCACAGGCACAGGAGAGAGGACACTCTCTCAGCCTAAGGTTGTAGCATTCGTTCCTTAGGGCAGCCATAGCCCATAGCAGATTACTACAAAGCAGGTGCCCCTGGCACAGAGACTGACTCTCACACAGGCCTGGAGGGCAGGCATGCAGAGCCAGGCGTTGGCCAGGTCGGTTCCTTCCCCAGCCCATGAGGGAGATGCTGCTCCATGCCGTGCCTCTCTCCTAGCTTCAGGGGATCTGCCAGCAATCCTCAGTGTTCCAACACTGCCATCTCCACCTCAGCCTTCACATGGACCACTCTTGCATCCCTGTATCACCCTGTCCTCCCCTCTCCTGCTAGGGACACCTGCCATTGCACTCCAGCCCTGCGCTAAATCCAGAACATCTTCACAGATCCTTAAGGACATCTGCAAAGACCATCTTTTTCCAAATAAGGTCACATTCCCAGGTTCTACAGAGGAGGACTTGGATATAACTTTTTGGACATTCAACCCACTACAGAAATGATAAAAATACATAGATATAAATAGAGATAGATATATGTCAAGATGAGCAAAAGTTCACCAAATATTCTTTTTAAGAAAATCAAAAAGTCTTTCCAAGCTAAGTTTAGAATAATAAGAAAAAGAACTAGATGAACCGCAGGAGAGAGACCAGGAGCAAAGCAGCCCCGAGAGGTAGAATCACTCTTCTGTTCCTGCTTTGGTGGCCCCCGTGTCCAAGGAGGGACTGTTGGGCTGGCTGGTGGCAAGCCCCCACCTCTCACCTGTACGACTGTCCCTGAAGTTTGGCCACACACAGGGCAAAAGTGATGGATCTGACACAAATCTGCTTGGCCCTAAAGCCTTCATATTTCTCATGTTTTTGTCACCAAAAATATTAGATTGCCTCTCATGTATATTTAGAAGGACACCAGAGAGAAAATGGGGGCCTCCTTCTCAGGCCACAGCCATCAAGAAAGATAGGGGACATCCATCCAAAAATTCCTCCAGGATTTTCCTGCACAAAGAGCCCACCTGACCATGCGATTGGTCAAACAAAACAGCAATCCAACTTAGAGCATCTAATGTTCACCAAATGCCTACAACTATAAATAAGACCAAAACAGCATAAAATTGAATATTAAGATGAATGATAAGTAATCATCTTCCAGGCTGTGTCACTCTCGTGCCAGCCCACTGCTTCAGTCTATTGCTGCTGCTGCATTTACTCAGTGATTTTCATTTATTCTCAGAGCAAGGTGTAGAACAGGAAAAAAGGAGGCTCAAGGGAGATGCTAGGGATCCCAACAGAACATCTCCATTTCTGTCCACTTTACCAAACAGCCCTCCAACTAAAATTCCATTGGACGGCTGGGTGTAGTCATGTGTGCCTGTAATCCCAGCACTCTAAGAGGCTGAAGCAAGAGGATTCCAAGTTTGAGCTCAGTCTAGGCAACCCAGTGACTTAGTGAGACCTTGTCTCAAAAATAAAAAAAATAAAATAAACAGGGCATGTAGCTCAGTGTGAAAGCCCTGGGTTCAGTATTCCAAATAAATAAATAAATTTCTTTTCAGGAAGGACTCTAAAGTCAAATAAACAAATTAAGGAAGTCACTGACATAAAGCAGCAGGACCTAGCCTGACCTAGCCTAAATTCAAGGCTTTCCCAGCCAGCCCTCCATCCACCTCGCCTACCTTGTCTCTCCTCACTGCCCTTACTTGCACCATGGCCCCTCCCCATCCACCACGTGCAGATCCCCACTGTCCTCAGCTTTAGCCCACGCTGGTCCCCAGCATAGCACGTCCCTCCCCATGCAAACCAGAGGTAACACCAGGCACAGCTCTTCTGTGACTTCTTCCTCTATCCCATACCACAGCCTCCTCTACCTTCTCCCACCTCCTGCACACTGACAGTCTGACCTTGTCCTCCTTCCACACAATCTGCCCATCTCTAAATGTTGTGAACTCACCAAAAGCCCTTTCAGGAAGACAGCTCTAAGCATCAGCAAGTAGGGTCCCCTTCACGGTCCCTCAATAATGTCCACTAACCCACAAAAGTCCATTACCTGAGAATCTGAGCGAAGTTTCAGAGTCAGGCTTTAATAGATAAGTACAACTTTGCCTCTGATTCATTTTTACTAATTTCCTGAGTTTCTAATGCAAAAAGAAAAAGAAAAATTTCTAGCAACCTGCTTCTTCACCTGGAGAGTTGCAAATGCCAACTGTAATTAAAGCAGCAACTAAGGGCCTGCCAAATAGCTCAGCCAATTAAAGCACCTGCAAGCAGGCACAGGGGCCAGGGTTCAATCCCCGGGCCTGCTGCACCAGTCCCGCCCCCAGATTGCACTGAGATGGCAATTGAGACTGGGTTTGGTTGCACACACCTGTAATCCCAGCTCTTGGGAAGCTGTAAACAGACAGATCACTATGAGTTCAATCTAGCAGTGAGACCTTGAACATTTTGTAGACCCTTCCCTAATATATAAAAAGTGGGGGGGGCAACTTCATCTTCCAGTAATTTTCAAGTGACATGTGGCACTAGACTTTACCTTCTCACAAGCCCTGAGTTGTTTCTTTTTCTTTTCCTTTCTTTTTTTCTGTTGTTTTTTGCATTTAATTATTTGCAAGATTTTCTAACAGTTATCTTCCTCCTGAAGTGATATATGGCATGTCTATGTAAACCAAAACCAACTAAAATTAATTTTGATTTTAGAATTTTTTTTTAATATCTGAACACCTCTTGAGCTAATTGCAGACACCTGAGAATGTCAACTATCAAAACTGGATTTGAGGCAGGATCATCTTCCAAATCAAACACAGACATTCTCTCAGAAGTATTTTTTAAATTCTTTGGATAAGAAACAACTAATTAACATCCCAATAGGAGGCCTCTGATAGTTCTTTTATCCTTGGCTAACTTCCAACGAACCAAAGTACACAAAGGACAGAAAAAAGACACGTCAGAGGTAGCCTTAGTAATTCTGGAAGCTTTCTTTTTATATTTTTCTCTTTTGATTCTGTTTAGTGAGACAAAAGGACTTGAAATTCTAGGGACAAGGAAAGTGATGAGTAACAAAAAAGGGAACAGCTTTGTAATCTTCTTTGAAACGTTTTTATTTCACATGGTTTCCCCTGCCATAGGAAAAATAAAATATAATGCGCATATCTACCTTGCTTATGTTGCAATTTTTCAAACACTCACAATACTTAGAATGATGTATGTTGGACCTTTGAGTCAACAAATATTGATAACTTCCCTGGCACTGTGCTAGGTGCTGGAGAAACAAATGCAATATGACCAACTTTCACATTCAGCACCATGGACAGATCTAAGGGTTCTTCAGACCTGCCCTCGGGGCGCTTACACTCCTGTGAACAATGTTTGCCAGTGTTTTATGGGGGAGGGGGGGACGACACACTCTTTACTTCTTAAAATTTGATATTCATTTTAGATAAACTAATTGATATCCAATGAGATAGAAGTTTGTGTGACACTTTCAAAATCTGCATGTTTCAAATAACTGTAAGAAAAAAGTAACCAGTATGAAATTCTAATATAGAATATATATATATATATATCTGCCTCTAGCTTCAAGCAATGTTCAGATACCTGCAATCTTCATCTTCCCACAGTGAAGGAAAGCACAGGCCCACAAAGGTCAGGGCCTGCCTGAGCTCCGGCCACTCAATGTGGACAATGGTCCAAGGCAGATGCACCACCCCAACAGCCACCCTCTCTTCTGTATGATACAAGCGCTTCTTCTCATGGACTCCAGCTCAGAGCTGGAGTGACAAGGAGAAGAGGAGGAAGAGGAGCCATCCTTGCTCCTGTCTTCTCCTCATCTATTCCTGCAGAATGCATAGAAGAGCACAGTCCCCAGTGAATCTTCGGGATACCTGAGTGTCACCCCTGGCTAGGGTGCTAGTCATAACAGAAGGAAAGTTGGAGTCACTAGGCCACAGGAGACATCCTGCCAATCATAGTTTAGTGCTGCCTCTGACCTTCCAATGCCAGAAGTCTCTCTTCCCACAACTTGGATTTAAGTACTATGTGCCTATTCACTCTGTAAAGCATCAAGAGGCAGAAAGCACAAATGAGGCAGGACAAAATGCTCAGTACCATCAGTAGAGCCTCACAGCAAAAGCATAAGGACAAAAGTAAACACAGCTGAAATAGGGCCAATATCAGAATGCTGGGAATAAAACGAATTCTCCACTAGACTGAAATTTGGACAGGGGTCCCAACTGACCAAAATTATAATTTCCAGAGTTTAGATTATCCTTTTTTTTTTCTTAACAGCTTCCTTGATTCACCTGCAAATGGTAATGAAATAATATAGTTGGCTAAGAAAGTAAATGAGCCATAATGGTTATCTTTATAGTACAAACAAACAAGCTATTATGGTTGTCTTTCATTCAGAGCCTTCAGATTTACAAAGAAGAAAAAGAGTAAAGAAAGAAGAAAAATAATGGACAAGATGACAAAGGAAAAGAGCCTTTATCCATAATTTCCTCCCTGCTATCATGATATATTGCACTCACGCAATCATATTTAAAACTGAACCCACAGTCTCCACAATTCAATCACATGTCACTGTCCCTATGTTTCACCTGCTGGTGCTGGCGGCGGACCTCAGATAAAGTGAGTCACCCTAGCTGAGACAGAAGAAAATTTGTTTTGCATAATCAATGTCATTTTTTTTGGACCATCATCTTGTGTTTCTGGGCCTCTGGGGCCAGAAACCATAAATGCCACAGCACTTACATGTCACAGCTATTTTAAAAGATGCTACAATAATGGCCTATTGATAAATCCATTGTCAATAACAACTTCCTGACCTACAGCATTGGTACAACTTGCATTGCACAGAGCTGGCCTGGATCTCAACATTTTATCCTTCCTGATCCATCCCTATAAAGTCCATCACTGGGGTGAAGGTGTAACTCACAACAGCTCTTGCCTAGCATGGCCAAGGCCCTGGTTCCATCCCCAGCAACATGCACACACATGTGCATGCGTGTGTGCGCGCACACACACACACACACACACACACACACACACTACCTCCCTGAGACATTTGTCTTTATGAGACTTCTTCCGCCATTTCTTTTAGCCTTTGCCCTTCTCAGCTTCTCTTTCTTTTCTTACCCAGTGTATACGTGCTGCCAAAGCAAGCATATTCTTACCCAGTGTAAACCATATTTACTTATTAAAGGAAAGACATTGAATATTTTATGCTGCAGTCTTCTGGGGAAATTTGCAGGTTATTCTCACTCATTTCTAATAATAACAAATTTCTAGTTGGATGAAGCAAATCAAATGGCACTGCTTTCCCCTGTCCTTGTGAACTCCACTAATGGAAGGAAGGAAATCTTTAAAAAAGCAAAGTCTGCAGTCCACAAAAGCAAAGAGAACAAGAAAGGAAACCTCAACGCATGAAAGATGGCAATGCATTTTTGGAGGGAAGAGGGCAGAAAAGAGGGCTTGACTGAGGAGAGTAGAGGAAGTTATGACCCCAGCAAGTCAAAGGAGGAAGCTAAAAAGAAGGGACAGGGGCATGTCCCCAGAGCCCAAGGGAGAGAGGCTCAGACCCGATGGTGCTAAGTTCACAGGGGATTATCAGGTCTCTTACAAAGAAGCCATTTAAAAGATATCACCTCTGTCATCTCCAAAAACAAATGATTCACACCTTCAAAGCTGACATAATTAATCTCAACTTAGAATTCTCTTCCCAATCTACAGCCCATGGGCCAGCCAAATAGCTCAGAAGAAGACAGCACCTGCAAGCAGGCGCAGGGGCCTGGGGTTCAATCCCCAGGCCTGTCTTGCCGGCTGCACCTCCGGGGTGCACTGAGATGACAATTGAGACTGGGTATGGTGGCATGTGCCTGTAATCCCAGCTCTTGGGAGGCTGTAAACAGGCGGGTCACTACAAGTTCAATCTAGTAGTGAGACCCTAAAAACCCTGTAGACTCTTCCCTAAAAAATAAATAAATAAATAAATAAATAAAAATCTATCAGCCCAAACTAAGAGAATCACAGCATTTTCATGCAAAAACAAGGACTCAATAGCATATGCCCTCCTTAAACAAGCTCCAAGCAGAAAGAGGGATTAAACTGAGAAAACAGAAGAGTGGCATGACACCCATGAGAAAAAAAAAAAAAAAACCTACCCCAGGCAGTGATCACTGAAAGCCTCAAATAACAGTCATAAGGAAACCACCTGGCACAAGAAGAAAGAGAGGAGGGAGAAAGGGAACTCACAGATGAGTTCTATTTGTCAAATACAGTGCCAAGCATGTGACAAAATCTACTCGAATCACTGAGAAATGTACCATTGCAAATAGTTATACTAAAAGCTAAGGAAAACTTTTAAGTGCAATTATTACCCCCTAGGAAAGTAACGTACAAGAAGTAAATATTATCATAGCTCACAATTTGGCCCCAAAGTCAGTGCTTCTTATGTCATCGTAACAATGTAAATACTAACAAGGGATTCAACCGAAAACTGTACTATGCTTATACTGAGAAAATGAAAAGGACATGGATGAAGAGTGGGGTGTGAGCAACAAACTCCAGTCATGTCAGAAAGTTGAATATGCACTATCTAAAGCTGTCCAAGAAGTAGCTGAATGAAGATATCATTTTAAAATATACGATATATGAGAAAACACCTAAAGTAAAAACTCTAAAAAATTGGCTTGGGACATAAGTCAGCAGACAGCTTTTTTCTTTAGGCTACTTTTAGTTACATCTTATCAGTACTGTTTTACTTTGATTAAAAAGTATTAATACAAACTAAATTTAAAAACTTGTATCCCATAAATATACCCTGAATTAACATTTTATAAAACCTACAATTATCCTGTGAGTAGCATGATTGCATTGCATTATTTTACTAATAGCAACCTATTGGATGTAAATATTCAAAACATTCCCACTGTTCACCCCACGTAGTGGCATACACCTGTAATCCCAGCACTCTGGGAGACTGAGACAGGAAAACCCAAAGTTCAAGCCCAGGATGGGCAACTTACCAAGAATCTGCCTCAAAATAAAATAAAAATTTTACAATTTCTGGGGATGTTTCTCAGTATAAAGACTCTAGATTCAATCCCCAGTAGAGAGTGAGAGAAAGAGAGAGAGAGAGAGAGATTCATTTTTTATAAAAACACATAGCTATACTTGCCCATTTGATCTTCTCAACAGCCTGGTAAGTTCTCCACATGAAGAAATGATGTTGAAATTGCATAAGGGTACAAGATTTATAAAGAGCAGGGACAAAGCCACGCAGAGCTCCGGACTCCAGGCTCACAAAGCTCACATTAGATTCTGCCTCTCTCTTCTAAGCCAGATCCCTCAAGGCTGAGCCTATAGATGTTGCCTATAAATATGTAGAAAGCCAGTCTCCCTCCCAAAGCTACAGTTACAAGATCCATCTCCCCTACCTCAGTTTCCCACCCTATCTAAAGTCTGATCATTGACCATGACAACTAGAGTACCTAGGGAAAGCACCTAAAAGGCCTTTGCACCCTATGGTGATGGCCCCACTGGTGACCCCAATCTTCCAAACACCAGGAAGCAAGCAGAGGCTACATGGCCCCTTGTACTCCAGGATCCTCCTCAGCCTACATGGTCCTGGCTCCTTTCTCCATCCCATACTCCCCAGCTGGACCAAAGCACGATGACTGGGATTCCTCACTGAAGACATTTAGCAAATAGAATGCATCATAGCATGTTCATAAAAATGTGTGCCCAGCAGCTGCCCACTACCCCCCGGGCTGTAGGTCTTTCACAGAGCAGAGGATTTGAAGGGCTTTCTGTGTAATTAACAATCAATATCAGACAGGGGACATATTTTGTAAAATCACACTAAGTCACTTTAGAATAGGATGGCATCCCACCTTGAGGCTCCACCCACATCCCAAGGGTTCCCAGGCTCCAAGGCCCTCCTTGACTCTGCTACCTCCCAGGACCATCCATCCCTTTCTGGCAGCTCCTCATGGCCACCAGAGATCACTGGGACTGTGTAGGATTGATCCCATGACTGGAGTGTCAGAGAGTCGATGCCTCCACCACTCAACAAAGATGGAGGACAATCAGGTGAAAGGATAAGTAGCCCAGCATCCCCAAATGTCCATTGGAGCCACTTGATGAGTTTTCTGCATTTCCCACTGGGACCAAAGGCCTCTGCTTATTGGTGAAGGCTTTCTTCCTTACCACCCTCCTGGTTCAGTTACTCTTCTCTCATTGCTGGGACAAAATACCCAACATCCAGGATTAAGGAAGGAAAGGTTTATTTAGTTCACAGTTAGTAGAGGTTTCAGTCCCTACTCAGCTGGCTCCAAGGCAGAGTATGGCAAATGACACAGAGCAGCCCTTCATGGCAGTGGCAAAGAGCAAAGGAAGAGGCAGCAAGCCATTGTCTCTGCCCTCCTTACATTGTAATGCAGATTACCTGCGCCAGGGCCAGGGTGTGGCACTCACATCTGCAATCCCAGCATTGGATCGAAAATTAATCACAGTCACCCCAAGCTGCCCCATGACTGCATGAGGCTTTGAGTGGACATTTAGACACAAACCATAACACCTCCCTAAGCTTCCTCCCATCCTTGGCTGAGGACTTCCAGGGAACTCAACTAATACAAGGCCTGCCTGGCTCTGCATAATGTTTTAGGAGAGCCAAGTGAGTCAAACGGCATCCTTGGGGACCTGCTATAGTAAACAGCTAAGACTAACACATAATTAGCACATCTGCTTTTTTAATGCAAAGTAAATGTTGTTAGAAAGTACGAGTTTCTGAAGCCTCTTAGACAAAGCCCTTGTCTTTTCATTAATGTTGTTGTTTTCCGCATCCCATCTCTGCATTGCCCTTTCTTCTTTAAAGGCAAGCTCTGACCTCAAAGTCCAAAGAAGCCAATGGACAAGTTTGAGATGATAAAGGCTCTTGATCATCCTGGTGTGGTCTCTTCAGCAGAATTTTCAGCCAGCCCTGCCTCTAACAGAGCCCCATAGGACTCAAAAGAGTGGAGCCAGCACTTCCTCTGCAGTCATGCATCCCAGGTAAGCTAATGTTGTGGTCACCACCAAGCGCTGCTACATAGCATCTAGCCTATGCTGAGAGTTCTAAATGCTTCACCCTCAAAAGCGGGTCATTATTATCCCCCACTGTACAGAGAAAGGGACTAAGACAGCATCTAAGCGACTTGTCTAATATTACATAGAAAACAGAGAAGCCAAGATTAAAACCTGGTCCACCTGAACCTAGACTCTCCAGGCTCCAATTCGAAGGTTGAAGGCAGAGGCCAGTTTATGCCAGAGGCCTCCTAAGTCTAGGAAACAGCTGCAGAACAGAGTCCCAGGTCCTGGGCAGTGGCAGGAGCAGAAATGAACCACAGGTGGGAGCACTTGCAGGGCCAAAGGCCATCACTGAACTTTGCAACGAAGTCCCCTGCCTTAGGATTCCTCGCTCCACAGTAGTCTCACAAAATGCTGTGAGACATTATCACAAATGCAATATTTTACCATGAGTTTACTCCACTCAAAGATGTCATAGAGGAGACCCTTGATCCAGGAAAAAAAAACCTCACTTTATTGGAATTTAATACTCAAAGAAATGGGTTTCAGCTCCCTTATGAAGTAAGCATTCATCCCCAGTGTCCCCCTGAAGAGGAACCTGCTGGTTCTCCACAGGTTGGCACCAGCTTCCTCCAGCACCTTTTCCCACCTCTGCAGGTGATGCCAGGTCCACTTTGCTGATGCTCTGGCTGTGCTGGCACCAAGCACAGCGCCTGCTTGGTCTCCTCTTACAGAACCAGCAAGGAGCAGCCTCCCAGGTAAATAATGCATGCAACCAAGGCCAGCTGTTCAGACAAAGGCTTCACAGTGGCTCAGCAGGAACAACAGGTGCGACGAAGGGTCAGGACCGACACCTAGAACTCAAAGTTGAATCCCAAGCTGCCAGTGCCACCCTTGTGCACCAGCAGCAATTTCATTTGAGCAAAAACAATGTGCCACATTAAATTAATGCTGCTAATTTGAATTCTGTTGAGTCTTATCATTGCATTTTTAATGTATAAACCTGTGATGGTTTTAAGAATATGTAAGAGATTTAAGGGCTAGGAGCTTCTTCCTAGCTTTACTTTTTTCATATTTAAATGACATTATAATAAAAAGAATTTAATAAAACTCTAGGGACCATATAAACTTTTCCTTATTTTTTTTTCAGGACTGATGACTGAACCCAGGACTTTTACACTGAATTACATCTTAAGTACTTTTTTTTTTTTTTTTTTTTTGAGACAGGATCCTGCTAACTTGGACAAGTTCAAACTTTCAATCTTTCTGCCTCAGTTTCCCAGAGCACTGGGGCTACAGGCATGTGCCACCACAGCTAGTCATCCCTCTGAACATTCTTTTTTTTTTTTTAAGAGCAAAATATATTTACTGGGGAAAAGAAAGCTTCTGTCCGAGAGACAGAAAAAAAAAAGAAGAAGAAGAAGAAGGGGGCCCAAGCAGGTTGTCCCCGGAAAGTGGTCTGTTCCAGGGATTTTTATAGAGTAAAACCATGTGGTGATGCGGGTCTAAGACGAGCTTGTGTTCTCTAAAGCAAAATAATGAATTTTAGAAAAAAAAAATGGAGGTTAAGAGAAGAATATATTTATTGGGTGAAAGAAAGTGTCTGAGAGAGAGAAAGAGAGAGAGAGAGAGAGAGAGAGAGAGAGAGACCGACCGACCGACCGACCAGAGATGGTTGTTCCCTGAACATTAATCTTAGTGACAGACCTGGTCCTGGGATGTGAGCACCCCTTGCTTCGGCGTCTCGAGGTATTCTGTACAGAACTCTACGCCCTACAGGGGCTCGCTGACCCACAAGCTCCCTGAACTTGCTGGTCACTCACTGCCCTGCGCGCACTTCCCGGTCTCAGCAGCTGCATGTCCCTTTCCCTTCTCTCCCCAACCAATCTGCTCCAAGTTTCCAAGCATCCGTAAATCACTTCTTACTTTTTGTCACATTAAGAGAACACCCTAACTCCTGCCTGACATTCAAGGACTCCACGCACTCTGGTGACTCCAGTTGTGCCTTTCCCCCTCTCTCTCCTGCGCCCCCATTCTCCGCCCAGCTTTTTCACTCCTTCTGCTGCACAGCGCTAGTTTCCTGTCCTCTCTACCGCTCTGATTCGTGGATCCTGAGCGCTCACCTGCTATCCACACTCCCTAACCTTCTCCTTTCCCCGCTCCATGAATCACCGTTTGGCTGGGGGGAAATCCTCCTAAGTCTCCAGGTGGCACCAGCACGTAGTCCCGTGGACGTCCCAAGATGGTTCCAGCGTAGGGCAGAGGGATGATGCCGCTGAACAGCTAAGTCGTCCAGTGGCACCCGTGCAAAGCTGGCTCCGCAGCAAGGGCTGGAATCAAAGATGGCAGACAGGACGTGCGGCAGGACACCGGAAGCTGACGCACTCCACAGCTAATACCACTCTGTGCTCAAAGCAAGAGCGCTGCGCTCATTAGCCTAGTTAAGGCCACTCTCCTCCTCACGACCTCCACAGGTTAATTAATGATCTGCCGTGGTCCTCGCGCTCCAGATCTGCAAATCTTGGGGCGACCTTCATACCAATTAGAAAACATATTTGACCCCCGTATTTAAGTACCCTTAACTGTGAAAGTAGCAAAGAAAACACGATCATGACTTTGGATTTTGAAACAGCATTTCCAGGCACCCATCATGCTATGTGAACAGCCTTCTCTCCCTGCCTGAGGTGGCGCAAGTACCATACCCAGACACTGAGATGATGCAGCTCAAACGGTCATTAAGTGGTGACCAAATGAAATGTTCTCCTTAACTCAATCCTACAAACACTGGTCGTGTCCCAGGGATAAGCACCGCGCCCCTGTAGGTGCTAAGGAGAGGTAACAAAGAGTAGTCACAGCCCCAGGCAGTGGCCCAGCTCAACACCCAAGTATGTACCAAGAGGAGCCCCAGAGATACACAAGGACAGCCAAGGGCCAGGGAAGGATTAGCAACAGCTTTGCGAAAGGAAGGCACTTGGAAGAGGCATGAGAACAGAAAGAAGAGGGGCCCTGACAGCCACCTTTGGCTGGGCAATGTCCGAGCTTGCCTCTGCAACTTTCTGGTCAGATAGTTTTCAACTCTGAGGGTTTCAGGCTGCACCATGTGCTGTCACAGGATCTCAGGGAACAGACACACATTGATGGGACAGACGGGACAAAGCACCAGGCTGTAAGGGTCTCCCTCCTACCCTGACTTGAGCAACTGAGAACAAAATGCACTCCACCAAGAGCAAGTAAAAACCACCCCTGGAGTCCTAAGCACTCTCTGGGAGTTAGAGACCAGCCCTGCTCCCACTAGCCAGAGGACAGGGCCTGGTTCTCCCTGTCCCTTTCAGCTCCTCCCAAAATGTCTGCAGTTCTTCCTGCAGTCTGTGAATCACTGGACAGCTTCAGGGGAATCCACTTAATATCTGGACACCTGGTAGAGAGTTCACCAATATCCTATGGTCTCCCTCCCTCCCAGGAAGTCCCAAGTTGCATTAGATTTCACCTCCTACTGATCCTCTTCCCTGAACAAGGGTTTGAGCAGTAAGATAAATGAAATACACTTCTTGACCACTCACCCAGCAAAAGCCATTTATCACCATGGCCAAGGGGGTGAGTGGCTATTCAAAGGGTAGGACACAGGCTTTGAGAATGTCCAGGTGAGCTGTCTCCTCTCTGATACACAAAGTCCTGCCTTGTGCTGTCACCAGCCACAGTGACCCCCCCACCCTTACCCTTCCCCATTCCTAGAGTTACACATTGACAAAGGACTGTGACGCCCTGGCTAATCATGTAAGGACAGCAAAGCAGGGGACAGGAGTAGGTGCTGGCCCTTTGGGTAGCAACTATGAATAACTGGTTAAACTTCCATCCAGAAAAAGATAATCAGTGATGAGGTTTCTGAAAACAAAAAATGCTTTAAAGTAAATAAACCTCCTTGATTAGAATTAGCCCAAAATGCATACGAACACATGTCTCTGGAAGATAATTCTTCTCGACCATGGATTGCACAGTATATGCATACACAAAAACCAGAGATCAAATAGAAGCAAAGACCAGGAAAAGCAATTATTGACTTTGTAAATCGTGCACCCTTAATACTTCTAGAGACTCGTGTTTTTGGCTTTGTCACGAAATGCCAAGATTGTTAACTGCTCCTACAAATTAGTACACACACTTGAGTTTATTGATGGGTATAATCAGAAAGAAAATGTTGATACAAGCAAATACTCATTCCTGGCAATAGAAAAGTAAATATAAACACAATCCGGGACAGCATCCGTTTGCCCTGCTCTTCCTCCTCCTGGATTATCATGAAGTGTTCTAGCATTATTACATCAGAGGACATGATGGAAAGCCTGTTCAGCTCTGACCTTTCTTCCCTCTATTTTGTTTTAACCTAGAATTATCATCAGCAAATCCACCCAACCTCCGAACATTTGTCTGCTCTGATCTACATGGGCTGACTTCTTCATAGCTGGGTAAACAGCCGCAATCCACAGGGGAGGGACATTCTCCAGACCCAGGAGCTGACAGCGAAGATACTGGTTTGAAGGCAATCTCATATGATGTTAGTGGAAAATTAGCACATTAGATAAATAGAGGTTAGCAGACACTGTATTCTTCAAATTGAAGACAACAGTTTTCCAGGGCCTACATTAGTCAGCTTTGCATTAAGCAGCACATATTTATTTTCTCACAGCTCTGGAAGCTGGGAAGTGCAGGAGCAGGATTCTAGCAGGATTCAGCCTCTCTGGAGGGCTCGCCTCTTAGTTTGTACATCGTCACCTTCATGCCAAATTCTCACTCAGCCTCTCCCTTGAGTGTCTGAAGGGGGCACTACTCAGACCTGACCATAATCAGATCAGACCTGACCATAATGCACCTAAGCCCCGCCCAGAACCCCCATCCCTCATCACATCGTTACTCCAGACACAGCCATGCTGGGAGGCAGGGTCAATCAATGTATGAATTAGTCCACAAGTGGGGTGCATGCACTAGCCCTTAAGAGTGCCTATGAAGAGATGGGTTATGCTCGGCAATTCAGGTGAACTAGTTCATCAAAGTTTATTTACAAGGTCCTACTATGCATTTTCCCAATGGAGAAAAGAAAGAACAGAGAAAGGGTAAGTTCAGAGAAAGGGCAAATGTGAATATGCACCCACAGCCTAATGACTGCCTGTTTTCTTATTTTTTGTGCACCAGGCTTTGAGAGTATATTTATTGGCTCTCAAAATACTGCCTCTATACATGAAGTACAGTGCCTTATGAGGACGTAACATAATTTAACTAAATATTTGTTTGCTCCTCTCAAGTGCTGATGCAACTAGATATTACCAATTGTATTGTGGAATTTCCAGTACTTATCTATCAAAAAAGTTCTATAATGTATTCTTTTTTTTCTTTTTTTATGCGGCCGGCTCACCCTACCCTGAGGGCAGGGTTGGCATGGCATGTGGTGTCGGGGATCAAACTGTGGTCCTTGTGTTTACCTAAGCTTGCCTAAGCAGGCACTTTAGTCTGCTGAGCTATCTCATCGGCCTTATAGCTTATTCTTCAATAAGTTATAATCTACATAGACCCTGAGGGCAGAGACTTTGTTTTATTCCATTGCAAACCTCAGCTAGGGCCAGGGAGATGGCTCAGTAGAATAAGTGCCTGCTTGGCAAGTGCAGGGTCATCCCCAGTACTGCAAAAAAAAAAAAAAGAAAGAAAAAAGAAACCCTCAGATACACAGCATCTCATACATAACTGACATCCATACAGCTGTTGAATGAATAAAAGAACAACAATAAAGGCATCCCAAATTTAAAAGACATTACTTTAAATAAAACACTTTTTAGAAAACAAGCTCTTAAAATCCAATCATTATTTTCTCACTTTGTACCTTCAATTTCCCATGAATTAGCTTTTTAAAAGGGTGTAAGATTTGTCCTTTAATAAGTATAGCAAAAATTTTATAAGATATCTTTTGTGTATATACTTAAGAGTCTATTTTTGGTTCCTGTATTGATGTCAGCTCAGTAATCTAGTAGGCTGGGGCAGGAAGAACACAAGCTTGAGCCCAGCCTAGACAACTTAGCTAAACCTGGTCTCAAAATAAAAATTGTGTAAAGTTATAAAACACTTGGATTCAATCGCTAGTACAGAAAGGAGGGGAGGAGAGCACAGAGGAGGGAAAAGGAGATGAGGGGTGAGGAGATGGGAGGGGAGGGTGAAGGGGAGGGGAGAAGAGGAGAGGAAAGGGCAAGGGAGGGGAGGGAAAGAGGGGAGGGGAAAGGAAGGAAGGGGAGGGGACAGGAGAGTGGAGGGGGGGCAGGGCGGAGCATGTTCACCCCCACAGT
>NW_004524603.1:14965851-14977208 GCF_000260255.1 Octodon degus
GGAGAGGAGAGGAGAGGAGAGGAGAGGAAAGGGGCAGGAAGAACACAAGCTTGAGCCCAGACTAGACAACTCAATCTACCCTAACTCCCACCTCACTTCCTCCCAACTTAGCCACCAGGAGAGTGAGGCTTCCTTTGACTGTACAATTATTTACCAGGCTCCTACTTGCTACCAGGCACTCTCCTAGACAGGAGGATTAATGGTGGTGAGAAACTGATGCATCTCTGCCCTCGAGATCTTTACAAGCTGGCAGAGGAAGCAATCACACCAAATAATGGGTAGTAACCGAGGGAATCGAGTGTACTGTGGCAAAGCAGCACTGGCCTTTGAAAACTGAGGGGCTCAGGGAAGAGTTCCAAGTCCTCATCAGTCCCAACAACTGCAGCTGCTCTGCAAACACAACTTTATGTGTCACCTCCTGAGTGTCCAGCTTGCTCCATGGCCCTCCACCATGGTCCTGACCCAAGAGGACGTGGAAGCCACTGATCCTATCACCCGTTTCCTGTGCCTCATCCTTTCTCCCCTCACTCTTTCCTTCCACATTTCCAGTAGATTTCTTCACCAATCACCACACCATCCCATACCTGTGCCCCCTTTCACTTCTGCAGATTCTGCTCTGGCAAATTCCTGGCTCACTCCAGCCAACTCTCTTCTCCCTACTTTTCCCCCCACACAGCAGATAGAAGTCTTCCAGAGAAAAACACATAATCACACTAAACTAGTCTCAAGTTAGACGTTGGACCACAAGCCTTGAGCAGTCCCTGAGGCTGCCCCCAAGTTACTGTCAGTCCAAGACCACTCTCTGGCTCATGCACCTAAATAGGTACATAGATCATACCTCTTCCTTCCTGGTCAGCCCTCTACAGCCTGCTACCCCTCTCTCAATGCAGTGAGGATCTCCTGCCCTACAACAGTAAGAATTGATGCAACCGATAGCATGTCCACAAACTCCTACTGCTAGATCTGCTACTTCTTAAAACGGGTCTACCACACTCTCTGCTTCCTCTCCTGTAGATGGACAGCCCATAAGCCTGTCTGATGAGAACTTGCACACTGGAAGCCATGCTGTTGTACCTATTTATGGTATCCATGCTAAAGATTTTCCCTGTGTTCCACATGAGCGAATTGTCTTTCTCTATCACACTTTTTCCATTATCATGCAAAGCCTGCTCTTATTTCTCCCCTCCCTGAAAAGCCCTCACCCACAACCCTTTCACATTCCAGCAGAAGCTCCTCTCTTATGACAGATCACTTTGAAAAGTGATCTCCACCCATCGTCTCCAGCATTTCTCTTTCCAACCCTTCATGAACCTACCTCAGGCTCGTACCTCTCCACCACTACTACCACCAACAGCTTCCAAACCGCTGCACTCAAGGGTCAAAACTCACCCTCATGTATTCATCCCACAATAACTGATATAGACCACCCCTTCTCCTTGCAAACACCTTCTTCATGGCTTGTGGAGCACCCTAAGCTCTAACACATCACCACCTCATCCTTCTCCCTCTTTGTAGTTTCTTTTCTTCTCCGGAAGCTCTTTATGTCATAGGCCCCCGAGACTCGGCCCTTTCATCTCTTCTCATCTGCTCCCTTGGTGCTCTTCTCTAGAAGATTTAAATGCTATCTGTTCTCAAAATTTTTAAATTGCTATTAGGCTAGAAAATCCAAGTATCTACTCTGCAAACTATAAGATGCCTCCAACTGGGCATAGCAAAACCCAAAATCCTTACCTCCTCAAAGCTTGCTGTAACTAACATGAACCCCATGTTGGTTGATGATGACTTCACTCTTGGTCAAACAAAACTATGGCTTCTCTGCTGAGTGCTCTTTCTCTTATACTCCTCACACCCAATCTATCAATAAATCATGATTATAACCCTGATGATACCTCCATAAACTTTTCACCACCTCCCCTGTCCACACTCCAGCCCAAGCCACTTACCATTAGCCTCCATTGTGGGGACAACCCCCTAAGTAATTTTGCATCTCTGCTTACCCCTTCCTGTCTGTGGTCAACACAAGAGTGAGGGTGGCCCTTTAAAAACATAAAGCAGATTACAAAACCCACTGGCTCAAAATGGCTCGGTGGCTTCTCCACCTCAGATTCCAACCCCAAGACCTCAGCAACCCTACGGAAGTACACATACCTTTCTGGTGCCCACTTACTCTTGCCACTCCAGCTTTAGATATTTCACCCAGGCCACTTCACTCTTTCCTCCATTCTTCCTCTAGAAATACGCATTTCTCAATGCTTTGCTTTGGTCCTTCAGTGGCATCTTACCAGTGACTTCCTTGTCCAGCCCATTTGAAATGCAAGCCAGCACCCTAACTCCATTCCCCAAGTTCCTTGCCTTGTCCTCTTTTTCCCTGAAGCACTCATCAGCTTCATACAGAATATTATGCACATGTTCTGACTGCTATTTGCCCACAGGTCATAGGCAGGCAAGGATTGTGTTCGTTTTACTCCATCTCAGATGCCTAAGACACTGCCTGACTCCCTGTAGGCACCCAGTGAATATGTGTTGAGTGGCCATTCATTGAGAGGCTCTGATGTCACCACAAAAGCAGCTATTAAAACATGCATAGTTCATTCAGAGTGAAATGGTGGTGAAGGGCAGGACTACTGTGCTGCCAATGACAGCCCTTGTTAGCACATTTGTACAAACGTGTTCAGCAAAGGGCTTGGGGTGCAGCAAAAGCTCCAGACACCTGATGTCTCTGAGAGAGCTTTGCACAGTGTTCCTCTAGTCCATTCCTATAGTTCCAAGCTCCAAAGAGTACATGGACAGGAACGTGTACCCCAAGGGTAAACAAGAAGTGGGCACAGTCCATCAAAGCCTAAATTTCTTTGTAGAATCATGTTTCAGCTTTAACAGTCATATGCATCTTGCATTTCTGTCTGTAATATATCTATTTGGTTGTTTGTTTTTGGTTTTGTGCAGGGTCTCATTATGCAGTTCATACTCATAGTGATCCTCCTATTTTCAGTTTCCCTAGTGCGGGAATTACAGGCATGAACCACCACGCCCTGACTCCATCAACAGCTCAGCGCACCCGGGGGTGGGGCGGGCCTTGCGGTATGCAGTGCCAGGGACCAAACCCTGGCCCCTGCACTTAACTAAGCAAGCACTTAGTCCACTGAGCTATCTCACCAGCCCTTATTTGTTTTAATACAAAAATAATGTTAAGTTAGGTGTGATGGTGCACACTTGTAACCCTAGCACCTGGAGAGCTGAGGCAGGAGGAGTGCTGCGAATTCAACGCCATCTTGGGCTACACATGGGTTCAAAGCCAGCCTGAGACCCTGTCTCACAAAAACAAAAACAATAATAACAATAATGTTAAATCATTTAACAGTTTAACTCATTGACTCCCCACACAACCCTACAGTAACATGCCCAAGTCAGAAAAGGGTATGGTGTTTGCCCTGGACATCACTTACTTCCAGGGAAGCCTGGGACCCCAGTTTGAGACTTAGCACATACTTAAGAAATACCAAACAATAACTGAGCAGGGTGCAAAGCCAAATTGAAGCATCAATTCGGATTTGCATACTTTACAACCTTGCCTAAGCTGACCCCATCTGACCTATCTTAATAAAAGCCTCCTTTGATTTGGTGAGGCCCATGTACATTTCTGGCTCTGCTTTCCCAGTCTTCTAATGACCCAGCACTTGTCTGAGAGCTATTTAGAGTAGCTGCAACCCACGTTTTATGTTTCCCCTTTAACATCCTTCGCAGCTCTAACTTGGAAGAAGTCATTACAACTGATGAGAGAAATTAGAGAGAAGAGCCTTTTTAATGAAAATGATATCAATGTGCATTTCCATTTGGAACTAAATAAAACAAAAGAAATAAAAGGTCCTGTATTTTAGACAGTATCTTGCAATCGAGGAAGTGTGAGCGCCAACCATTACAGTTTAGCCAGCTAGCTCTTCCCACCCCCATATGGATTCCTACTTTCTTCTTCTTTTCTTAGTATAGGTTTGCAGTATATAATGAATACATCCATGGTGGGGCCTCAGTACATGTATGTGGTGCATCTTAATTATTTTTATGTCCCCTTCCCCCCTTTTCCCTTCCATCCTCCATTTCTTGGTCCCTTTCTCATTTGCAAAAGGTCCGTCTCCCTGTTTCTGATTATCTATCTTTTATTTTGCTTTTTTACTTAATTATACTTTGGATTTTTCATAAAAGAGCAACCATAAGTATGTAAGCTTGTGTGTCTGATTTATTTCATTGAACATTATTTGTTTGTTTGCTTGCTTGCTTATTTTTGATCAAGTCTCTCCATATAGTCCAGGCTGGCCTTGAACTCACTTATGTAGCCCAGGCCGGCCTTGAACTTATGGCAGGAGGATTACAGTGAGTTTGCAGCCAGCCTGAGCTACACACTAAATTCAAGGCAAGCCTAGAATACACAGCGAGACCCTGTGTCTAAGAATTTTGTTTAATTTTATTTTTTATTTTGTTTGTTTATGTATTTGGTACAGGGTCTCACTACATAGCTCGGACTCATAGTGATCTTCCTGTTTTTAGCCTCCCCAGAGCTGGGATTACAGGCATGCACCACCACTCCCAGTCTCTGCGGCCAGCTCAGGGAGTCCAGGGTCAGGGCCAGTACAGCATGTTTCACTGGGGATCAAACCCCAGCCCCTGTGCTTGCCTAAGCAGGCACTTAGTCTGCTGAGCTATCTCACCAGTCCTTTATCAATTTTTAAAAAATAAAAATTCTCATTTTCCTCCGATATAACGAAAAACACTGATAGGAAAAACTTGATAAAGCTGTAAATACGTTCTTGGTTGCACATGGCAGAAGGTAGTCGGTAATGAAAAATAAGAATAGTTTCTAGGGGCTTGGGGAGATAGCTCAGTAGAATAAGTGCTTGCCTGGCAAGTACAAGGGCCTGAGTTCAATCCCCAGTTCCGAAAAAAAAGAAAAAAGAAAAGAATAGTTTCTAGTTGGTGCAATGGTATCCAGATGCCCTTGTGAAGAGACTCTCCTCTCAACAGTGGTCTCACAGAGGAATTGGTTCCCAAGAGGATCCTGAATTCCATCCACTGCTTTCTTTGCAATGATAAGAGTTTACTGGGGGAATCCACAATCCCAGCACTGGTAGTGACTTAGGAAAATCTGCCAATAGATCTTCAAAGAGAAATGTGTCAGCAATGCTGATATCCAACAGATGGAAAACGTTATATGGTACAAATTCAAACAACTCATCTCATTATCCCATAAATTCAGGTTCTTTCCAGGTCAATGTTTTATAATTTTTATTTACTTATTTATTTGATACAGTGTCTCACTACAAAGTTCAGACTCATAGTGATCCTCCTGTCTCAGCTTCCCCAATCCTGGAATTACAGGCATGTGTCACCACAACTGGTTTCAGGGCTGACTCAGCATGAAGCCACCACAGCATAGGGAACTGGGGATCAAACAAAGGTCCTTGCACTTTCCAGGCAAACACTTAAACATCCAAGCTATCTCCCCAGCCCCTCCAGGTCAATTTTTTTCCCCCAAAGCTACACAAAAACCAAATAATAAATAGCCCTGGTCCTCCTAAACCAGATGCTAAGAATGCACCCAGTCAGCCAGTACTTACCTACCGTATGCCAGGCAGGGCGACAGAAATGGAAACAAACAAATGAATGAGATATAGTCCTTGCTCTTATCTCATTATTGGGTAAGGTAGGCAGACAGACTGACACTGGTAGGTTATACTGCACTGTGATACAGGGGCAAAGTGAGAGAAGAGAGAAACACTGCCAATCTGAGCCTTGTCCTGGGGATTCTGAAAGCACTTGAGATCTAACTTCTGGTCGGAGCAGTTGCAAGCCATAGGGCTTGCTGGTTTTACTGTTTTACCATCTCAACTCAGTCTGATAGTCATTGTTTCTCAGTAACCACTTCTCTCTTTCCTGTCCCCACAGCCCAGCCCACAGCCAGCTCAGCAGACTGGTCTCTGCCCTTCAAACCCCTCAGAAGAGATGACATGGACCAGCTGGAAGTGGGGGGCAGAAAGGGTAATCATTTTTCTTCTTTCCACACTTGAAAGAAAACTAGGGGGTTGGAAAATGATAGCTAGAGTGGTAGCAAGAACTCACAAATGGCATGAAGTGCTATTCTGGGTGCCTGAGTTCCTGGATTTCATTGCCCCTTGAAGCACAGAGCTCGAAACAACAGTGAGGGTTGTGGCCTACAATGAAGAAAATTCTAGATGGTGAATCCAAAGACCTGTCCCCACCCTCCTTAGCAACCTAAGTAGACACATTGGATTGAATCCTATCTCCTCTAAAGTAGGGCCACACCACCTACCCTACCTATCTCACAACAAGCTTGGGAAAGCAGAGAGACTGAGATAGGGGAAAATGCTCTTATGCCTGAAAAACACTGTGCAGATAGAAGAGAAGGTTATAATTAACCTCGCCACAGATCCTGATTAAAATACACTGTACCCCTCCGGATCGACAAAGTGTGAATATGGTTAAAAAATAGGGACAGTTACTCCTAAACAGAGACAGTTGGTGTGTGGGCAAAGCCCCATAAGCACCGTCTATGCCAGGAAACTTGCATATGCTTAGAAACTATCACGTTTCTGTTGGCCTTATAGCAGCGGTGTAGGAGAGCTCACAAATGAAGTCAGTAACAGGCAGCACCACTGCCAAACACAACTGTCTCAACTCCCGAGAAATGTATTGACCCCCAGCTCCTGTCAACGAAATAGAAAGTGCACCCCACCGTTAGATAAGGGAACCCCATGGAATAGACACATCCATGAGAGATGCGAATGGAACTTTCAGGAAAGTGACCACAACCTGGATGATGAAAGCCTGTGTATAAAATCCCCCTTTAAGAGAAGGGTTCCAGATAGGAAAACTCCTTCCCCCTCCTGACAAATGATTCACAAAAACAGTACTTTTTCTATCTGATTACAGTAAATTTCCCAATACAATGAATGCTTTGTTTGGCTGAACCATTTAATAGTCATCCGCACTCTCTAATGAAACTACTAATTACAAAATCTCTGCATTGCAGGCAATAAGAAAGGGTTGCTAACCCCTTTACAGTGCTGTGGTTCTGCCGTTAAGTAGCAATTACTCTCCCGCAGCCCTCCCTCTTTTTCACTGATTTGCACCTCAAACATCCCAATCAAACCTACTGAAGAACACCCTCAATTCTTTCAAATATGTGAGTGAGCATAGCATACACTCACACACACACACACACACACACACACACACACACACACACACCCCAGAAACTTGAAGAACCATAAAGGGTAATAATACCTCCATACATTAAGATCTCTTTTGGTTTTTTTGTTTGTTTGTTTGGGGGGGGTTGTTTTGTTTTGTTTTGTTTTGTTTTTGCAGAACCTGGGCATTGAACTCAGGCAATTTCGCTTGTCGGGAAAGTGCTTATTCTAATAAGCCATCTCCCTGGTCCCATAAAGGGCAATGATAAGGACCCCAGAGAGTCCCTGGATTTAGACCGTCCCTTTACACTAGATAATTCAGCAAAAGCAGGGGTTCAGCTCTCTGCACACTGGAAACATGATTTTTAATAAAATGGCCATGATGACTAAGCTTCATCATAACAAAAATACTTGCTACCTAGGAGAAAAACTAAACAAATAAAAAGGAAAAAATGGATACCGAACAAAATCAATTGCATTGGACATGCTGCATATATTTTTATGCACAGCTAATATCTTAGTCACTTTCCTTTTCCTGAGACAGAGTATATGATGCCCACAACTTAAAGGAGGAGTGGTTTATCTGGGCCATGACCGGCTGGCTCTAAGGCACACATGGCAAGGGAATATCAGAGAAAAGCTATTCAATCCATGGCAGCCAGGAAGCAGAGAGGAGGAGTCGGGATAGAATCTGTCCTTCTAGGCCATGTTCCTTGTGACCACCTGCAGCAAAGCCCCACCTCCTGAGAGCACATTCAGCTACTAAACTCATCTAGGCGGTGCAGCACGCCATGATCCAATCACCTTCCAAACATGTGAGACTTCAGGAGGCATTTGTGAAAACTAAACAGCTAACTAGTGGTTATCAGTCTCTCCACTGTTGTCCTCACACAGAACAGAGGGATGCACTCAGGCAGCACAAGCCCTCTTGGTTCCTGGGCTTTTACCGCCGTGACAGCCTCCAAGTGAGCAGAATCATCTCAGAGCAGCTAACAAGCCCTGTCCCCATGCCACAGGGCATCTCACCCACACAGAAAACAACAGCAGTCAATCGCTTCACCCTCTCCGACCAAGGTTCTTCCATCTCCAGGGAGGTCAACAGGTGAAGACATGGCCATTTACCACAGAGACACAGGCCAAATGACAGAGAGGGGAGCATATCTATCATTCTAGTTTTTAAGGGTTAAAGGGAAAAGCAGAAAGATCGCATGAAACATTTTATTGTAGTTCATTAATTAATTAATCAAGAGTTAGACAACAAGCAACAGATTTAGAGTAACTTGTGCCAAATCCAAATTGGGTTCAAAAGAGCCAAAATATTTCTGCCATATTTGTAGGTGATGGATTTGGCATTTGGTGGTTTATCTAATGCTCCAGAGTCTGAATCTAAAAGGGATATTTTAACAATTTGGAAAAATAGTTAAATCAAGCTTTGGAATGTTTTTATTTTCCAAAGCTCTATGGAATTGAATAAGAGCTTTGAGGATACTTAAGTCAAAATATATCTTCTACCTACAAAGTAGACAGACTATACAAAGATACCTATTTGCTTAAACAAATACCAAAATGCATGCATTCTTCTGAGTGTGCCCCCAAAAAACGTAATATAAATTGGAGCCTATGTAATTATTCCAGGCCGGGGAGATGGCTCAGTGGAATAAGTGCTTCTCTGTAATTATTCCACTGCTCCAAATACATTCAGCATTCTTTTCAGAGGCAGTTCTTAGAATTGGTTCTTGAGCTATGCAAACTCAGTTTATTGTCTTGCACTCTACATACATGTACATGTGCACACATTTATATCTGCAGAGGCGCTTCAGAGTGAAGAGTGAAGACAAAATTTCTGTTTGGTCAAGTATCTTTCTCTTTTTTAGCCAGGGTTTTGATATGAAGTTTGGGCTGGCCTTAAACTCATTTCATAGCCAAGACTGTCCTCCAACTTTCAGCAATCCTCCTGCCTCAGCCTAAAGAATTCTGGGATTAGGGCCGGCCAAATAGCTCAGCATATTAAAGCACCTGCAAGCAGGTGTAGGGGCCTGGGGTTTGATCCCCAGGCCTGCCATGCCTGCCCCACCCCTGGGGCATGCTGAGATGGCAATTGAGACTGGGCATGGTGGTGTGAGCCTGTGATCCCAGCTCTTCGGGGGGGCGGGGGATGTAAACAGGCAGATCACTATGAATCTGATCTAGTAGTGAGACCCTGAACACCCTGAAGACCCTTCCCTAAAATACAAAAAAGAATTCTGGGATTAGGGGCATGCACCACCATGCCTGGCAGGTTCAGCATGTTTCTTGCATGTAAGGACACAAGCATTTTAGAATATTTGCCCACTTAAGTTCATCAAAACAACACAACCACATGATGATAGGATTGGATCAGGGATATCCAGGTGATCCGACGTCCTGCTCTCCACAAAATGCAGGCTGTGATCCACTCCAAGCTGGTTATGAAAACTGTTGGCATCTCTTACTCCTCCCAAGAAGGAACGTATACCACTGTTTGCACTTGATAGTGAACAGAATGAGAATTTCGGGGGAGGAAATGACTGTCAAAAGTTTCAAAGGAGCTGAAATATAGAACTGTGCAGCGAGTCCTAAGCCAGGCCTTATTATAGGACACCCAGCCTAACCAAGCATTCTGGGTGCAATACCATAACATTTCAGTGTCCCTGAAGGCTGTGTGTGGAGGTCTTGGTCCACAGACTGTGGTGCTACTGGGAGGAAGAAGCCTAGGGAAAGTAAGCTGCATCACTATGAAAGCCTCCTTAGAGGGGACTCTGAGCCTCCCGCCTCTTTCTCCTTCTCTCTCTGATTCCCATACAGTTAGCAACTACCTTCAGCGCCCATGCCTGCCATGATGTATGACCCTACCACAGGCATGAAAAAAATGGGGCCAGCCATCTGTGAACTGAAACCGTGAGCTAAGTTAAACCTTTTCTTCTTGCTAGCTGTTTATCTCAGGTATTTTATTACAGTGATAGCTGACTTGCACAAGAAGTAGAAGTGTGTCTTTCTAAATATAAATTTGTGATCTTAAAACCTGCATATTCTTAAGCTTCCAGGTGATTCTAACTGCAGCCTGCATTTAATGATTCCATTTTCATTTTACACACCAAAGCTCCAAAGGGAGCAGATTTGGAAGGAGAAGTCAACGTAACACAATGATCTTTCCATTAAATGTCACCAAACCTGTGATTAAAGACAATAAAACATTAATCCAGTTGATACATATGAAATTGTGATTTGCTATGAATTGACAATAGTGCACATCAAGGTTCTTGCCCAAGTAAGAGAGCAGAACATTACAGTGGAGCTCTAGTCTAATTGGTGTGCCTCTCTGACAGGCCTCAGCTTAGGTCCTTTAACAATCAATTGCTGGCTGTATTTAAGTCCATTCAGTGAGCTGACAATTCAATTCAGAATTAACTAATGTGTAAGCCCTTAATCAGAGCCAGACATGTAGGAAAATGAAAAATGTCATTATTTGTAATATTAAAAGAAATGTGTTGGCCATAAAATACTCATCCCACCTAGTAGCTGAAATTGCCTATTACAAATATAGGCTTTTACTTTAAATCTTAGCCTCCATATCTATAGCAAGTGCCCCTGGGAAGACACAGGCATTGAGCCTTACTGCTCATTTACAGAGTGGTCTGATTCTTTCTTGAGATGAAGGCTATAATAGGAAGGGTGGCAAGGAAATGTTTTGTTGTCTAGAAAATAGAAGACACGATTTTCAAAGAAGAAACTGGATTTACAAAGAATCAGTCCTGGCATAGAGGATGATAATAGATCCTCATTAAAACTTTTAAAAAGTTTTGCTTGGGGGAGAAGAGTATGACAGATTTTTTTTCCTGCCAGCTCAACCCACCCTGAGGGAGGGTCTAGCGCAGCATGTGGCACCAGGGATTGTCTAAGCAGGTGCTTTAAACCGCTAAGCTATCTTACCAGCCTGAGATTTTTTTGTTTTCCTTTTGTGTATGTTTGAATTTTGGCCAGGATGGGGCCAAAAATAGAATAATCAGAGAGCAAATTTCATACAAAAGGTGAAGGCAAAGCCCCCCCAAGAAATTACAACAGGGCTGAACATGTAGTTTAGTGGTATGGAACTTGTCTAGAATGCAGGAGATTCAATCCTCAGCATTGAAAAAAGAAGGA
>NW_004524603.1:14978004-14982704 GCF_000260255.1 Octodon degus
CTGTTTATCAATAAAACTTTGGAAAAAAAATAAAGATGATAATCATAACCTTCACCTACTTGTAACAGGGACTGTTCTAAAACCTTTGTTTATATTAACTCATTCAACCATCACAGTAGATAAATAGGTTACAAATATAAAGTGTAGGTTACAGGAGGCTGGCGAGATAGTTCAGCAGACTAAGCCCCAGCTTTGACAAGCGCAGGAATGAGGATTCTATCTCTAGGGCACACTGAATCAGTGACTGAGTCCAGGTATGGTGGTGCATGTCTGTAATCCCAACACTGGGGAGGCTGAAAACAGGAGGATCTCTAAGTCTGAGCTGCATAGTTAGACCCTGTGCCAAATACATAAATGAAAATAAACAGATAAATAAATAAATGTAGGTTACAGATATATAATATTCACTTTACAGATGCAGAACCAAAGCATTGGAAGATTAAGTAACTTGCCAAAAGTCACCCAAATATGAAAGAGGGAAGCTGGGTTTGGAGAAAATTAGCCTCCAGCGTCTATACTCCTAATTATTCATTTCCTATAGAAGATATTTAAAACAGTAACCTAGACCACCCACTTTTCACACAAATATTTTACAATCCAGAAAATGCCAAAAATATTTTAATATTTTATTTTTATTAATATACATTAATTGTACATACTAATGATATTCAATGTGATGTTTCAACACACGTAATAAGCATGTACTGATCGAATCCAGCCCTTTTTTCTTTCCCCCCACTTTCCCAACATCTATGTCACATATGACAGAGAACATGTGGTATTTGTCTTCCTATCTTCTAAAAAAAATCCTCTAATTCCATACATTTTCCTGTCAATGACAGGGTATTATTCTCCTATATAGCTAATAACACTCCATTATGCATACACACCCACATTTTCTTTATCCAAGTTTGTCCCACATCTTAAACTATTGTGAATAGTATCACAGCAAATACAGACACAAAGATTTCTCTTTGGGATGTTGATTTTATTCTTTTTGGAAATACACCCAGGAGTGAGATTGCTGCATCATATGGATTAGAAGAATTAATATTGTGAAAATGTTCATAGCTTCCAAAGTAATTTACAGATACAGTGCAACCCCTACCAAATTACCAATGATATTCTTCACAGAAATAAAAATTACTTTTTACAACAATGTGTTTTACAAACCCGATAAAACTTGGATTTAAAACTTTCAGACAGCAGTACTATAATCTGTGTGAATGATCAAGGCTAGAAAAACATTCTCCACAAATACTGGGGAAAATGTTCAACACTAAAGTTTAGAGTGGTACATAGTCTAAGTCCAAGTGATTGAACAAAAAGGAAAATAAACTAGAAGACATCTTTTGACTGGGAAAAATTAAAGTCATAGGTGTTCATATTGCCAAATCGTGACATTCTTGATAATACCATAAGTTAGAATAGGAAATTGTGAATGGAAAACTTTAGCAAGTTCAGATAAAAGAAATTAATGGTTGCTTAAGAGAAAAGTATTTACATGATGGATGGGGTTTAGAGGAGCAAATACATTTAACACTCAATTAAAATGTTAATGTCTTAGCAAGTAGAATACAGTACATCACCAAGAAGATTATACACCATGACCAGGTAGGATTCATTCCAGAGATGCAAGGATGGTTCAACATATGCAAAGCCATAAATGTAATACACTAGATCAATAGAGCCAAATCCAAAAACTGCATGATTATCTCAATTGATGCAGAAAAGGCTTTTGACAAAGTCAAACACTCATTCATGTTCAAGTCCTACAGAAAATTGGAATAGATGGCCTCTACCTCAATATAATAAAAGCTATTGATGACAATATAACTGCTAATATAATTCTAAATGGGGAAAAACTGAAATCTTTTACTCTCAGATCAGGTACAAGACAAGGATGTGCTCTATCACCACTCCTATTCAATACAGTTCTGGAATCATTAGCGAGAACCATTAGACAAGAGAGAAACAAAAGGAATAAAGAATAAGAAAAGAAGAAGTTAAACTATCATTATTTGCAGATGACATGACACTCTACTTGGAAGACCAAAAAAACTCCACCAAGAAGCTACTAGAGTTACTACACAAATTCAATAGCCTAGCAGGATACAAAGTCAATACCCAGCCAGGGAGATGACTAAGTAGAATAAGCACTTCTGGCAAGCACAAGGGCCTGAGTTCAATCCCCGGTTCTGAAAAAAAAAATCTCAAAGTCAATACCCAAAAGTCAATAGCATTCCTCTTCATAGAAAAGAAACCTACTGAGAGGGAAATGAGAGAAACAATATCTTTTACAATAGCACTGTGGAAAATGAAATACTTAGGAATTAATCTAATGAAAGAAGTAAAAGATCTATTCAATGAAAATTATAGTACTATGAAAAAAAGAGATCATAGAATATTTCGGAAAATGTAAAGATATTCCTGGCTCCTGGATAGGAAGAACCAACATTATGAAGATGGCCATACTCCCAAAATTGTTATACAGATTTAATGTAATCCCTATCAAAATACACCAACATACCTCACAGACCTATAGAAATCATACCTAAAATTTATTTGGAACCAGAAAAAAACCTAGAATAGCAAAGACAATCCTGGGCAACAAAGGCAAGGCAGGAGGCATTACAATTCCTGACTTGAAATTATACTACAAAGCTACTGTGATAAAATCAGCATGGTATTGGCAAAAAATAGATCTGATGATCAATGGAATAGATTAGAAGATGCAGGTGCAAGTACAAACACACTGAGCCACCTTATCTTTGGCAAAGGGGCCAAACATACTCACTGGAAGAAAGATAACCTCTTTAACAAATGGTGCTGGAAAAACTGGCTCTCTACATGCCAAAACTAAAACTTGAACCAGGTCTATCAACGTGTATTAAACTAAAGTCAAAATGGATTAAAGATCCAAACATTAAAACAGAAACACTAAATCTCCTGGAAGAGAAAGTAGAAAAAAATCTTGAAGACATAGGAGTAAGCAAAGAGTTCATGAACAAAAATCAAATCGCACAGGTAATACTTGAAAGAATTAACAACTGGGACCTCCACTTATTGAGAAGTTTTTGAATGTCAAAAGAAATTGCCAATAGAGTGAAATAACAACCCACAAATCTGGAAAAAATCTTAACTAGTAAGCACTCTGACAGACGTCTTCTTTCTAGAATTTATAAAGAACTGAAAACATTAGGACCCCAAAATTTAAAGACCCAATCCAGTAATGGGCATCCGAGATGAACATACACTTCTCAGAGGAAGAAATACAAGAAATGAATAAATACATGGAAAAAATGCTCCATGTCACTAGCCATTCATGAAATGCAAATTAAAACAACATTGAGATACCATCTCACCCCAGAAAGAATGGCTATCACAAAGAAATCAACCAACAACAAATTTTGGAGAGACTGCGGGTAAAAGGAACCCTTCTCTTCTGTTGGTGGGAATGTAGACTGGTGCAACCATTATGGAAATCAGTGTGGAGACTCTTCAGGAAACTAGGACTGGAAATCTCATTCAATCCAGCTATCCTCCTACTGAGAATTTTCCCAAAAGAACTAAAAACATCATGTCATAGAGATAAATGTGTGCCTATGTTTATAGCAGCACAATTTGTGATAGCCAAATCTTGGAAACAACCAAAATGACCATCACCTGAGGAATGGATGAAAAAGATGTGGGTTTTTTATACAATGGAGTATTACTCAGCTATAAAGAAAATAAACTCAAAGCTTTCATACATAAGTGGATGCAACTTGAAGATATACTCATAAGTGAAATAAACCAGACCCACATGTGTAAATATCATATTGTCTCCTTAGTGTAAGAACTCAAAAGAAGAAATAAAAATTGAAAGATATAACACAGTTAAATAGAAAGTGAGAACTGAGCGATTAAACAACAAAGAGAGAGAAAAGAGAAAAGTTAGGAAATATGGCAGGGGCTAAACCATACATTTATATAAACAAGATGGTTAAGGCAATGGTCCTAAGAATCTCCATCAGGTTTTTGAAAATAGCAGTTAATGGGTAGAATTCTCTCCTTGACTAACTCTAATGCTGATAACTGTGAACTAAGCAACTACACTGAGGATAGCAATGTGTAACACTAAAACCATGCTTGAAATATCTACCATTTTGATCTTCTAAATGCGTACTGCTTCTAACATCATATCAATTATTGCTATACTCTCTTAAAATAAATTTTTGTTTTAAAAAAGGTAATAAAAGAAAGTAAGAGACAAGAAAAAATGTCATAGAATCCCTGGTACCACAAAAAAAAAAATCATAGGATTGTCCTGCTACAATGTTATATACGGTTTGATTTCTAAATTTTTGTGTAAAAATGTGTAATTGGGTTTTTTTCACATTTGATAGGGATTTAAAGTCTAGAATATCCATGGTTGTTGGGAAATAACAGTTACATATTACATCTAAGGCATTTGATATTCAGACAGATAGTGATATTAAGCCCAACTACCTCTGTTACAAGTTAATAATATCATTAACCTTCTCTTCTGGATATTTAACAACTAAAGTTTGCAGACCAAAAATTAGAGAAATAGAGGACCTAGGGGCTGGGGAGATAGCTCAGTGGAGTAAATGCTTGCCTGGCAAGTGCAATGTCCTGAGTTCGATCCCTGGTATGACACCAAAAGAAGGAAAGACAGACAGACAGACAGACAGACA
>NW_004524603.1:14982804-15000554 GCF_000260255.1 Octodon degus
TCTATCAACGTGTATTAAACTAAAGTCAAAATGGATTAAAGATCCAAACATTAAAACAGAAACACTAAATCTCCTGGAAGAGAAAGTAGAAAAAAATCTTGAAGACATAGGAGTAAGCAAAGAGTTCATGAACAAAAATCAAATCGCACAGGTAATACTTGAAAGAATTAACAACTGGGACCTCCACTTATTGAGAAGTTTTTGAATGTCAAAAGAAATTGCCAATAGAGTGAAATAACAACCCACAAATCTGGAAAAAATCTTAACTAGTAAGCACTCTGACAGACGTCTTCTTTCTAGAATTTATAAAGAACTGAAAACATTAGGACCCCAAAATTTAAAGACCCAATCCAGTAATGGGCATCCGAGATGAACATACACTTCTCAGAGGAAGAAATACAAGAAATGAATAAATACATGGAAAAAATGCTCCATGTCACTAGCCATTCATGAAATGCAAATTAAAACAACATTGAGATACCATCTCACCCCAGAAAGAATGGCTATCACAAAGAAATCAACCAACAACAAATTTTGGAGAGACTGCGGGTAAAAGGAACCCTTCTCTTCTGTTGGTGGGAATGTAGACTGGTGCAACCATTATGGAAATCAGTGTGGAGACTCTTCAGGAAACTAGGACTGGAAATCTCATTCAATCCAGCTATCCTCCTACTGAGAATTTTCCCAAAAGAACTAAAAACATCATGTCATAGAGATAAATGTGTGCCTATGTTTATAGCAGCACAATTTGTGATAGCCAAATCTTGGAAACAACCAAAATGACCATCACCTGAGGAATGGATGAAAAAGATGTGGGTTTTTTATACAATGGAGTATTACTCAGCTATAAAGAAAATAAACTCAAAGCTTTCATACATAAGTGGATGCAACTTGAAGATATACTCATAAGTGAAATAAACCAGACCCACATGTGTAAATATCATATTGTCTCCTTAGTGTAAGAACTCAAAAGAAGAAATAAAAATTGAAAGATATAACACAGTTAAATAGAAAGTGAGAACTGAGCGATTAAACAACAAAGAGAGAGAAAAGAGAAAAGTTAGGAAATATGGCAGGGGCTAAACCATACATTTATATAAACAAGATGGTTAAGGCAATGGTCCTAAGAATCTCCATCAGGTTTTTGAAAATAGCAGTTAATGGGTAGAATTCTCTCCTTGACTAACTCTAATGCTGATAACTGTGAACTAAGCAACTACACTGAGGATAGCAATGTGTAACACTAAAACCATGCTTGAAATATCTACCATTTTGATCTTCTAAATGCGTACTGCTTCTAACATCATATCAATTATTGCTATACTCTCTTAAAATAAATTTTTGTTTTAAAAAAGGTAATAAAAGAAAGTAAGAGACAAGAAAAAATGTCATAGAATCCCTGGTACCACAAAAAAAAAAATCATAGGATTGTCCTGCTACAATGTTATATACGGTTTGATTTCTAAATTTTTGTGTAAAAATGTGTAATTGGGTTTTTTTCACATTTGATAGGGATTTAAAGTCTAGAATATCCATGGTTGTTGGGAAATAACAGTTACATATTACATCTAAGGCATTTGATATTCAGACAGATAGTGATATTAAGCCCAACTACCTCTGTTACAAGTTAATAATATCATTAACCTTCTCTTCTGGATATTTAACAACTAAAGTTTGCAGACCAAAAATTAGAGAAATAGAGGACCTAGGGGCTGGGGAGATAGCTCAGTGGAGTAAATGCTTGCCTGGCAAGTGCAATGTCCTGAGTTCGATCCCTGGTATGACACCAAAAGAAGGAAAGACAGACAGACAGACAGACAGACACAAACAAACAAACAAACAAACAAACAAACAAACAAAGCGGCTACAAAGATAGCCAATATTTTGGCCCTAGTCCTTCAAGGTCAGTGAGGACTCAGGACATAAGAGAACCTATGCTGTGACATCCTGTAACTCAGTGGTGTCCCAAATTGTCTGTTCAAGGAGATTATGGGATCACAGAGGAAAATGATCAGCGATCTATAGTGTGCCTAAGGAGAGTTACCTAGAGAGAAAACATTCTCTCAGGCTTTCACAGAGAGCAAATTGGTCAAGCAAAGGCTGTGACTCATCCACATGGCTGACACTGTCAGAAGATCTACAAGCTCCTGTACATGGTTTCAGGGTAAATCCTCAGGAGATTTGACTGACCTTGTCAGATACAAAAGTTACATTTTTAATTATATAGATCTTGCTTTAACTTGGTCTTAACTATCCAGCAGGAAAGTATAACCATGAGGTATAAAAAGTAATGCCATATTAATATGCTGAGCTGCAAAACGCTAACAACTGTCAGTTCTGATGGTAACCCACTACTATTATGAACTATTGGACTATACTGGGTTATTTTGCTGAATTCAAGTACCTACAATATTTGAACTGGAATCAAGTATGAAAAGGTCCCTTAAAGACTTCTCCAAATACAGCTTCTCTAACAGCAATGGAACACTCATCTCTGACAAAACAAAACAAAAAAGGGGATATAAATGAAGGACTTTTTTGTAGTGAAAAAATTATATATATATATATATATATATTAGTTAGGATAGATATACAGCTACTTTCTCTTAGTTTAATGAGAAAAAGGTTTGTACTCATATTGTTTAGACAAGATATCATGTATGCATCTTGTACTCTGAATGACTGCTATGAAGACAACAATGTATTAATTATTGTAACTGTCCTACTAACCTGTTTTGAAACTGTTTTCATTGCTATTTTTCCCATTAAAACTAATTTTAAATTTTTTTAAAAAGTTGAGGCTGGGGAGATGTCTCAGTAGAAGAAGCGCTTGCCTGGTGAGCGCAAGGGCCTGAGTTCAATCCCCAGTTCCACCCCAACCCCCCCCCCAAAAAAAAGTTAATTGTTTCAGCACCATGGACAGAGCTCGGGCTTCTACAGGCCATAAGACACAAAATGAGTTGGTCTTCTTCAATTTTAGAATAATACCACACATAAAATTAAACGTTATGTACTGCAAATATATGCCAAAAAAAAAATGATCAAGAGATGGGTGGACAGGAGAGGTAGAGAAAAGAAAGGGGATGAATAAAGGAATTAATTACCAACTTTCCACAGGTAATATAAACATTATATATTACACACACATGTACCAATAAACTAAAAAATAACAATAATAACCAGTATTAGGTTAAGAGATCTTTGATAATACTTAAAAATTTGGAGAAAACAGTACTAAACTGATCCTTTATTTCTTCAAATCTTGTTTAAGATGTACACAGATGAATGCATAAATAAATAAACCCACATTACAATTTTTTTTTTTCGGAACCAGGGATTGAACTCAGGCCCTTGCGCTTGCCAGGTAAGTGCTTATTCCACTGAGCCATCTCCCCGGCCCCCCATTACAATGTTGATATTGAAAGATAACCTAAATCTAGAGCTTATTGTGCTAAACTGGTTATAGAGGGCTTATATGCCTTAATGGTGGCTGCAATACAAGTTTTCATGGTAGAGTTGAAAGGTTAAATGAAATCATTATACATATGAGTAAATAATGACATACTCACTACTATAACAAATTAACACTAAAATCTCACTCGTTTAATTAAGACTTTTATTTATTGCTCACTAAAGTTCACCTGGCCACCAAGATAGGTGAGGTCACTTTTTTTTTATTCAGACTTCCCAGGGCTTTACTATCTTAAATCTTTGCTCTCCAGTGTCACCTAGAGTATTGGCATCCAAACAGAAGTTAGAAGAAGAAACTAGATCACACAGAAAGATTTTATGGGACAGATATAAAACTGAAATGTAGTGCTTATAGTCACACCTAACTGCCAGTCACATGGCCATGCCCAACTGCAGACACTATAAGGGAAAATAGGTTGCACACCACAAGGTTCGGTGAACAAACATAGGTTTGTTTCATGGACAATCACCTGACCTACAATACAAATTAAAATGTATTGTAGCAAAATATTTATACCAGGATACTCGGGACACTGTGCTGTCAAACTAGTTCTCCCTGAACTCATAAGTAATGTCAAATATGAGGACCAAGAGAAATGGTCTGGCCAAGAAGCTTATCATGTTGAGTCTTTCCCTCCAAGCACCGTGTCACAGGCCTTCAGTGCCTGGGAGAAACATGGCTTAGTTCTACTGGACTATCATGAGTCCTTACACTGCCATTCACCACCTGGTTACTCCAGTGGATGCAATCACAAAAAGAAGAAGCATCAGTCAGTTTTCCCTCACTGTACCCAAATACCAGATACAATTAACTTATAAAAGAAGGCTGTTGCAGGTCAAGGTTTTGGAGATTCCAGCCCAAGATCTGACAGACTTATCAGTTCACCTCAAGGCCAGAAAGCAAAAAAAGGAAGAAAAGGGTATAGAGTTCCACAGTCCCCTTGAAGGCATACCCCCAGTTACCTAAGCACATCCACAAGTCCCCTCCCAACTGCCCTCCATCAAAGGTTGTCAGGTCCCACCATTTCCAAGTAGTGCTACTCTGAGGACCAAATCTGTAACACATGGGCCCTAGGGAGACACTCAAGACCCAAATTACAGTGACAGGTAAGAGTATAAAACAGGAAAACTTAGGTGCATCTCCTAATATTGAATAACAATGAATATACTGTGACCATTGTGAAAGAAAGCAACAATAACATAACAAGGACAATCATAAGCTAAAATATTTCCAAAGGCTTGAAAAAATAAAATTAATCGTAAACCCCACCCTGAAAGACATTTTATAAAAAATTCAGGACCCACTTGTTTACAATGTATTTAGAATTGTAATGTATTCTCAGACACAAAAGAGGAAAGAAAAGGGTCAAAATTTATGTGCAGGAATGACAGTTCTCACATAGTTTCCAACATAGGATCAAGTCTTCTTTACTTATTCCTGAGTAGGAGACAAAGGTAAAATTATATCCCTACTTGTTTTACTAACTTGAATCTACTGCTGTGTCTTTAGACCTTATGTAGTTTCCTTAGAATTTTGAGCACTTATAATCCCCAGGAAAGAAATAAAAGAAACTAGTGACATCCACACCTTCTCAAAAAATGTATGAAACAATTGCCTATAAATGTGCCTCATAATTTTTGCACAGTAGCCAGACTCTTCTCCAGAAGAAGAGGAAGATCTTGTGCCTTTAATTCCTACTTTAATGGCAGAAAACATTTATTGCTGCGAGGTTACCAGAAGTTCACGCCTTTGTTTTCCAGAGAAGCATACAGTATAATGGACAAAGAAGACGAATTCTGCACTACCATAGGTCTTCAGTCATTTAACCAGAAGCTCTGAAATGGAGACACAGTGCAGTAGTTTCAGGATGACAAGGCAAGAATGTGGCTATTCAGCCTGAAAATAAAGCAGCTTTATCTCAAAAAAATGACCTGAATGTCATCAGAGTGAAAGCACCCTAAAATTCTAACTAGAGTGATGCTATTAAATGAAAGGCTGCAGAAACCATTGGCTAAACATCCCTGTAGGAGCAGCCAGTAGGATAGGTCTGAGGATGAACTGATCCATCATTTGGGTTTTTTTTTCCTAAATGGAACTTCAGAACACCATACTTCAAGCCTCACCATTTACATTCCAGGTATACCTAAAGGGCAAAAAAAAATAAAAAATAAAACAGTCCCAGAATGTCCAGTCACCAGAAACACAGCCAGGCTACTTTGACCAGAATGTTTGTAAAAGAGAAACCAAAGCCATCACACACATAGAATGTAGTAAGGTGCATTCTCTAATTTTGGCCTTTACAAGGACTCCCATAGAATATTCAATAATTATAAGATGCAAAACTATTATAGAGGGCTAGCCAGATATCTCAGCAGATTAAAGCACTTGCTTAGGCAAATACATGGACCGGGATTTGATCCCCAGCATGCCATGCTGGCCCTGCCCCCAGGGCACACTGAGACAGCAACTGAGACTGGGCGTGATGGTGCGCACCTGTAATCCCAGCACTTGGGAGGCTGAAAACAGGAGAATCACTAGGAGTCCAATCTGTGTAGTGAGACCCTGTAGACCCTGTGCTACATAAAATAAACTGTAGAATCACGCTTTGTAAAACACTTAGGAGCTCTTTGCTCAAATGAGCTCACAAGCTCGCAGTGTAAGCAAGATGACTGGTAACTTGCATCAAGAAAGACAGTTTTACTGTGTGCGGTGGTGCGTGCCTGTAATCCCAGGACTCTGGAAGGCTGAAACAGGAGCATCACAAGTTTAGGCCCAGCCAAAGCAACTTAGCAAGATCCTGCCTCAAAATAAAAAGGGGCTGGAGATGTAACATTGAACCCTGGGTTCAATGCTCAGCATTGCTAAGACAGAAGAAGGATGAGGGTGAGGGAAGAAGGGGAAGAGGAGAGGAGAAGGAAACAGAAGAGGAGGAGGAGGAAAGGAAAAGGAAGGGAAGAAGGGAGGGAAGGAGGGAGCAAACTAAGTCTTGTATTTTTACTCCCCATCTCATCTAAAGTGCTTCTCCCTAGGCCATTTTCCTTTCTCTCCACCTTTTTCTCTACTTTCCTTCCCAACTCAACCTCCTAGCAGTTGTTGCAGCTATCCTTACCTACCTCTCTCTTTCTCTGCACCATCAAATTTGTTTCTGCCGAAGAACCACTTCCCTCAACCTACAAATACACTTTTTTGTAAAGAATACAAAATAGTATCAAAAAAAAAAAAACCATTAGAAACAGTACAAAATTTCACTAAACAAAGTAATAGGGATTCATCAATGGTTGCTGTATTGCATGTCATCTTCAAATTATTTGTTAGGTTACCAGATATGAACATGCAAATTTGGTTTTTAAAAAGTCATAAAAATTTAAAAGAATAAAAACAAAAAACTAAGTATTAAATGCTCCTTTCAAAAGACCAATCAAAATCTGCAATACAATTTTCCAAATTATCCTGCATATATATATAAATATCTTAAAGATGCTATTGTTTCTCCAATTTAAAAAAAAAAAAAGTTTTTCTACCATTAAAGTAGGAATTAAAGGCACAAGTCTTTCACCTAACTTTCTCAGTCCAGTCAGCATTTATGTTGACAGCAAAACCTCCTTTAAGAATTACTCACATGTTGGTCTCCAGTTCCTCTCCTTCAGCCCTAAGCCCCCTTCAGGCAAATTTTGTTCCTAATACTGAAATCAATGATCTCCACATTATGAAATTCATAGCTTAAGACTCATCTTACTTGGCCCACTCACCCCACACTCTTGATTATTTCCTCCTCCTTCGTACACTCTCTTGACTGGGATTCTAGGACAGCACTCTCTGCTCCTTTTACTCTCAGTGCTCTAGCTGTTTCTCTCAGACTCTTTCCTGATTCCTCCTTATCTCCTGGAGCTCCACAAAGCCAGAGTGCCTGGCTGAATCCTTAGACACCCTCTCTTCTCTGTTTATGCTCACTCAGTAGGTGATCTTGAAAGGGAAAACTTATACAAGAGAAATCATTCTCTTTAAAGCTTTCATCTTTTGCCTAGCGCTGTGCTGTTTCATAGCTTTGTAATTACTTTCTTGGCTCCTCTAACTGGGAGAGCATAACCGAACATGCAGGATGCCTGACGGTAGCATTGTACCAAGCTTCATGAATGGATGACCATTAATCTACCATTGTAATAGAAGGTCTCACCTTGTAGCTAATCAGAACTGCTAGGCTGTCCTGTCTTGCCTTTGTACCTCCTTTGCACCTCCTGCTTATGCATCATATAAAAGCCCTACATCACCAGAGTTTGGGGCCTGATATTCTGAGAATGAGCTCAATCCATGCTTCTCAATGTAAATAAATCTGCCTCCAAATCCTGGGTGTCGATTTTGTCTCTGCCTACCGTAGCAATCTCATCCAGTCTCATGACTTGCAATACCACAACTGATGACTCCTCAAAGCGACTTCCCCAGGGAAACTTCTTCGCTGAAGCCCCTGAAACCCAGAACTATGTAACCAATGGGCTCTTTGTGCCTCTACTGAAGCATCTAAAAGGTCTCCCAAAGCATCATGTCCAAAGTAGTGCATCCTCAAAACAAGGTCCTCCTCCAGTCTGCCCATCACAATGATGACAAATCTGCTCCAGCAGCTCATGATGAGAACCTTGCTGTCACCTCTGATTCCTCTTTTCCTCACCTGCCCTGTGACAATCCAGACAACTCTCCATCCAAAAGCACACAGAATCCAGTCTTCTCAAAATCCTGCAATGGCTTCCATTCTTCCTCCTTCTTTGGCCTCCAAACCCATAACTTTGCATCACATTCCACTACAGCCATCCATTCTGCCATGCCTGTAATTTTTCAAAAAATACTCGCTATTCTTTCACATCAGGGACACTTCCCTTGTTACTTCCCCTGCTTGAAATCTTTTCCCCTTGCCCGCCCCATAGCTAGTTCTTTTATTTATTTATTTATTTACTTACTTACTTGTTTGTTTGTTTATCTGGTACAGGGTCTTGCTACACAGTTCAGACTTGGTAGTGATCCTCCCTTCTCAGCCTCCCCAGTGCTGGGATTACAGGCAAGCACCACCACAGCTGGTTTCAGGGCAGCTTAGCACACCCAGGGATGGGGCCAAGCCAGCATGTGGTGCCAGGGACCAAACCTGGATCCCTGCACTTGCTAGGCAGGTGCTTAGACCACCGAGCTGTCTCCCCAGCCCCAGCTAGTTCTTCATGTCCTCGAGTCTTTCCTAAAAAGTCATTTTTCCGGTTGCAGTGGTCCTCCAGTTCCCGAACTCAGTCCTCTCCATGACTCTGGTAACAAAGCAAACTGGACCCCATAAGGTCAACAATGAACCTCACCACTGAATTTGATTCGTTTCTCATCCAATTCAGTTTGTGACCAGAATTGTGGAAATTCACTTTGTGAACCAAGGTACCACGTAAGTTCCTCCCTGGTAACCCCATCTACAATTTCAACGTACTACCTAACACTTTCTATTCTTTTTCTTTGTTTTGCTTTTCCTCCTTAACACTAATCTATATCTAGCATATTGTATATTTTACTGATTTTTCTTCTTATTGTCTGTTTTCTCTCATTGGAATATAAGCCCTATGTAGACAGAGGGTTTTGCCTATTGGGTGCTCCACTTTACTTTAAGCCTCTGGTATAAATCCTACCATGTAAAGTTGTCCTCAAATATTTGTCGAATAGATGAACATATAATCTATGTGATTTACCTACATGTCATGAAAGAGAAGCATATGGTGGCAATCACCACTCCACTAGAAAAGCCAACATCCTCTCTTATACCCTATGGACCTCACGCCTCACCTGGGTTAAAGTACCAATAGGAGTGATTCAGCACAGGTAAACTCGATGGGTCCCCAACCCCCAAGTCAATAAACTAGTCAAGGATCCCTGTCCCATCTCTGTTAAGTTTCTGTCTCCTCCAGCACCATCTATATCACCTCGTTAGCAGGTCTTCCACTTTTCCCACTTCCTCACTGATGCTGGATCCAAGTCCTCCCAAGGCCCCCTAAAAATCAGAATTGAGATTGCAAGAATTTCAAAAAATAACAGAACCAAGAATAATGATAATCAAGTAATGTTTAAAGCCAAGTGATCTAATCCCATCTTTCTCTGGGAATTACTCCATTCAAACAAATGGAATTTGCTTTGATTTTTGTCTGTCTCTATAGAACTAAGACCCCCTGGAATGTCTGCTTCACGTGTTAAGGTCTCTATTGTAGGACTTACCACCTTGAGAGAGCTCCATCTTTCTTCTAAACAATAATGATCTCAACAAAGGGACATCACTATTGTTATTCCTAAATGCACTCTACTACCTGGAGACCATCTGTCTTCTGTGAAGAAGCCATTATGGTCTCTGATGCATCTCCCTTTTTTAGCAGCTTATTGATCTACAAGCGCTCAGCCAGCCACCAGCACTATGGATATGTGTAATAAAAGCTGATACGGGCACGATGCCGGCATAGGAGCATAAATGTCCGCCTTTGAAATGTCAACACTCTGCTGACCCAGAAAGATGAAATGCCACCTTTAGTTTGAAGTGAGCTTCTGGATTCCTGTAGGTTTTTAAATAAACATATACAACAAGATGCAGTTTTCCAGGTATGGGTTACCTACCATTTTAAGAGATTTGCATATTATATCACCCATCAGTAATTTTATAATTAATTTTTACAATTAAAGCCAACCCTTCAAAACACAAGTTTAATTGAACACCCACACATTGGTCACTAGACAATGCAAATCTTAATCTTGACCTGTTGTACTTTCTACAATTTGGACAGAAAGTGTAGAAATTGCTTCTCAGCTTAATCTAGCAGAAACTTAACCAATACATATCTAGGAATTATGGTGATCCTAGGGAAGGTTTATTTGATATGAACCATTTATTCAACTTAATCTAGGTATCCAAGCAATGCACCTGTATCTATGTTTTGGGTTGTTTGTTTGTTTCTGTTTGTTTTGTTTTTGTATTTAGTACAGGGTCTCACTATCATAGTTGTTCTTCTATTTTCAGCCTCCCAAGTGCTGGGATTACAGGTGCCATCACCACACCTAGTGTCATTTGACTTCTCAGCATGCCCCGGGAGCAAGGGTGGCACAGCATGCCAGGGATCAAACCCCGGTCCCTGTGTCTGCCTAAGCAGGTGCTTTGATCTGCTGAGCTATCTGGCCAGCCCTGCATCTATATGTACTGCCTAAAGAAAGTTAATGTACTTATCCAAATGAGATGGCAATGGGCTATGTTCTTAGCAGATCTTATGGCTGAAGAAGTCTTTAAAACCCAGACAATGAAATGACTCTGCCTGAAAAACTGTCACTATCATTTCCAGCAAGAATCCACTTGCCTGTGAGACCCTGAGGAGTGAACGCCTCTCATACCGTTATTAAACTGGATCTTGGATCTTGGTGGTCTTCATGAGCAAAGACGTGACGGCTGTCCCTGACATCATTTTGCTTCCGAGTCCAAAAGCAGAAGATGAATGCTTTCTGTGAACAATGTGTTCGCTAACCGCAGTGAGGCCATGCTGAGGACTGTGGACCTTATTCCAACAATAGACTGTGGAGAGCCCCTGAAGGGTTTTCCACAAAGTAGTGCCATGATTAGAGTTGCATCTAAGAAAAACCACTCCAAATGGAAAGCCCTGAAACAACGTGGGATTCAAAGACAGAGAAGGCCATCAGAGCGTGCTGGTGAGGTCATGGTGATCAGGACTGAGAATGGCAGCTATCAGTACTGGATAGGCTGAACCAAAGGATGGGCAGCAGATACCTATACCTGTCACATTTTCCCAGCATCACTGATGAATTCTTTTTGCAAGCCATGAAAAGGAAACTAGAGTGTGAGGCAGAGGGATGCACGATTTTCTGTTCTCTGATCATTATCCAATCAGAATCACTATCAGAGGAGAGAGAAGAAGGCATCCCTGAATAAACAGTTAAGAGGGGGAGTTAACTGTTGTTGTTGAACAACCTGAAGACATTGCTGAGAATAAGCATTGAGAAACTTAAGAGGAGGTCCTAGGAGAATGTCAACTATGCCACAAGGAGACCCAGTGTTAGGCTGGCAATTCTTAGACCTACAGGAAGAACACAAGTGGAGATAACTCTTGTTCTCCCCAGTAATGCTCTGGACTGGAGGACGCACTGGGAAAGATAAGGAGAGCAGAGAGAATGGGCAAGATCAAAATGAGATCTAATCCAGGATAAAGTGAATATTCTGGACATTAGGGGGCCTGGCCCTAGCTCAGTTCTTTAAGTGGTTGCTTCAACAAAGCAGTCAGGCTTAGGTTGCTGTGGTTCGATCCCCACAACTCCAGCCAGCCAAACCTGCCTTGAAGGCATTTGGAGCCAAAAAAAAAAAATCCATATTCTAGACATTAAATTTTCCTCTTCTGAATCAGAAATATGGGTGCTATATACATAAGAGACTACAAACTTTTCAAAATGAAACCAATTGAAGTTTATCATATGTATTACAAAATAATTCAAAGCAGGATTCTATCTAATAGTGAGTCCCCCTAGTCCAGTAAAGTTATGAATCTTTTTAAAATGAGATTTCCAGCTCTACTGCATTAAGATGTTTGTGTGGGAACAAATAAATCTTCATTCATCTAACAATTATTTATTAAATCCATATAATGGCCCATGAATTACATCTAGGTATTATATAAAACACTATGAACAAAACAATGAATAACAAATAATTCAAAAGTAAACTCAAAAAGGAGAGAAACATTTGGGTAATCAGATGAATATAATAAAACATCAGTGGTAGGAAGGCAGTATATCTAGTGTGTCCTAGGAGCCTACAGAAAGAAGGCAATTCTACCTTTTGGTGGGATGAAAAGCCATAAGGAGAGACAGGAACAGGAGACTCAGGCTGATCTGTAGAGGCTTAGCAGGCATTGGTCAGGGTGATGTAGAGTGGGGCCTTTAGGCAAAAGGAGCACCATGACAAAAGATCTAAACTACTTCATCTATCTGGGAGTCCTTCATCATAGCTGAACTGAAGCACACTGCTGCAGAGAAAGATGAAGAGTGAGATACCAAACATGGGAAAGGGGCTGGCTCACTGCTGGGCCTGTGAGGCTCTGTGCACCATGGGGAGGATTGTGAACCTTAATTTTACTGGTTCAACCATGGGGAGCCATAGAGTGGTTTCAACAAATATGCTCACATGGTTAGAGTTGCATTTAAGGAAAATCACTCATTGACAGGTATTGTTATCAAAGGTTTTTGCAAGGGAAACAATATAGGAAGCATTTTATAATATTAGTTTATAAGAAATCACCCAAGAATCATATACAACAAGAGCAGGAAACCTATCCACACGCTAAATACTAAATACTCTGGAGCTAAGGGCCCAGATCCTAATATTCTGCATGAGTCCAGATGAAAACCTAGAGCTCCTAACAATGCCTCCCACAAGTCCAACTGGAGGCCTAAAGCCCAAAACAAAGTCTCATGCAGGCCTGCAACACAAATCTCTACTGGAATGGCCCAAAGGTCAGTGGTGGAAGCTAGGAAGTCCATACCAACAGGATGAAGGATCTTCACTAGCAGGCTGAGGGGTCTGAACTGGAGCCAGGGAGCAATGCTCAAGGTAAGAACCAGAGCTCCTCCAAAAGTACCCAGCCATCCTCAGCAACAGTGAGGTCCCAAGGTTCTCCAGCGATGAGGAAAGCTGAGTTCCCATCAGGAAAGCCAATGCAACTAGCTTCTCTGTGAGGCTAAGCAGTGCACCATCTTCCCCCTCTAGAGCCAGGAAGCGATGCTCAACATGAGGACCAAAGCTCCTCCAAAGTTCATCAGGAAAGCCAGCATGACAAGGTCCTCCAGAAGAACAGCCCAAGAGAACTAGCAGCTTCCAACAGCTCCAACACCTCCAACAGCATCTCCAAACAGCATCCCAAATAGCAGCTTCTCTTATTCTGCCTTTATGCTGCTGGCAACAACCCTCAAGTGGGCCTCCTGCACCCAGCACCATGCTAGTTTAATTCAGCTGGGTGTAAGAAGTTGATCACCAGTTAGCTATCCACTACAACGAGATGACAGAATGGAGACACCAAGCAGAAAGTGCTGAAGAGTATAGGCAGTCAGCAGTAATAATGGGCTTCCATGGGGAGGTGGGCAGACAAGGTAGGAGGAGTTAAAGTGATTTGTTCACTGTTTGGATGAGGACAGCAGGAGGGAAGCACACTTTTAAAATGACTCTCAAGTTTTTGGTCTTGGTGAGTAGAAAGTCAGTGGTATTATTCTCAGAGATGGAAAAAAAGGAGGAGGGGTGAGTCTAGGGCCAAAGATACAATAGGTTCTTTTGGGGTTCATGGTGACCCCCATGAAGATATCCAATTAGCAAGGTATTTGAGTGGGAATTCTGAGCTGGAGATGCCCAGTGCAACTATTTGGGATCATGGGGAAAAAAATGGCCCTAGCATTGATGAGCTTGATCAAGGGGAAGGGGAAGGGTGGAAAGAAAGAAGTGGAATCCTGGAGAACAGCAACACAAGCTGAGAAAGGAAAGAACTAAGAATAGAGATGGAAGTAGGTCCCAAGTGGAAGGTCATCACCCAAGTAAGTGCAGGGACCCTAACCCACTACAGGGCATGATGGTTCCAGTAGCGCATCCTCCCTAGTCCAGGGCAGGCCTATCCAGGATGCCTCTAGATACCTCTTCCAGCCCAATGGTTACCAGAATATTAGCATGGAATTTATTTTACTGAAAAGCTCCTGAAGCCCCATGGGACTTTCATGATTCTTTGATAAAGTCAGGCCCAGCTTTGGATTTCTAAAGTATTACCAGGTGGAGATGGAGGCCTTGCTAAAATTCAGGTAGGCTTTTCTGTTCCAGCTGTCATTTGTGTAAGTAGAGCAGACAGGAACACATTCATATAGGGACCTTCATAACTTGAAGAATAAGTGATCTATGTATACCTTGTTCATCCATAATCAATTTTGCTAGCAATTTCTAACCAGTTTCCAAAAGTGATATAAAAACTGCTAGAGAAGAAAAGTGAAATCCTGACTCTTTTTTAAATCATCTCTTCACTCTTTTTTTTTTTTTTTTTTTGAGAACTGGGGATTGAACTCAGGCCCTTGTACTTGCCAGGGAAGCGCTTATTCTACTAAGCCATCTCCCCAGCCCCTCTTCACCCTTTTTCTTTACTAGATCATAGTAAATTTTTTTCCCTTGGCATTAAGATGCCCTCTAAACAGTCCATGCACCATCTCTGGTTTATTCTCACCCTGAACAGCTAGTTACACTTTGTCTCAGTTTCCTCTCTATTTAAAGTTCAGTGTCTGATCAAGGTAATTAAAGGGATGGCTTTCATCTAACTTTCTGACCCTTAGAATTGTTGAGCTTTCCCCACAAGGAACAGAAAAACCAACAAGATGGGAATGGCTTGTTCATTAGTTGCTGTCTTTGCAATTAATCCTATGAAAACCCTTCTTCTTACACCACTTCAGAAGGGAATATAATTTATTCTTTCTAAACTTTTTATTATCTGCTACTTTCAGTGAAAACTATTAATTCTTGGTTACCTGATTTCCTTCTTTCTTAAATGCCTCATCACTACTGACTTGTTACAAAAGGCAGCAGAGGCTGCCTCAAAGATGAAGCCTTCTAAGAATGGTCCCTAAAGATGCTGCATGCTGGCCCTGAATGGCAGAGACGAAGTAAGATGCTAGTGTTTCTGTCAGGATGATAGCAATCTTCCATGCAGCCTAAATGTGCACGCATGCTTGTGCTGTGTTTGCTTCAAATCCTTTTTGTGTGTTTTTAATAAAATACCACAGATGCTTATAAAGCCTCCTGGAACCCTTCCCAAACTTCTTCCCCTCCCTTGAGAAAGGTAAACACCATCCTTCACTCAGTGTTTATTAGTCCCATGCATATTTATACATACAATGCAAATGTATTTTCATAAACACAGTCCAATGTTGTTTTACTGGCTTGGAACGTATAAATGTCATCCCACTCTATGTTTCATTGTGCACACTACTCATTTCACTCAACCATGTTTACCCTTTTGGAAATATGTAGCTATCTTCCATGTATTTCTATTGCATTAATATATCGTCTCTCTCTCTCTCTCTCTCTCTCTCTATATATATATATATATATAGTGTCTCATGTCTCATTAATTGTTGTTGTTTTTATCGAGACACTTACATCTTTCCTTTTTGTCTATCCATTTCTTTTGCCTACCCATCTTTTGCCTGGGACACTCTTGGGTGTGTTTCACACATCCTATAAGCACACAGCCCGAGACAGGATTGCCGGGGTGCGAGGTCGGTGTGTCTGCATCCCAGCATCCCAGAACCCAGCCTCCAGCTGCCCTTGAATCCTGCAGTAGACCTGCAGCAGCAGCAGTACAGGGGCACAGAGTTTCTGTGTGGTAAAATCAGCCCCACCCATCCGGGTCTGGGAAATACTCCACTGCCGTGGGGAACTGGAGCCAGGTTGCCTAAGTAGAATTTCTATTATCAAGATAAAGAGAAACTCAGGGCAAATCTGAATGAGAGCTACTCCGGAGCAAATAAAGTGTCCACCAGAATGAGGTCCTGAGTATGAAAGAGTAGGTCATTTTAAAAAGCAGGAAATGATATAAATGTAGGAAGATGACCTAATATAAAGTAAATTGCCTTTTCTTGGCAAAATACTTTGACGCCGAAAAAAATCAATGGAAATAATTTAGATACTGCAGTCTCCCATAAAAGCAGCAAATCTGTCAAACTTTTTTGAATGCCAACAGCAGCTTGTACTCAGGTTAAACATCACCTGTAGATGATTCCTAGTGGCTCCTGGAAGAGTCCTTTAAATGCCATCTCTGTGCATATGAACTTACAAATGATAAACGTCTTTCATCCGTAAATCGCCTGCTCAGTGCCTGGCACACATATATGATGTTGTTTTTTAAATATTGTGAATGGAAGGCTTCTGGTGTGATTTCTAAAGAACTGGTAGCAACGGATGCCTCTTAGGAAAAGTCAGAGAATCTGGGAAACAAGAGGAAAGGGTGAAAGGCAGGCTAGGCCAAAATGCTCCAATAATTTTTAAGTAACACTAAGATTCCACCCCATCAGTGCACAAGTACCTCTCTAAGATTAGCTGAGGATCCCACATCTGCTTTTCTGCAAAATCTGCCCTAATGGCTCTGAAATGGCACCATCACTTGGTACCCTAACACAAAATCTCTTATAGAACACATCAGGGGCTGCTGTTTGTCTGTTTACTCACATTGCTCCTCCTTTCTTTCCTTTCGAGGACAGGAATTATGGATTTGGCTCCAGATCCTCCACCCCAAATAATATGCCTGGCATTCTTGCTGTGCAGTAGACATTTATAGAGTAAATGTTTAAATGTAAGCCCTAGGAGGACAAGAATCTTGTCTGTTTAATTAGCTTGTGTATCCCAAGCATATTCTGCCTACTGTCTGGCACACAGTAGGTGCTTAATAAATATGCTGAATGATTGAAGAGCCTTGGCTATGAAGCACTCTATACATCTAGCAGAATCCAATTCCTTTCTCTATTAGCTATTTAAATTTCTTTGGTTATTTATTTACATTTGGGGGCACCACAGTTCCCATTTTACATGTTCTCCATGTGTTAAAGGCTTGGTTCTCAGCTCCTGGTGCTAGGAGAAGGTGGTAGAACCTTTAGGAGGCGGGGTCTAGTGGAAGACTGTTGGGGCATGACGACGTGGGCTCAGAAGAGAGCTTGGGCATCCAGCCCTCCTGTTCCTCTCTTCTTTGCTTCTTGACCACCACAGGATCAGGGATGAGCAGTTTCCACTGCCCCATGCGCCCGCCAGGATTTGCCACCCACCATGAAAAGCAAAACCACGAGATGATCACCATGCACTGAACTCTCCGAAGCTGGAAGCCTCAATGCGCCTTTCTTCTATGAAGCTGATTACTTACCATGCTTTACATCAGTAGCAAAAGGCTGATCAACGCAGGCGGAAACATGCATAATATAAAATACTCCATTTTCAGTGTATAGTTCAGTGGCATTGAGTATGTTCACATTGTTTTGCGCATATTACCTTTCTCTACTAGGTTTTAAATTTTTAACCCCAATCTGCAAACTGTTAACTCAAGTCATTACAAAGAGAAAAGGTTCCCTTTTATTACATGATTGTATGATAGCAAGAAATTAGCCTCTTGACTTCTATCTTTCCCTATTACAAATTAGCACCTGGAGATGATCCCTTTAGAAATCTCTCTCTCTCTCTCTCTCTCTCTCTCTCTCTCTCTCTCTCTCTCTC
>NW_004524603.1:15000654-15028550 GCF_000260255.1 Octodon degus
CTCTCCCTCTCCCTCTCCCTCCCTCTCTCTCCCTCCCTCCCTCCCTCCCTCCATCTTGTTTTCTTGCTATCTCCCTTCCTTTCCCTATTCTTCTATTCCTCTCTTTTCACCCTCTCTCAGTCATGTGCCTCTAGCACCTACACTTAACTTTCTCATCACATATTAGAATGGCTTGGGGTTTCTAGAATCAAACTTACCATTTTAACTGTGGGAAAATAAAACCCTTACAAAAATAGATGCACACTATCAGCCGGGCCCTGAAGTGCTTTCCTGTAGTCCTAGCTACTCAGGAGGCTGAGGCAGGAGGATTGTGAATTCAAGGTCAGCCTGACAAACATAGTGAAATGAAAGAGGAATAAAAAAAGACCAGTGATCTAGCTAAGTGGTAGAATATCCCTGAGTTTGATCCCCAGGACCAAATTATATAAGTATTTTCTCTCAAAAACAGGAGCCATCCACTGAAGACACAGAATAACTTTCCCTCTGTTCAACCACTGAATCATGTGCTTCATCCTCTCTCTGTGTAGCGTGGGACAGCAAATGACAAAGTGTCTGTATCTAAATAAACATTTATGACCGTAATGTCTGACACCTGACATGGATGTGGTCTGTCTGTCTGTCTGTCGGTCTGTCTGTCTGTCTGTCTGTCTGTCTGTGAGGGAAACATCAAGCTGACCATACTATGTTAAGCATTCTGCCTAAAGGCCTAGAATTATCTACTAATAGCAGAAAAGAGGAAAATATTTTTAACTCACAATCCAAAGTGGAATGTACAGAATCATTCCTCTAATTCATCCAACCCTACTGTAAAAGAATAAATAAAACAACCTTTTGGAACAGAAGTGAGGCTGTTGGCTTTGTTGATTCAATAAAAACAGCTCTGCCTGGCATTGCCTGACTGGTGGTTTGCTGGTCCAGTTGATGCAGATGCGATACTTGGGGAAGAGCCTCATCTACTCATACATGACAACAAACTCAGGAGCTGAGCAAAGGTGCAAGCTCCTCAGGACAAGAACTAAGTGTGTCTCCTTCTTCTCTCTGTCCCCAGCACCTACAAAGAACTCCACATATCACAGTATCCAAGTGCCTCTCCTGGCCCCAACCATGCACCTGACCCCTTTCCTGATTTTCAGTTCTCCCCAAGTAGTTGGCCTTGGGATGTTGATAAGGAGTATGGTCGAGTATGTTTACTCTTTACATAGTGGAACAACTTGAACCTTTATGTACAAAAATGCATGCCACATACAGACAACCATCGCTGTTTGCCTGAGTTTTTTTGTAAGTCTCTGTAGGCTTAAGAGTTTAATCCAGAACCAGCAAGATAGCTCAGAGGACTAAGCGCCTGCTTAGACAAGCACAGGGACCACGGTTCGATCCCTGGCATGACCATAGGCCATGTCAACCCTACCCCCAGGGCATGCTGAGCCAGCCACCAAGACCAGGTATGGTACTGCATCCCTGTAATCCCAGTGCTGGGGAGGCTGACACAGGAGGATCACTACAAGTCCAAGCTGTGTAGTGAGACCCTGTACCAAATACATTAACTTCAAAAAAAAAGTTTTATCCAATCAGCAAATAGTTTTTCTTGACCTACCATGTACAGCCACCCATACATGTTGTAATTAAACAGCTCCCATCTTCTAGGAATGTGAAAAACTTTTCCAGTCTCAGTAAGGTTTACCCCTCTGTTCCCACAGCACCCAAAGCCTCCTTATAAAATGAAAACTAAAAGAACTACTTTATTTTGGCCTTATTTGTTCTCCCTTTTTTGTTGTTGTTTTGGTTTTTTTTTGTTTGTTTGTTTTTCATTTTCTTTTGTTTGTATTTTTAGGGAAGGGTCTACAGGGTGTTCAGGGTCTCAATACTAGATAGGACTTGTAGTGATCCACATGTTTACAGCCTCCCAATAGCTGCGATTACAGACGCACACCACCATGCCCAGTCTTCCCTTCTTGTGTTTCTAAATGCAAATACACCTCATGATACCCACTGCCTCATGCTGTATCATACATAGATTAGACTACTCACTAATATTTTTATTTCATAGATTTTTTTTATATGTCTCTTACCCCTTGCCCAGAATGTCAGCTTCTCTTGACATGCAGCCCACAGGCCTTCAATAAATATGTACTGAATGAATGTTTATTAAATGGTATGACTGGGGCCGGCCAAATGGCTCAGTGGATTAAAGCACCTACAAGCAGGCGCAGGGACCAGAGTTTGATCCCTGCACCTGCCATGCCAGCCCCACCAACGGGGAGCGCTGAGACGGCAATTGAGACTGGGCATGGTGGCACGCACCTGTAATTCCAGCTCTTGGGAGGCTGTAAACAGGCGGATCACTACGAGTCCAATCTAGTAGTGAGACTCTGAACACCTCTAGGCCCCTCCCTAAAGTACAAAAACTAGAAATAAAAAAATAAAGGATATGACTATGTCATTTGTATCTTAAAAACTTTATCTGTTACACTGAGCACGGTAAATGTCCAAAACTTTCATGGCTAATCAGATCATAGCTTTTCTGAGTAGTCTCAAAATGAGCTCTATGAGCTAACTAAATTACCTTCATTTAGAATTCAGATTCTAATAGTACTTCCTTTGTTTTCCAATTTGGGACTCAACATATCAATCTCTTCTTTACTCCAGGCCTGCCCTGATAGATTCCCTCAGACAGCTGAGGTGGGATGATTCCCAGACCTGGAGCCAAAATTCAATCCCTAATGACCTTCACTTACCCATGTCAAGATCTGACAAGTTGTTTGACATTTGTGTGCCTCCTTCCTATAGTGGAGGAATTATTATTTCCTTCGTTCCTATAGTGGAGGAATTATTATTTCCTCCACTATAGGTTGGGTAATAATAATATGAAGAATGTCCCCCTTGGGGGTTTACAATGAACAAGTTGATGAATGTGTGTAAAACTTTCAGAAGAATATCTGGCATCATGCTTGGCTAATACTATTAATCTCTTGCTCATCCAGTCAACTTTGCAAGTTGTTTTTTAATGGAGAGCGAAAGAAGGGAACAGAGGAGCTCATGGGAGAGTTCTGTGAGTCGATGATGAAAAATAAATCAAATACAGATTTAGCATGAACTAAAACCTTACACCCAAAACAGTCAAGAAGAAAAGTTTCTCAAAGAATAATTGGCTGTAACAATATCCTTAAACTTAAACCCAAATTCCCATGCAATTATCCCCACCTGAAACAAAGTATGTGCATGTTCTCTTTAGAGGCCATAGACTTCCCCATGTGCTATCCAAGGACCTGTCTCGGACCATGGGAGCAATCGCTGTAATCTGCACTGTCCAATCCAACAACCGATAAATAGCCACATGTACCTGTTAAGTATCTGTAATGTGGCCAACGCAGCTAACAAAAAATAATTTCTGGATTTTACTTAATTTTGGATATTTTAAGCTTAAGCAGCCTATTGGGCAGCACAACTGTGGGCGATTAGGTGTACAGGTTCCTTGGGTAGGTCCTTATCTGCTCTTCTCTCTCATCCCAGAAATCCTTTCTGGTCCTTTGTACTGAAATAACCTCTCTCCCTATCCACCTCCAAACTCATCAAAAGCTTGCTCAGATTTCTCTTTCACCAGACAACCTTCCCTAACTCCCTGATCTCACCCCAATACTGACATAGTCTACCTCCTGACTGTTTCTGATGCCACCCTCAGCATCTTGCAGTTGTAATTCATTCTCTTGACACTAATTCTACAAAAATTTAGACAGCTAGGCCTTTCTCATTCCTTCATCCTATGGCTGTACACCCCTCCATCACATAATATATGTGCAGTTTACATTATTGATTTTTAAACATGCAGAATGTTGAAATAGTTTGCAGAGTGTTGACAACCATGCTACAATTATGGAAATTCTTTGGGCCAACGTCAATTATAAAGCAAATTTTCAAGTATAAAAAAATTATTAGACTATTAGTTGAGTGTCTCTCCATCTCAAAGCTTATTAATATAATAGTTCAGTGCAAATAAAAGAATATAAATGTTCCCTGAAGCAAAATCTTTTTCTAATTAATTACTTAATTGGTACAGGGTCTTGCTACACAGCTCAGACTTATAGTGATCTTCCTGTCTCAGCCTACCCAGCACTAGGATTATAGGCATATGCCACCACGCCTGATTTCGGAGGCTGGCACAGCATGCCCAGACTTCTGGGGCCAGCATGGCATGTGGTACCAGGGATCAAACCTGGGTCCTTGTGCTTCCCAGGCAGAAGCTTAGATCACCAAGCTATCTCTCCAGCTTCCTGAAGCAAAATCTTACCTAGAGATACCCTTCTTAAGAACCTGGAAGTCTTGGATTTTAGAAACTGATCCTGCCAGTAATCTGTCCCCATGCCCACAGTGGCTTTTCAAGGAGACAGGGATGAGGCTGAGATGCAAGAAGAGAAGAGGACCTCATTGAAGACTCTTCATGGACACAGTAGTCACCTGGGAATTTGGAGCAATCTCTCTTTGCTGTACCCCCTACCCAACATTATCTCCAAGAAGAAAATAAAATCCTATTTAATGTGAAAAATAATGGCTCTAGGTGATGTGGGTCTGTTCAGTCACATACATTACCCAAAAAAGAAGTGTATGGGGCCAGGGAGATGGCTCCGTAGAATAAGCACTTCCCTGGCAAACACAAGGGTCTGAGTTCAATCCCTGATTCTACCAAAACAAAAAGAAGTCTACGTTCCCCTCATTCGTTGAAAAAGCCTTAGCTTCAGAAACCTACCTTCCTTCCTTCCTTCCTTCCTTTCTTCCTTCTTTCCTTCCTTCCTAGTATTTAGCATCTGTTGCAATACTAACCTGACCTGATCACCATGCTTATTTGTTTTCTTTAAATCATGATTTTCCAACTAATCTTTTTATGTGAATTCCACACATGTATTCCTGTAATCAGAATTAGTTCTTGGGCCAGGGAGATGGTTCAGTGGAATAAGTGCTTCCCTGGCAAGCGCAAGGGCCTGAATCCAATCCCTGGTTCCCACCACCACAAAAAAAAAAAAAAAAAAAAAAAAAAAGAATTAGTTCTTGAAAGATATATTTCCTTAAACTTAATTTTTATATTTGTAAAGTATCAAATATCTGGTGAGTGAATTTTATAAGTGTTGTCTTTCCTGTCTTCCAGAAACTTGCAGTTCAGTCATGCAAACAAACACACAGTGACCAGAAATCCTTGTAAGTGCAGCCACGGCAGTGGGGCATTGGATAACATGGATTCAAGAAAGAGCATGAATCTCTTTGGATTCATGGATTCCCCTTGGACTTAATCTTCAAATCAGATGTAGATTTGACTTTTAGTATTAACATGATGGTTTTATTTTTCAATGCACAGACAGCGCTTTCTAATGTAATAAACATTGATTTGACAAATGATTAAGTTTCTTAGAGCTGTATGATCATTTATATAAATCATTTTTCCATAACATCGATAGGTTATTTTTTTAATGTGTTTGGTAGGGGGTCTCACTGTGCAGCTCCAACTCATAGTGACCCTCCTGTTTTCAACCTCTCAGCACTGAGAATACAGGCCTGTGCCACCACGCCAGGTCTTGGTGGCCAGCACAGCATGCCCGGGGGCGGGGCTGGTGTGGCATGTGGTGCTGTGGATGGATCTCTGGTCCCTGCACTTGCCTAAGCAGGAGCTTAGTCCTCTGAGCTATCTCGCTGGCCCTGATAGATTTTATTTTTTTTTAATTTTTATTTATTTATTTGAGAGAGAGAGAGAGAGAGAGAGAGAGAGTGGTGTGTGTGTGTGGCCAGCTCAGCCCACCAGGGGGCGAGGCTGGCTGGCATGTGGTGCTGGGGGATTGAACCGCGGTCCCCGATGCTTTGCTAAGCTTGTTCTAAGTAGGTGCTTTAGACCACTGAGCCATCTCTCCAGCCCCCTGATAGACTTTAAATAATCTTTTTTCTGGTTTTCTTTACTCATTGTGCAAAATATATCTCTTTCTTTCTGCCTTTATTTCATCCTTTCTTTCTTTCTTTCTTCCTTTCTTGCTTCTTTCCTTCCTTTCTTCCTTCTTTTCATTTGTTCTTTAGTGCTGCAGTTTGAACCCAGGATCTTTGTGCTGAGATATATCCTCAGCCCCAATTTTTTTTTTTTTTTTAATTTTTGCTTTAAGCTAGGGTCTTGCAAAGTCATTAAATACGCCCAACTGGGCTCAAATGTGCTATCCTCCTGCCTCAGCCTCTCAGAGTGCAGAGTTTACAGGTATGCACCACCAATCCTGGCTTCCCAGATTTTTAATAGAAGGTAGTGTTTCAAAGACAAAGGTCTAAAATATTTTTGAGGCCTATGAATAATGTATGATAAATATCTTCGCATATGATATCCTAAATTTAAGTACAGAAATATCAATTTCTTTTTTTAACTTCCACATAAAATCTGCTTGGAAGAACAGTAATTAAATCCAGAAATTATGTTCTATATATTATTGGAATTGCCTGAGAAGTCTATTAATATAAGATACACTTATTTCTAAAATGTGTATATTGCAGCTTGGGAAAGGGAGATCCAGTTTTTGAAGATTATGTTTTGAGGTTAAAAATGGAGATAGTGACCTTAAGTCTCAAGATTTGTTCAGCTGGCATGCCATCTATCTCAATAATACCTAACAAGAATGTCAAATGGACAGAACCAGCCATGGTTAAGTGGGTGCTTGCAGCTGACAGTGATTGCTGTATTTGGGGTGATGGGGAACAGGCTTTCCATTAGTTCAAGTGAAATACAATGCCCTGCCAACTTGAGGTATCAGTGTATTCAATCCCCCTGCTGTGTGTGTCCATTTTCTGTTGCTGCAATTAAAAATCAGTCGATACAAAGTCAAAATGTTGTACATTCTTCCCCTATCCCTTTCCCTGTCACTGTTTCCAGCCTTGCCAGAAGAACATGTCACTATGGAAACTAATCCCTATGGTGCACACACCAAGTCAACCTTTCCAGCAGACTGCCAAGCAGAGTAGCAGAATCAGAGCCCTGGATGGAGCCACCAGCAGCCATCAGTTCCCTACCACTTTCTCTCTGTGGGGTCAACCAGTTTGAGATGGGGTGCCTGTCTTGTTCTAGAAGGTGGTCTAGGAGGAAAATTCAAGAATGCCCTTCAGAAAACCCTGCCAGGGCTTGCCAGTCATTACTGACATGAATTCTCCCCCACTTTTCAGTTAACTTCCTGCCATTTCCATTTTAAGGAAAGCAGAAAATGATGGCTAAAACAATAACACTTTATGGAGCTTCAAACTGTTACAGTCTCCCCTTGTCAAAAAAAAAAAAAACTATTTCCTCTTGTTTTCCTACTTCTCAGTTGAACCCTAAGTTGCTCTATTCTGGCGTCCCCCCAACATCCTGCACATCTTTATAAAGTTATAGAGCTCCAAATGAATCACCCCACCCTAATAAAAGCCTTGTCATAAAGCAGTTGGGACGTTTGCGGCATACACATACCCATAACTAATTCAGCTGAAATCCCTAGTCATCCTAAAGAAGCTACAAGACAAACCTCAAGATGGATTCTCTCCCTGGACCTACCTACCATCTCCATGAGAAGTAGCCTTCTCGACCATACACACTGCTTGTCATTCTTAAACAAGTGACTTTTTTTTTTTCAAATTAACTTTCTTTCTGATCAATCCTACACTTTCTAAATCAAAGAGCATCAGTTCTCACAAGTATTATTTTAAAACATCAGCAAACCTCACAGCATAATAAGAGACAATAAGAACTGCTTTATGTCTCGGCCCCAAAGCATTTTGCAAATAATAACATCATTGTCACTTGGCTTCACCCCCTAATAGTCGAAGCGAATGACAGAAAGTAAGACTCCTAACATCTGCACATCTCCCCAGGGTGCAGCCACCATGGAGGAGAACATATTCTTTTTCTCCAAGTAATGTTAACACACATCACAGTCAGTGTTTCGGCGGGTTGATGGAACGGGATAGTTGCTGACAGACAAATCATGCAAGATTTACCAATTCATCAAAAAGGCAGAATTTAACATTCAGCTTTGTACACAATCATCCTAAAGTATCAAGAACAATTTTATACTTAGTAAATGTAGCTTTTTCTGTTTTGGTAGACTCCCAGCGTTTTTTGTAAAGAGCTTCTAATAATTGGCATTTTGTCTCTGAAATGCCCACTTTGGTGTGACTTTCATTGTGCTTATTAGAACCTGCAGATACTCCCTGCACACCAGTCCCTTTTGTGACCACTTTTTTGGAGGGCAAATAAAGAACTGTGATGTTAGCTACTGCCCAACAGGCTTGGAGCTGCTCAGGGCAGGGTTGATGTGTTGGTGTTTATATGACCGATGCCTTCAGCACACCTGGGATAGAGCAGCCCTCCACAGATGTTTTGCTTTGAGCAAGGCCTCTGTGAGATGTGCCCCTATTTCCCTTGGTCGGATCAGTTCAGTATCTAAAACAAAATTAAAAATCGGAAGCTGTTATCCCAGACACATCACTCTTAAAGGGCTTCCTCTTAATCACCCAACCTTACACTGTAGATTCCCTTCTCTGAAACTGCTGAGAAATTACCCTGGATGAGAACCCTGGACCAGGAGATTTCAGGCGAATCTGGACAGACAGGAGCAAGACTAGAGGCCGGCAGAGGGTACAGTCTCCAGCACACTGTTAGCAGGGTCAGGAGGCCCAGCCAAGAAAACTGCACCACCTGAAGCCGGGATTTGGGACAGCCAGTGGGAGGAGGCCGAGGGGCTGCGGGGCCTACCAGAGGCACCCGGCCCTCTGCAGCGCCACGCCTCGCGCTTACCTTTCCGAATGAGGGCGGCGATCTCGGGATCGAAGCCCTGCCGATGGCATTTCCTCCAGAGGCCCATGTTGGTGGAGTTGTACTGCCGGCTGCACTCGTCCGCCGGGCTCAAGGCGAAGAGCTGCCGGCGATTCCGGGCTCGGAGGAGTTTGCCCTCCCAGCGGTCCAGTCGCGAGCGGCTGGCCCGGAGCGGCAAGTTGTTGTTGTTGTTGTAAATGAAGCCGGGGTCCACCCGGCGGGTGTTGAAGGCCTTGCACCTGTCCCTGTGCTTCCTGGCGTCCGTCTCGTACCAGTGGTCCGAGCAGATGGCTACGGCCAGCATGCCGAGGGCGCAGAGCGCTAGCGAAAGGCCCGTGTAGAGCAGCAACCTTCCGGCAGCCATGCCTCCGCCTCGCCTACACCTTGGGCATGACCCGCCGCGGCCTCGCCTTCCTCCGCGCGCCCGCCCGGGACCAAGCGGCGGCGCCGAGCTGGGGGTGGGGACAGCGACAGCAGGGAACTCGGCCTGGGGACTGCGGGGATGGCGGCGGGTGGCCTAAAAAGTTCTGATCGGACTCCCGGGCATCCTCCGAGGCGGGCGTAGCCGCGGGCGGCGGCGGACTCCACGCGGCGGCTTCCCGCCCCCTCCCCGTCCCGCAGGGGGCGACTGCTCGGGATCCGCGGCCTCCGCTCACAGCCGGGCTCCGGAAACCCAAGCCCGAGCGCCTTCGGCTGCGGTGGAGCTCTCTGCGGATTCTTTGTGCAGCCAAGAGGCCGAGGATTTAGGGGACGAGGCGGTGCGATCAGGGGCAGCCGCTCGAGTGCACCCGCGCCGCGGCCCGCAGGCGAAGAAGACCGCCGGTGCCAGGGCCGGCCGCTCCGAGTCGCGCCTTGGATCTACCTTCAGGGTCTCTCGCCCTTCCGGTCTGCGAGCAGAGAACCGAGATGTGCGCCCAGCAGCGATCTTCCGTCCTGGGTCGGGTCTTTTCTAGATTTCCGTCCTCAGCTCCCCGGCAGGTCCCTCGCCGGCCCACGAGGTACCCTCAGCGGCGGGCTTCCCGCGGACGCGCGGTCGCTGCCCACCGTTCCCCGCGAGCTCGCAGGCTGCCGGCCTCCGACCTCGCCATTCAGGCGGACGGCGCGGACACCCGGGCCGCGCTGGGGGACGAGTCCTGGCCCCGGGTTAGCGAAGATCGGGCGACCGCAGACGGGCGCGAGGGGCGGGCTGCGCAGAGGAGGGCGCACCAGGCAGGGCGCACGGCGCCGGGCGCCTTCAACACCATGGACAGGGCGCGCGGTCGCCTCGCGCTGCTGGCCCCGCGGCTGGTCCCCCCCGGGTGTCACGCCGCGCTCCCGGGCGCCTTCTTCCTAGAGTGTCCCCCGGCCACCTCCAGATCCGTCTCTGCCTCACTTCATGTGGCTCCCTGCAGCCTGGAAGCGTGTAGTCCAGGTGCCCAGAAAATGCTGCGGGAAGGGAGGAAACCCGGGTCCCCGCTACTCCACGACCCGCCCCCTTCTTCGGCCACCTGAGCCAGGCACGCTATCGCCGGGTCTGCTTTGCCCAGCCTGGGTCAGCCGCTCTGCGATTGCACCATTTTCTTCGCGGCCCGCCCGAGTGCCGAGACGCTGGCGCCCTGAGCAGCAGCGCGCAGCGAATTCGGTCCCAGCCTCAGAGTCTGGCGACCAAGCTCCCGGCACGCGACGGTCGCCGAGGTGAAAGGGACGAGGGTGGGGGAGGGACCAGGGTGGTTCGGCTTCCCCTCCCTGCCTCTAGGCGCGGCGGCTCCGAGGCCTCGCTGGCCGGCGGGTGCCTGGGAGGGGTGGGAGCCCAGGCTGTGCCCCAGGAGCTGGAGAAGTCGCCTCTCCAGGTGCAGGCGCCGGAGAAGCCACTGCCGCGCTCGCTCACTCGGGCGCCCGGCGCTGCAGCCTTGGCTAAAACCCACCGACGAGAACACGGAGCGCGCGGCCAAAAGCTAGTGATGTCATCCGTGCAACGTGAGCCTCATCTCTTATTTTTCTAGCCTTCTTAAAGATAAACCGCACCATTTCCCAGGCACGAAATGTCTCAGCCTTATTCTCTGACCAGGCAAGTCAATGGTGTCTAGGTAAGGTATGTGCCCAACCACATCCATATTTATGCACATATACATATATGTGGCATGTAGCATGTTTACATGTATTCTTATACATTAAGGGATGAAACCTACATCCGTTTATTTGGACCAGGAAAAACTTCCTCCAATCCACCACACAGCTTTAAAGAAAAGACTGCTGATTGCAGAGTGGGCTGTTACCGGAGCTGAGCGACCCCCGTTTTCGGTTGCTAGTGTCTTGGGGTGCATTTCATCTACACACACACACACACACACACACACGCACGCACCACGCAAAGCCACAGGCACTGCCTTGCTTGTTGTAAGGTTTTCCACCCGGGGCTGATAGGGAAGCGACTGCAGGGTTCACGGTCAGCCTCGACCCCCGCCCACATCCACCTTCCTTCCCTCCACAAAAGGAAAAGAAAAAAGAAACAGGGCCGATTCTTTCAAGACCGCAAGTAGGGAATCTGAATGGGGGAGTAAGGACGGTTAGACGTTTTGAAACGTAAGGGCTTTGCACTTTGGGGAGGAGCGATCGGGTCAAAGGCATCCTCCAAACAGACCTGTCCTTCTACACAGGTGGCGGCTTGATTTGGGCTCTGCAGGACCCCAGACCTGGCGCGAATGGGCCTCGGGCGAGCCCACTGTGTGCCCACCCCCATCCCGCCTCTTGTCTTCCTTACAAGAAGCCGCCCCGAAAAGGAGGGAGCCTCCCTCCCGGCTGCAATACTGGGTGCTTACTCAAATGGTCACCCTGCTTTGTTCCCCTCTCTGCAGAGTCGGGGTTGCTGAGTGCCCGATAAAGAGCTGCCCTGGAGGCAGAGTGCCAGGCACCGGGCGTTACAGCACGGGGCTTCCAGAGCGCACCTCCACCATGTTCTTTTTGTCTTTTTTTATTTTCTTTTCTCCCCCCCCCCCCACATTTCCAGCATTTTGAAAATTCAAACAAGGCGTTTCAGTGCCATCTAGTGGGGGAGGGGCGCGCCTCGCTTTCCGCCCCCTGGATTCAGCCAAAGGAGTGACTGAGGAAGGGACAGCAAGCAGTGCCCACTGGGGGATCAGGTGCCCGGCCATTCAAGGGCTGCAGACACCTGTCCTGGGCCAAAATCTCTGCTCTGGGCTTTCCCAGGATGTTTCAGCCCAGCGGAGCTTGGGCCACAGTCGCACTTCTGGCTTTCTTGTCTACCACCGATTCTCCCTCTTCAACCCTTGAAGAACAGGGAAAAAAACACACTCTTCGAACCCATGCACGCATCTTCAAATTTTGGGAAGTGTGTTTTTTGTTTTTTGGTTTTTTGTGTTTTTGTTTTTTTGTTTTGTTTTGTTTTGTTTTGTTTTGTTTTGTTTTGTTTTTTTTCCTTAAGGCCCAGAGCACTTTTAGGTTCCTAGGGCACCTACATGTGGTAGAGAAGCAGAGAGGTGAGACGCCACCCACAAGGGCACTGCTAGCATTAGTGTCTCCTAGTCCCTAGCCGTCTCCTCTCCTTAGAATCAGCTCCTGCACCTTTGGCAGCACAAGCAGGGCCCATTCCCAATGATGCACCTGCTCCTCTGTCCTCACCTTTCCCCCCTCCTTACTTCACTCCGCTCTTGCTCCTACTGCTTAACTCTTCCCCTGGGCCTTGTCCTAGACCTGCTTCCAGCAATGTGCCTTCCCCCACGCCCCAGTGTCTCAGGTCCCACATGGAAAAGCGACCTCAATGAGATACAGCCCTCCTGTTCTCAGAACACCATTAACATTCCATTTTGACATTTTTATCCCAGAAATACCAAACATCCTGTGAAACATAGTGATGTGAGGTTTCCTTTGAAGTGCAGCTTTCTACTATTTGGCGATAGTCCTGGTCCTCTGAGCTCAGGAGGTAGTGGAGTCTTCTTCTAGGCTTATAGGAGGCCATGACTATCTTCTATTGAGTGGGCTAGGTCTCTTCTTCTTCTTCTTCCAGTTCTTTCCACCCTGTTAGGTACAGCAGCACCATCTTGTATCGCCAAGCTATTCTTCTCCACTCCCACCAACGTTGTCCTAAGGTTGTAAAATCTCAAAATCAGGAGGGACTTCAGAGCCAGCCACCCAGCAATGCACTTGAACATTTGCACAGGGAATCTGCACAATGCACAGACCATTTCTCCAGAAGAGAATGATGCATCAGCTTGCACGCTTGAAGGGATGCAGAAGTCACTCTAACAGCAGCCCACTCTACTACTGGACAGAGTAGGTGATGACACAGTTCTGCCTTCTACTGAGTCTTCCTCTAGGTCTTTTAACTTCTATCCATTAGCCTTTACCTTTCTAGTCTAGAGACCCACGGGTGGTATCTGACTCATCTTCCATACGATTGTCCTTCTCATACTTTTTTTTTTTTTCAGAACCAGGAATTGAACTCAGGCCCTTGCACTTGCCAGGGAAGCGCTTGTTCCACTGAGCCATCTCCCTGGCCCCCTTAATGATTCTTTTTACTATTTTTATTCTTTTTAAAAATAAAAAAAGAAATCTACATGTTTTTGAGCTTAGGAATTCCATTTTCTCACATGTACTAACTCCATGTTTTAAAGAAATGTCCTGGACCAGCCAAATAGCTCAGATTAAATCATTTGCAAGCAAGTACAGGGGCCAGGGGTTCAATCCTCCCATCCTGGGGTGCACTGAGATGGCAACTGAGACTGGGCATGGTGTCATGCATCTGTAATCCCAGAGCTTGGGAGGCTGTAAACAGGTGTATCACTACAAGTGCAATCTAGTTGTGAGACCCTGAACACCCTGTAGACCCATCCTAAAATACAAAATAACAATAATAATAAAGAAATGTCCTACAAGCTCTCTCTGTGGTCCTCAACAGAAGCTGAGACATCCCTGAAAGCTCCCTCCATTCCCTGAAACACAGACTGGCACCAGCTCACCTAGAGTAAAGAGATGCTTTTGACAGTTTCTTCTCTCATTCTACACTGTCTTAAGCTATCTTATTGTTCTATCCCACACTTCATCTCAGTCTAAAAATCTTTTCCTTTGCATTGTCATTGGGAAGCAAAATACAAGTTGATGGAGTATGTTTCCTCCTTGTCATCTAGTTACATTATATCATTTCCCTATAGAAAAGAGGCCTTGCATATTCTTATTCCTGTCTTTATAATTCACTATGTATAGTTCAGATATTTCATGTTTGGTGATTTTGAGCTTTAACTCTGCCAACACAGCTCCTCAGCCCTATAACATGCAGGTATTTATGCCTACACAGGTGCCCTTCCTCCCTCACAAGACCTTCTTTCTAAGCCTCAGCTCACTGGAGTATGATACTGGTCTGTCCATCTTCCCTTCTTCTTTCCTACTTCTTTAGGGTCAGTATAGGGAAAGGCTGTCTTTATTCTATTCCTAGACATCTAGATCATCTCCTTGATGTTATTTTCTCCTTCTTTCACCACCATCACTTTATTAATTTTCTTAAATTCTACAGCTAGCTTTTGTTCAAGATGCTGCAGTAGATCCACCCTACCCAAACTACAAGGTGCCAGCCCATGGTGCCCCGATAAGACCCTCTCCTTACCCCAGGCTGTTTTCTAAAGCAACCCTCAAACATGTTCTGAAAAGTCTCATATTGGCATCAGTCCCTTTGCTCATCAGTATTTAACTGCTCTGCTTTTTAAAATTCTTTCAACTACAGGTGTCTCATATCAATAGGTCAAATAAATATCATTTGATCATCTCACTAGATGCTGAAAACAACCAATTAAATCCAACAAATATGCTTGATATTTAAAAGTTCTTCCTAAACAAGGAATACTTTAAAGTGAATAAGATCATCTCCTGCAAAAGAAATATTTCAACTAGTAAGAATAAAATAGCACAACAGAAGAATGGGCAGTTTACAAAGACACAACTTACAGGAGCAATTTGAATGGAAAATCAACGTATTTTTAAAAACTCAACCTTGCTAGTCATCTGGAGAATTCAATTTTTAAAACTACTGACCTGGTGCCAGCCAAATAGCTCAGGGGATTAAAACACCTGCAAACAGGTGCAGGACCTGGGGCTTCGATCCCCAGGCCTGCCATGCTAGCCCTGCCCCCAGGATGCACTGAGACAGTAATGGAGACTGGGCGTGGTGGTGCATGCCTGTAATCTCAGCTCTTGGGAGGCTGTAAACAGGCAGATCACTATGGAGTCTGATCTAGTAGTGAGACCCTGAACACCCTGTAGACCCTTCTCTGAAAAAAAAAAAAAAATACTGACCTGATTTTACCCATCAGATGGTGGGAAACGTATGTGTCTGTTAACATGTCAAGTGTTGACTGGGACACAGGGAAACATGCTGTAGTGCCCTTCTGGGAGGGCTAAGCTACTTTGGAGTAGCTGCTAAGATGAAAAAGACACATTTATTAAGACCCAGCACAGGGCCCGGGGAGATAATTCAGCAGAATAAATGCTTCCCTGGCAAGTGCAAGGGCCTGAGTTCAATCCCCAGTTCCACCAAAAAAAAAAACAGCATATGCATATGTGCTTCTAGGTATTTAGCCTGTAAAAATATTTGCACAAAGGCCAAGGGCATTATTTTCCAGGACTGGGGAGTGAACCCAAGGCTTTTGTTCTGAGCCATATTCCTTACCCTTTATATTTGTTTTAATTTTTAATCATACTAAGTCACTAAGTTGCTCAGGTCAGGCCCAAACTTGCCATCTTTCTGCCTCAGCCTCCCAGAGTGCTAGGTTAACAGGTGTGTGCCACCAGACACAGCTGCAAAGAATTTGTTTTGCTTTTTGTTTCAAACAAATGCACACTGTGTAGTTCAGGCTGAGCTTGAACTCACTATACATGCAGGCTGGCCTCAAACTTACATTTACCCTCCTGCCTCATCTTCCTGAGTGCTGAGATTATAGCCGTGCACCACTATTCTGAGCCTGCAAAGACTATTTTTAACATGCTACCGACACTCATGTCCTCAGACTTTGGTGACAAAGTACCACAAACTACACGTCCTAAAAATATCAGATATTTATTGTTTCACAGTTCTAAAAGGTAGGAGTCTAGGAGCCAGTAGTCTAAAGCACCTGCTTAGGCAAGCTCAGGCAAGCTCAGAGATCATCATTCAATCCCCCGGCACCACATGCAGTGGCATCCCTGTCCCGAGTTTGATCCCTGGATCACATGCCGTGCAGGCCACTGAAGCCAGGTATGGTGGTGCATACCTATAATCCCAGTGCTGGGAAGGCTGAGATAGAAAGATTACTATCTCCAACCTGTGGAGTCCAACCTGTGTAGCGAGACCCAGAACCAAATAAATAAATAAATAATTTTAAAACACAAATTCTAAATCTTCAAAACCTGTAGGTCAAATGATAGATTGTTAAATAAAGTTGTGCTCCATCTTTCCACCTTCCAAATACCTTTATGATGACAAAAATGTGAACTATATATAGTTATGTATTTTGATGAATAAAAGTTGACAAAATAAAATACCAACCAAATTAATTATTCTTATTTATATGTTAATGGACCAGCAATGTTCAACCAGTAATAAAAGTGTTCATCATTCATAACTTATACATATTTCCTAAGACTTGTTTTTCCTTTTATTTCACATAAATCACTGATTCAATTGCTGTCATCAACATATTCTACATAACTTCCATTCCACTCATGGTAAAGTCAAATGTTTTGGACAACTGTTTTTGATTCATTAGAGTTTTTAATAGTTTTTTAAATGGATTCCCATTTGGAGAAATTTCACTCTACTGAAGCAGTAAGACTTACATTAAAAGTATCAGTAAAATTCTTAAATGATACTTATATTTGCAATTTTACATGAAATGTTCAAGCACTATAAGAAAAAATGAAAAGTTGCTTATGCAAAAAATACTGTGTTTCACCTTTATCAAACAATTCATTATCACACATGTTATTTCTACCCTCTCTTATAGTGCTGTCTCAGTTACTTTTCTCTTGTCACTGGAACAAAATACCCAACACCCAAAATTAAGGAAGGAAAGGTTTATGTAGCTCACAGTTTGTGGAGCTTTGAGTCCATACTCGGCTGGCTCCAGAGTAGAGTTCCTCATAGCAGAGGGCAGCAGTTCATGGTGGTGGAAAACAGCAAAGAGCAAGAGGAGGAGTAACAGCAGCAACAGCCACAAAGAGCTAGTCTGTCTCCCTCATGTTGCATTCAGGCTATATGCCCCAGGGTGGGTGTAACACTCACACCTGTAATCCCAGCAGCACTCACACCCATAATCCCAGCACTGGGTCATGAATTAATCGCAACCTCCAGAAGTCCATTCCATGATTATATGAGGCTTTGGAGGGAGGGGATAACTACATACAAGCCATAACAAATGCCATCTAGATCTATACAATAGTTCTGGAATTTTTCTTCTAAATATTTGAATGTTAGGACAAAGTAAATCAGAGCATAATGCTTAACTTGCTCAAATGTTTCTACGATCAAAACTGTATCTTGATTTTTGATTGGAAAATATTTTCCTTGACCCTATTTGAGATTATGAATCTTCTCATTTAAGGTCATGAAAACATTTTCAGTTCCTTCTGGTTTCTTTTTGAGATGAGTCTCATTACATTGCCCCATCTGCCCTGAACTCTGGGCTCACGTGATCCTGAGAAGCTGGGACGATGGGTATGCATCATGGCCCTTGGCTCTACTTCCTTGTTCGTTTTTCTGAGGGGAAACAGAGCATCATTTTGATTCCATATGCACTTTGATTTTATATTTAGAAAAACCACTTTCTTTAACACTTTAAATTCCATGAATTTAAATATTTCATCTGTCAAATTCAAAATAACATCCTAAAAAAAAAAAAAGCCTTCTATTTTCTCTAGAAAATTTCATAACTATTGGTTCAAGTGGAGGTTAACTCTCTAGTAATGCATTCCAACTCTGTACCATATGTGGTACTAGCGTGTTTCTGGACTTCAAGTCAAATTTCAGGTTAGGGATAAAAGTACACTCAGCAGCAAGCAATATAAATTAATTAATATTACAAAATATTCCTTAGCGATTGTGCGCAACTGTTACACAAGGTCACCCTCATGGCTGTGTAATTTCTTAACTGTGCATTGGAACACTAAAACAGAAAGGCCAATAAGTACTCATCGCTTCTGGGAAGTGATTCTGCCCTATTCAAAAATCTTCTGACTGCACAGTGATGCTTTGTCTTCTCTTGTATCTAACTGTGTCTATTCGCATATCCTCACTCCAGAGCAGTATCAAGTCCCTAAAGCATGGGCAACACAACTCATGAAACTTAGTGTCATTAAATGCAGCTGCCTTTTGTTTTGAGGACCCAGGGCAAGGGATGTTCCTGAGTGCGCCCTGCACTGTTGCTGTGGTTCAGGTCTATGACTCTCCAAAGGCCTCCTGTGTTCAGAGGCGGGTCTTTTGGAAGGTGACTGAATAATGGAGATGAAGCCACCATTGAGTTCAGAGCTGAACTGTCATCAGGAGATGGGGCTTGGATAGAAGAGTGAGTCACCCAGAGCCTGACCTCTCTCCCTCAGCTCCTCGCATCTCTCTCGGCTTCCTGACCACTGTGACATGAGCAGTTTTCCTCTGCCAGACCCTTACACTATGCCATCTCTGCCTCGTGGCCAGCAAGCCCTGCAGTGAAAACGGGCCAAAATAAATCTCTCCTCCTTTAAGTTGGGGGTGCTCAGTCCTTTATGCCAGCAATGAGGAAAGTGACTGTTTTAACCCAAAGAGCCAGTACTCAGAGCCACAGCCATGCTGTCTCAGCTCAGATGCAGGATCTGAAGCCATAGTGGCCCCCTTGGGTTCTTCAAGTATACTTTTTTTAGTGTGTCATTGTCTAATGTGGGAGGTCCTCTAAAATACAAAATAGAGGACAGAGGCCCTCTAACTGGGGAAGCTCAGCTGGAGAATTTAAAAAAAAAAGTAAAGGCCATTTCTTGAACCTAGGGTCCAGGTTTACCCTGCAGAGCTGGAACCATAGAGACACCTGTCTGGCCAGAGCCGGCACCATGCGATGCACACAGCTGCTGCTGGAACTGCTCCCCATGGCAGAGAATAGGGCAGGGATTTCCGGGCTTCCCCCTTCCTTCTGCTCACCAATCTCTTGCCAGGATCACTCATCTCCTTCCCTCTGTCAGAATCCAGCTAACATGGGAGCCCTGGGGTCTACCCCGCAGAGCACAACATGGCAGGGGAAGGTAAGGAACATAGTTGAGTGTGCACAGAGTGGGCTGGTGCCCTCTGAAGCCTTTGAGATATGCTCACAAAATTAAGATCAAGAAAAATCTGCGCCATCCACCAAAATGATCTAATAATTAGAGGTCAAGAACAGGGTAGGAAGTCAAAATAAGAGTTAAGGTCATTGAAAAGGAGGATGCAGAGTCAGGAATATAGCTCAGTGGCTTAAGTGCTTGTTTGGCAAATGCAGGGTCCCAAGTTTGATCCCTAGTACTGCAAAAAAGAAGAAAGAAACAAAGAAGGATGCAAAGCTATCATTCTGTATGAATAACATGACTAAAAACTAAAAAATGGAAAACCCAATAGTAGCACTAAAAACAAAGTTCACTAAGATGGCTCAATATGAGGAAAATAGGTGGTATCAATACTTTCCAAATTAATTGCTAGAAAAGTCATCAGCAATACCTCCCATTCACAATACCAACAAAAACTACAATATATCTAAAAATAAAAGTTGTAAAGAAAGGCATGTGAAGAAAACTGCAAAGCCTTTCTGAGAAACACAAACGACTTGAATATAGAAAGCTACCATGTTTCTGAATGAAACAACTCAATACTGTAGAAATGTCAATGCTTTTCCAAAAGTCTTTTATAGGCTTAACACAGTTCCAATTGAAACCTCAATATGTTTTATTTGGAACTTGAGAAAATAATTCTGAAATTTGCCTGAAAAAAAAAAAAACAGTCATGAAAATAACTTAAGATATTATGAAAGGATAATTTCTCTCTCAGAAATAGTAAAATGTTTTTAAAAGGCAAAGTGTTTTTAAATTGTGTAGCACTCACCTATCAGATTGTACTTCCTCTCAGAAGTCCAAGTATTATATGTAAATAAAAGAAAGAATTCCAACCTAATCACTCATCAAAAAACCTGGAGAACATGATTTGCATGAAATTAGACTTCTTAATGACTCCATTTCAACAAGATCTAGAAAATGAGTGGATGGGCAGCAACCTCAAGACAGGCTTGGCCAATATGACTGCTTGATGCCACCGTGCTGTGCAGGGCCCCTGTGTTTGCCAAGCATTGGCTGGACTAAGGAGTCAGGGTCTACATGAACAGTGCCTCATGAGTCTGGGTCTTCATAGAAAGCCCTTCTAGAGTTTGCTGTCGTCCAAAAAAACCCACATTTGTAATTCCATGGAAGTTACTGGAATCCTATTAAGTGAATTCCAGTCTATGACTTCCAGTGCAATGCACAGCAAGAATAAAGACACTGAGACATACTTGTAGTCATGAGGAGCCAAGGGGTCGTAAGCCAGCTAGTACGATGGCTAATTGGAACAAAGGCCTCGACTCTGGGTTTTAAAACCCAGGTTTTATTAATCCATGAAGAGGGGAGTAGCTCAGGAATGAGCAACTGTGAAAGTGGCAGGAAGGGTGAGGGTCCTAAGCTGGGCTGAGAGGACTGAAATCACCTCTGCAATAAGTAGGGAGAGAGAGATGCAGAAAGAGTAGTCTGCATAACACTATTTGAGGCAGTATCTAATGTTTGGGGGGTTGGTGCTTCAATTCTGAGGTGTGATTTTTCATGTCCTGAGATGTCACAGCCTCTTTTTTGGGATCAATCCCAGTCAAAAATATGCTCTCTCAGCCCAATTCACACAAACTTCTTGGGAGCTATGGGCAGGGCAACACTGACCTTGCCTCAGAGATTACACATGGGTATCTAGCTAGAACCACTTGCATTGTGTACAGCCAATTGAAGGGATAAGAAACCATCCTAGCCAGCTCTGTACATATCAGTAGAAGGGAAATAGGGCCAGGTTCAGCCAAAATGGAGATAATTGCTGTTCTTTCCAGGAAAGTCATCCAGATAATCCTGCATAGATCTTAAACTTCCTGGATTACCTGCTATCCACTCTGCTATGGACTAAGCCACACCCACTCCATTTTCATATGGTGAACCTGTAACATCCTATAGGCTGATATTTGGAGATGAGGGTTTTGGAGATAATTGCATTTCAATGAGATCATAATGGGGAATCCTTATGATGAAATCAGTGCGCTATAAAAAGAGAAAGAACACTGGAGGCCTGTCCTTGCCATGTGAAGACACATAAAGATAGGTGCAGTCTACATACCAGGAAGAAAGCCCTCACCAGAACAAATACATCAGCACCTTGATCTTGGCCTGTTAACCTCCAGGACTGTGAGAAGATGCACATCTGTTCTTTGAACCACCCATTCCATGGTATTTCATGATTGCAGCCTGACAGAAAGGGGACTCATCCAATCAAAGACAGAAAATTGCCTGGCAGAGCCCCAACCTGATAGCTCAGCAGGCTAAAATACCTGCTTAGGCAGAACACGAAGGCCAAGGTTCAGTCCCCAGCCTGCTGTGCCAGCCCCGTCCATGGGGCACACTGAGACAGCAATTGAGACTGGGCGAGGTGGCACACACCTATAATCCCAGCATTTGGGAGGCTAAAAACAGGAGAATCACTGAATTTGATCTATGTGGTGAGACCCTGTAGACCCTGTCCTAAATACAGAAAAGAAATTTCCTGGCAAATGGCAGAAGATTCCTTCCCCCCACACACACCCACAGGGACAAACAAACACACCTTGGCTCATCAAAACATAGCCAGCTCTCACCCAGCAAAAACCCAGGTTGGCAGTAGGGGCCATCCTTGCCACAGAGAACCCTGGGTATATTTCCCTCCTCCCTCAACCCCTCCTTGCAAATGCTGGGCTTAGCAGGAAGCACCCACTGGAGAGAAGGAATTGCTTGTCAACAAAGGTCTGTGCAAGTCTGGGAGATGCAGCCTAGAGCACTGCATTATGGGTACTCACATGGCTGCTGCCTGAAGAAATTGACACAGGCACAGAAAGCTGCTCACTCATAGGAAACCAGCAGGCTGTCTTTTGTCAAGTTTTCCATCTCTTATGTGCCACTGGGAAGGGCTTTCTCCCAGAAGATAATACAGACAGTCCTGCCACACTCCTCTGACTAGAACACTGTTGTCAGTTATCCCCACAGAACTTGATCTTGACAGGGTAGTATAAATAGCAGTCAGGGCTCCAGAAACAGCCAGGGATCTGGGAAGTGTGAAGTGCTGAAAAGAAACCTATTTAAGGGTATAATCGAATAAGTACTCAAAAATGGAGGATCAAATATTTATAGTGACATATTACTTATAATAAGATTCACACATATCCAACAATGGGGGCTGGCTGAATAAATCAGAGTACAATCAGTCAATGGAACAATTAGCTACCATTAAAACAAATATCTTGGAGAAGTTCATATTTAATAATATAGTAAAAACAAAACCAAGCATGGTGGTACACACCTGTCACCCCAGCTATTGAGGGGGCTAAGGCAGGAAAATTGAGAGTTTGAGGCCAGCCTAGGTAACTTAGGGGGACCACACATTGTTATTAATTAAATTTATCAGTACATCTTAGGTGTACACAATGATTGCATATAGGGAATTTGCACCTACACATGGTGCAATGTGATTCTTTTTTTCCCCATTCTCCTACCCTCCCTTCAACCCTCTTACAAAAGTTTTGTTTCTATTTTTCCTTCTTTTCTCATGACTTTTTCTTTTCCCTTGCTTTGTGACCACAAAATTTTTTATCTTTTTATTTATTTATTTATTTGTTTGTTTATTTGGTACAGGGTCTCACTAGGCAGCTCGGACTCGTAGTGATCCTCCTGTGTCAGCCCCCACACAGCTGGGATTCCAGGTGTGCGCCACCACATCCATTTTCAGTGGTCAACACAGTGCGCCTGGAGTTCCAGGACTGGCACGGCATGCCGTACTGGAAATCAAACCTGGGTCCTTGTGCTTGCCAGGCAAGTGCTTGAGACCACCGAGCTGTCTCCCTAGCCCTGAAACCATAATTTTTGGAGAAAAAAAAAGTTTGCATTTATGTACACTCAACACAAACAAAAAAAAAGTAGGAAATATACCAAAATGTTGGGATTATTTCTGTTATCTTCTTGTTGAAAGTGCTAGATGTTTCAGAATGAACATGAATGACTTAAATGCTGAAAACAATGCCCACGTGAAGACAATCAAGGTATGCACATTCCGATTTCTACACATATATATATGATTAATTCATGAGGCTTCGCAAACCCCCAAATGAACAAATTCTTTCAAGAGCACAAAAATCTATAAAAGAACCACTGACATTCAAAATTAAAAGCACTCTCCTTAGCGATAATTCAGCTTCTAAGTGCTCTGAACTGTGCATTTTTGCCTTACTCTTCAACAGCGAAGGGTCTTTTTAAGACAGAAAAATAATCATGGCTTTCCCAGGGTTTTCTCCTAGTTTTAAATCTTCCTCTTTTTTGGTAACATTTGTGCAGCAAAGGCCATCCCCTCCCTCAGTCGGGTCCCACAGGCAGGTGCTGTGAAGAAGCACAAGTAATACAGGACTCACACTAGCAGTGCAGGACTTGCCTTCCCTGCCCTACAGAGCAGCCTCCGAGCAAGAGAGCAGTGACCACAGGCTCAGGAGGGGTAGGCTCATGGGGGCTGGCATTATTGAGTTCTAGTTTTGAAGGCTGATTATTTTCTGGGTAGGTCTTATTTGGGAGAAACCCGGAGGAACAGTCACACAAGGAAAACCCTTCGGACCAACTCATAATGCACACGGAAGGCAATGCACCTAACAGCAATGAGAACGCAGCTCCTTTGTGACCACTGCCTGCATTGGCCAGGGATTGAGCAAAACGCTTTTTATTTAATCCCCACACCAGTGCTATGGACTGGCTCTGTCCTCATTTATCAATGCAAGTGTCACTGAGTGACTTGTCCAAGTTCATTCAGGTAGTGACTAGGGCGGAAGGTATTAAGAGGGAGCTGACTCCAAATCCCACTTCCTGTAGGCAATGAATCTGTTGCAGACCACAGAACTAGGAGCCAGTGAAAGCAAAGGTGGTGTCTTAAGAGTTGAAGGCAGAGAACACGTGAAAAGATTATAGCTCTAATATTTTCATAGGTGTAATAAAAGATGGTCAACAAATCCCAGGCAGAAAAGAAAAATAAAAGAACATGCAGTGGATGTGTACAGATAATGATAAACCCAACTGAAGTCAAAGGAATCCAACTTAACATAGGACAGGATTCAACTTAGAGCTCAAGTCAGAAAATTCTTCCCAGATACCAGGCAGAAGGCTAACAGTGCAAGGAAAACAAAGCTCATTAAGCCTTCGACAATATCGCAGACAATCCCTATAGGCTGTAAATCTGTAAAAGAGAAACTGATCAGGATCAGTATTATAAATATCTATATTTTGAGCCATCAGCATTTGTATAGGTTGATACATTGTGTCAACTTGAGAGGTGTAGAAGTTTAACTCAGTTTACTCGGCAGGCAGCCAGCATCCTCCCTTTGTAAGCATCCTGAGCCTGTGCAAGAGGAGGGCACAGAGATGGTGCCCTCCCTGGGTGAGGGATGACCTGCTTACAACATAAGAGAAGAACAGAGGCTTGCTCTCCCCCACGTTTTTCTCTTGCTGCTTCTGCTGTCCTGAAGCCTTGCCCCTGTGCCATGTCACCCTGCCTTGGAGCCAGCTGATTAAGGACTGAGACCTCCATGACCTATGAGCTAAATAAACCACCCCTTCCATAATTTGGGGTGTTGGGTATTTTGTCGCAGCAATGAGAGAAAAGTACCTAAGATAGCACTGTGAAGCGCACGTGCGTGTGGTTCATATGTGTACGTGCGAGTGATGGGTAAGGGTTCACTTGTGTAGGCTGATGGCAGATCTGAAGAGAAATCGCTCTGCTCTCTCTGTATCAATGACAGCAATTATCAGTTTTTGCAAAATGAGTCAATGGGGATGACGTGTTGCTCTGCAGCTTTGCATTTCGCCTGCATACAGAAGGGCTAGTTTGGAAATACCAAGCCTACCCCCGCCCAAACACCCTGTTACTTCAGGACCACGTAAATACTCTACAAAGGGAGTAGCATTTTTAGTCCTTCATTTCACATCAAAAGAGCACTAGAAGACTTACAGATTTACCTTCTTTAATTGTGACCTTTCTTTTCCTTTTTTTTTTTTTTTTTTTTTTTTAATGCATTTGGTTGTTACAGGATCTCACTGGATAGCTCTGACTCAGTGATCCTTCTGTTTTAAGCCTCCCCAGCACTGGGATTACATACGCCACTATACCCAGACTTTGGCCAGCTCAGCCCACCCTAGGGACATGGCTAGGGCAACATGTGGTACTGAGGATTGAACTGAGGTCCCTGAACTTGCCTAAGCTTGCCTAAGCAGGCGCTTTAGTCCACTGAACTACCTCGCTGGCCCTGATCTTTATTTTCTTTGAAAGAAAAGATCTTGCTATGCTGCCCAAGTTGGCCTAAAACTTCTAGTTCGAATGAATTCTCTGCTTCAGCCTTCCTAATAGCTGAGGCATGCACAACCATTACCGGCTTAACTGTGATCTTGTCGTACTTGTTTCTGTCCATGGGTCTCTGCCAAACCAATAAAGTTTAAAAAAAAAATCATAAATGCTTTTTTCTTGAAAATCATATAAAAATTTAGAAAATTCAGGAAAGCAGAAAGAATATAGAATTCATCATCAGCACTTTTTCTTTTTTTTTTTTTCGTATTTTAGGGAAGGGTCTACAGGGTGTTCAGGGTCTCACTACTAGATCGGACTCGTAGTGATCCACCTGTTTACAGCCTCCCAACAGCTGGGTTTACAGGTGTGCACCACCACGCCTAGTCTCTATCAGCATTCTTCTGTATAAATTTGGATGGATAGATATAAAAATTAATATTTATTAATTCACAAAAATCATTCTCTATGTATCATTTTGTCAAGTGTTTTCAGTGTCTGTTGATATGATCATATGACTTTTCTTCTTTCTCCTGCTGACGTAGTGAATTACATTGATTTTTAGATGTTGAACCAGATTTGCATACCTAGAATAAATCCCACTTTTTATACTTTGTTGGATTTGATCTGCTAATATTTTTCTGAAGATTTTGCATCTGTGTGTATGAGAGACACTGGTATACAATTTTCCTTAAGTCTGTCTGTTTCAGTATTTAAGAAATATTGGCCCTAACATAAATTAGGACATTTCTTCTGATTTTGTTTTCTCGTACAGTTATAGCGAAATGATTTAATTTTCTTCCGTATGTGCTGGTAGAATTTACCAATGAACCTATCTGGGCCTGACAGTTTTTGTTTTGGAAGCCTAATCACTGATCCAATTTCCCTAATGAGAATAAGCCTATCCAGAGTGTCAATTTCTTCTTATATGAGTTTCATTAGTCTATGTCTTTTAAGGAACTGGTCCCTTTCATCTAGATTATCCAATTTGAAAGGACTGAGTTGTTCATCATATTCATTTATTATTTTTTTTAAAAATTTATTAGTACATGTTTGCAATTCACAAAGCTTAGAGTCATCTTGGGACACAGTTACCTGTACATACTACAGCTTGTTGGGGAGAGCTGGGTTTCTTTTTTAATCTTTTACTGTCTATGGGGTCAGTTTGATGGCTCCTCTTTCATTTCTGATACTAGTAATTAGACTTCGTCATCTTTCTCCCTTTTGCTTTTTCAGTTAGCCTAGCTAGGAGTTTGTCAGTTATATTGATCTTTCACAGTGCCAGCTTTTAGTTACATTGATTTTTATCTACTGATTTCCTGTTTTCAATTTTATAGATTTCTTCTCTAAATTTTATTGTTTCTTTCCTTTTGATTATTTTGGATTGAACTTGCTCTTATTCTTCTAGTTTCCTAAGGTAGAAGTTTATTGATATTATATATTTTTTGGTTTTTTTAATATATACAGTCAACTATATAAAATTCCAAGCATGGCTTTCATCATAATAATTTTGATATGTTGTATTTTTTTAAATACTACAGATAGAGCCTATAACCTTACACATGCTAGAGTTCTACCACTGAGAAGTGGTTGCAACTCTTTCTAAACTATTATTATTTTAATTTCTATTTATTTATTTGCTATGGTTATGCACTATCCAGTTAAGACTCATAGTGATCCTCCTGTCTCAGCCTCCCCAGCACTGGAATTACAGACACGTGCTACCACGTCTGGTTTCATGGTCAGCACAGTGGCGCCCAGGGTTCTGGGGCTAGCACAGCATGCAGTATTGGGGATTAAACTCAGGTCCTTGTGCTTGCCAGGAAGGCACTTAGACTGCTGAGCTATCTTCTTCACAGCCCTTTAAATTATTTCTGAGACACATCTTAATACACATTCCAGTCATCAAATTGCCAATTATCCTGCCTCTGCCTCCTGAATGCTGGGATTACAAACATGCATCACTATGCCCCAGCCAAATTTTATTTTGAGACAAGGTCTTGTTAGGTTACCCAGGATGGCCTTAATTCTCTCCATTGTCCTGCCACTATCTCTCAAGTAGCTGGGATTACAGGTGTGTACACCACATCCAGTATAGTGTTTTATATTTGTTAAGTTCGAAATATTTATTTTCTTAAGACTTCTTTGGGGGCCTGGCCCTAGCTCAGGCCTTTAAGTGGCTGCTTCCACAAAGCTGTCAGCCTCAGGTTGCTGGAGTTCGAACCTCACACCTCTCCTGCTGGCCAAAAGTGCCCTGAAGGCATTCGAGGAACAAAAAAAAAAAGACTTCTTTGACACGTTATTTACAAATATGTAGTTTAATTTTCAAGAGTTCTGTCATTTCCTAACTTTCTGTTTTTATTTCTAGTATGATTCCATTGTGATCTCATTTATATTATATTATTCCTATTCTTTTAAGTTTGTTAAGGTGTCTAGATGTGTGTCCCTTATAACCTTTAAAAGAAAGTGTCTTCTGTTGGTGCTGGATTAAATATTTTTTAAATCGAAATTACAGCCAGTTGA
>NW_004524603.1:15041062-15046614 GCF_000260255.1 Octodon degus
TCATTTTTCTAATCTCCTGTATTTTTTTATCAATATCTTCCTTAGAAGCAGTTAAAAATTCTTTTACTGCAGTGTGTTTTTCATACTTAGTTATTTTAGCTCATAGTTTGTAGAGGTTTCTGCCCATAGTCAGTTGGCTCCAAGGTAGGACAACATGGCAGAGGGACATAGTAGAGGAGAAACAGTATGTGGCATGGCAGGCAAGAAGCAACAGGCTTCCTTCTGTTTTGCCCTTTCACTCCACTGAGACTACAAGCCTGTTGGTTGATGCCCCTCGCACCCAGGCTGGGCCTTCCCTCCTCAGTACATCCATCATCCACACCAAGAACTAGGCTAAACCAATCACAGGGTTAATCCAGGATCACATACCCACTGTCCACTCACCTCCCAAAAGCCCCATCTATGAGTCAATGAGGTTTGGGGAGGACATCCAGATGTAAGTCATAACACCCACAAAGTTTAAAGGAAAATTTTAAAGGAAATTTAAGAATTTAAAGCAGTAGTACATGCCACTATGTATAATACGAAGTTCATACCCTAGTTGTTAGATGAAATATCAGTTTAGACTCTCCTTGAAAATGACAGAAACTCAGTTCAAGTGTTTGCAGGCAAAAAGTTTTAGCTTATTGAAAATTCCCAGGAAGATTTTCAAGCCTGACCTAATCAAGGAGTCCAAATAATCTATCAGAATTTCATTTCCTTCCTTCTTTTTTTTTTTTTTTTTGTGGCCATCTCAGCCCGCTCTGGGGGTGGCGCCAGCACTGCATGGGGTGCTAGGGATCAAATTGATGTCCCTGTGCTTTTCTAAGCCTGCCCAAGTAGGCACTTTAGACTGATGAGCTATCTCGCTGGCCCTCATTTCCTTCAATCTCACAGGCTTCCTCTCACTGTGCTAGGCTTGTTCTTGTTCTCTTGAACTGTTCTTGTTCAGTACTGTGTTGTCATCCTGAAAGAAGATGGTAGAGTAGACCAGGTAACTCCTTTCTTGGTGCCTGCTGGAAACGTCCTTGAATCCATGTGGACAGGATCTACCAAAGGCCCCATTCTTGATGAGTGAGACTGTGGACATATGTAACACTTCTGGCAACAACAACAAAAAAAAGTGGGTGGGGTTGTGGAGAATCAGCTTTCCAAAGGAAACCCAAAGTATTCTGACCCAGAAGAAAAGCAAATGTACAATGGGTGAATAAAACAGTAGATACTGCTTACTGATACTCAAGACTAAACTGGAAAACCCTGGGGCTTCAGAACATGAGAGCTGGATCCTCAGCTAGTGCGGCTGGAGTCTCAAAGCCTCCCTGTTTGAAAAGCAGAGGATGATGCCAGGATCCTGGCAGAGGAAAGTGTTCTGGGAACTGCAGCAATAGGTGGGAACCTTGGGACTCCTCCAGGAAAGCATCCTAAAACTTCACTAGTAAGTGTCGTTTCTCTGTGTTGAGAACTTTAATTACTAAAGGTATCAAAAACTCTGGTGAACATTTAACTTTTTTAAAAAATGTATTATTGTTCAAGACACGTCCCCATTACTCTCCCTCAGAGCGCTCCCCCTCACTTGTCCCATCATTCTTGCTGGTTTCTGAAGCAGGTCTGGAAGTTCTCTTTCATGACTGTCCTTAGCTGCACTGTCATAGCTGTCTCCATGTCTGGAATGGATTCAAAACGTTTACCTTTCGTGGTCTTTCTGACTTTGGGGAAGAGTTAGAGGCTACACAGTGCCACATCCAGTGAATAAGGTGGAAAGAGGAAATGCAGCAAAGGTTTTGTGATCCGGCCTTTCCACTCATGGAACATGGAAACAGTGCCCACCACATTTTTTAATCACACCTTGTAAAGAGACTCAGTAGTAAGAGATGCTTCAGAAAGTAGCAAGAATGATGGGATGAGTGTGTGTAGAGTGAGGGGGAGTATTTTAAGGGAGATTAATGATAACATGCCTTTTACTATAATAAATACTTTTTTATTTAAACATTTACTGTATATTTTGATCAGATCACATGATGTCAGAGAAATCCTGCCATCAAGTTAGTCTTCTGTGCTTGAATTAATAACTCCATTTTCCACTGAGCCAACCCTTATTGCATCCACTGTGTGTTTACTTTTGTATGACTAGCAAGACTGAAGACTGTCATATTTATGAGATACCCATTTTTGCACTCTTAAACACATCTTGGCAAAAAAGCAAAGGATTTTAGCCAAAATATTTCTTTTATGCTATTTGCATCCTTATAGTAGAACTCAATTATGTAAAAGATTGATACTATGAGCTCAACATCCCAATCTCAACCAGGAAAATGTAACCAGGGTGTTACACTTTTTCCAAGGAGCTTTCATCCATCCCTATCAGAAATGGGCCAACAATTAGAAACAGGAGCAGAACCACCAGCCCGAGCCCATGAGTCGCAGAGCACCACCACACACCTGTCGCACAAGCCATGGAAGGACGGCGACATGTAGGGGCTAGGAAGTCAGACTCTGAGTTTACATGCTGGCTCTACTCTGTGACTTTAAGCAAGTTACTTAGTCTCTGTGCCTCATTTTTACCACCTGTAAAATAGATATCATAGCAGTTCCAATCTCAAAGGACTGTGGCAGGATTAAATGAGATGATATGTACTAAGTATTTAAGTCAATAACTGACCTGTAGCAAACATTGCATGAACATTAATTGCTAACATAATACCCACATATAGTATTTGGTTTGCATGTTTTTTTTTCTCCTGAACTGTCTATTTGTGCAATATAGTTCATCCATCCTAAATATGTCAATCACTCACCATATATAATTACACAACAAGGGACTTGTGCTTCTGAACAACATTGTGTGCACAGGCTATAATTAAAAACTTTGCTACCAACCCTGGTAACAATCCTGTGGGGTGGTACAAATCATTATCCTTCTTTTATAGATGAAGACATGAAGCACAGAGAAATCTTACGAAAGGTTACAAAACTGGTCAACATTAGACTGAGGATTTGAATCCAGTCTGCTTCCCAATTATAGATCTTGGGAATGCTATTATTGCTGCTTTTTTGTTTATTGTTTACTTATTTTTTTATGTGTTTAGTACAGGGTCTCACTACACAGATCGGACTCATAGTGATCTTCCCGTTTTCAGCCTCCCAAGCACTGAGATTACAGGTGCACCCCACTGCGCCCAATCTCAGTCCCTATCTCGTGCCCCAGGGGCAGGGCTGGCACAGCATGCAGACGATCAAACCCCAGTCCCTGCACCTGCTTAAGCAGGTGCTTTAGTCCACTGAGCTATCTGGCCGGCCCTTCTTTATTGTTTATTGTTTGAGTTGGGTGTCTTGCTCTGTTACCCAGGCTGCTCTCAAGCACCTGGGTTCAAGCGCTCCTCCTGCTTCAGCCTTGGAGTAGCTAGGGACTGCAGGTTTCTGCCACCATACGCACTACCAGTCGCTTTCCACCTCTGCTGTCTAGTTGCTAGGGAAAGAAGGGCTGAAAGAGAGAACGCAATCAGGAGCTTCTGCCACTTACTCGGCACCCACTGTGCTGCAGCCTTCCCACCTACTTTAGTCTCAATGAATACTTTTAAGAACAATCATACGGAAGGTTTTTATAGAACACTTAAATACCAGAGACTATTTAATTGCGTAGCAGCCCTATGAAGGAAAGACTATTACTACTGTCACTTTACAAAGAGACCAAGTACAGCATTAAAAAATTCAGTGACTTGTGCAGGGTCACTCAGGGAGTAAACAGTAAAGCTGGGCTTTGGCCCAGGGTCAGTGGCTCTAAGCTTCTGCTTTCAAGCATAGCCCTGTCCTAAGTCCCTGACCCCACAGGGTGTGCAAAGCAATGCTATATCATTAATGATAAGTCACAGGCATACTTAGGCAGACTCCCTTTGAGGACACTGACCTGACACTATTTCTATCATTTTGAAGGTGGGAAAATAAAGCCACCAAGACAGACCAAAAAGACACTAGAAAGCTCCAATCAAGTGTCAACTGGGTCACTGGAAGAGCTGACTGTGGCAAATCTGGGGAGCAAACTAGTATTTCCTTTGGGGTTTCCAAACTCTTCCAACCCACTTTCACCCCAGTGACTCTGAGTCTCCTTGGTGCTACTGGAAAATAATATATTTCCCCCAATTATTATGACACAATTAAGAACTCAAAGTGGGCTTATACAGAGATATGAGTGTAAAGTTCTCAGAACGCTAATGCTGTAGATAGTAATCTGAAAAGCAAGCTGTTTCCACAAGGTAAGAATTTCTAACATTCCAACATGGACCCGAGGTCAAGAATATCCTGAACAAAGGAAAGATCATTTTTTATTTATATATACAAAATAGGATAAATTTACAGCTACTTTCGCTTAATTCAATGAGAAGAAAGAGGTGTACTAACAGTGTTTGGACAGAATATCCTGTCTGCTTCTTGTACTATGAATAACCACTAAGAAGATAACAATGTACAGTGTACTGATTATCAAACTGTCCTATTAATCAGCTGTGAAACTGTCTCATTCATATTTATTTCTCAATAAAAAAAGAATATCCTGACACCCAAAGCAGAATTCTGGAGGAAACAAAAATTTGAGAGAACTTTTAGATTCAGAAATGAAGACATACGAAGAATATTTTAAAAGCAAACAATTGAAGCATCTGCTCTAAGGTTAGTAAATGCCAGAAGCGAAGTTAAATTCATGGAATCGCTTGAAAATTTCAGAGACATTAAGGCTTAGGTAATGACCAATGGCAAACACAGACCATGTCATTCATGTATGTTAATTCTCTAAACTGCCGTGCAAGGCAGCTGTGATCCACATCTTCATCACTTTCCTCATTGCTGTGACAAAATACCTGACACCCACATCCTAAGGAAGGACAGGTTTAGTTTGCTTTGCATTTCAGTACACAGTTGGCTGAATCCAAGGCAGGAGGCCATGGGAGAGAGGCATGGTGGCACAAGGCTGCCCACAGCACAGCAGAAAGGAGGTAGAGTGAAGGGAGGAGCCCAGGAGGAGATAATCCCCCCAGTACCCTCCCGACAACCACCTCTTCCAACCACACCCCACACCCTATGGCAAGTCAGCTATAAGCCCCATAAGCCAATCACCTTCCAAAAGCCCACTTCTGAGCTCAAGAAGCTTTGGGGGGACATCTAGATATAAATTACAATCCTCCACCTTGTTAATTTTTAGTACATGTTTGCAATACATTCAACATTGGGGAGTAGTAGGTACATGTACAGAATATATCTTGCTCTTTTTTATTCCCCTTCCCTTTCCTCCTCCAACTCTAGATCTTCTTCCCCTTGCCATTTGCAAAAGATCTATCTCCCTATCATCTATTGTTTATCTTTTATTTTCCCCTTTGAATGATTTATTCTTTGTGTTTCTCACATAAAAGACGTTATGATATTTAAACTTGCTTTAGTGGTGCAAAAAAGGCCAAGACTGTGTTAGTGTCTTTGGTAGGTGAGACAGGATTCACACATAGTTCTGACTTCTAAGACTTCCTCCCACTCCATAATTTCACTCCCTGGGGACAGAGAGAGAGAGAGAGAGAGAGAGAGAGAGAGAG
>NW_004524603.1:15046714-15055932 GCF_000260255.1 Octodon degus
TTTTGTTTTGACACAGGGTCTCACTAAAATTCTCAGATTCACTGCAACCTATAATTCTCTTGCCTCAGCTTCTCATATAGCTGGGATTACAGGGGCAATCTACCATCCTTGCCCCATTATGCCCCTCTTTATTGCTGACAGAGTTTGCTCATGAAAAATCCATTCTGTGTAAAACTAATGTACCAGAAGCCACTGCCACTTTTCTCTAATTAATATTAGCTTGGCATGTCTCTCTATCCCGTTTAGTCTATTTGAGTACTTTATACTTAAGGTGGGTTGGGCAACATATAGACTTTTTTATCCACTTTATCTCTGAGTTGTATACTGAGAACACTGACAATTAAAGTGATTATAGATTTGGTTGGATTAATATCTACCATGTTTGTTACTGTTTTCTACTCATTGCCCTTAATATGGGGAAAGGAGGTATTGGTGGTGGTGGTGGTGGTTTATTTTATTTTCTGGTGTTTGGTTTCACGGTTTGGGGATGGGTTGAGATAGTCTCTCATTTTGCAGTGCAGGCTGGCTGTGGACTTGGGGCAGTCTTTCTGCCTCAGCCTCCCCAGTATTGCAATTACAGTTGTGTACTACTATCTCCAGCTGAATAAGTTGCTGAATTGCCAGGCTGGGCTTAAACTTGGGTTCTTCCTGCTAAGGTTTATTTTTTGTTTCTGTGTGGGTTTTTACTTTCTGTTTTTTGTTTTTTATCTTTTACTCTGCTTTCTCTGTTTTTTCTAAATTTATTTATTTGTTACAGGGTCTCAAGACACAGCTCAGACTTGTGGTGATCCTCTTGTCTCAACCTCCCCAGCACTGGGATTACAGGCCTACCCTACCACACCTAGTTTCAGAGGCCGACTCCACTGGGGCTGGCATGGCATGCAGTACTGGGGATTGAACCCAGGCTCTTGTGCTTGCCAATCAGGTTCTTAGACTGCCTAGCTATCTCCCAAGCCCTGCCTTCTCTGGTTTTAACTGAACATTTTATATGATCCTATTTTATACTGTCTTAGCATATCATTTAAACCTTTTTTTAAAAAGCTTTCATGTTTTAGTTTTGCTGTAAAGTTTGCAATGTTCATTTAAAACTAATCGAAGTCTGCTTTCAAACACTACACTATTTCTCCGGTAACAGTGTTTCAGTTCCTCCTTCCATTCCCTATGACATGAATGTCATCCATTTCCCTTGTCCACAAACTAATCAGTTGTTGCTTTTTCTGGTACCAGAAATTGAACGCAGGACCTCACGCTTGCCAGGCAGGTGCTATACCACTGAGCCATATCCCCAGCCCTGTTGCTCTTGTTATTTTGAACAACACGTTATCTGTCAGATCAATTAAGAATTTTTAAAAATTGTCTTTATTCATTCTTCTGTAACACTCATTCTTTATAGAGACCCAAGTTTCTCCCCTGTGTCATCTTTGTTTCTCTAGAAAGAACTTCCTTTGCCATTTTTTGCAAGCAGGTAAGGTAGTATTATGGTATGGATTGAAATGTCCCCCTAGATCTCATGTGTTTGAGGTTTGGTTCCACATGCACGTGTTCCAAGGTGAGGCCTACAGAGGTGACTGGATTAGGAGGGCTGTAACCTCACCAATGGGTCAATCTGTCAATGTGTGCATAGCTTAATGGGCTCTGGGGAGGGGGAAGAGACTGTAAAAGGAGGTTTAGTTGGAGAAAGTGGGTCACTAAGTGTGCCCTGGAAGTACATTTGCACACCTGCTTCCTGGCTGCCCTTAAAGGGAGAGCTGAGCTTTATCACGCATGCCCACCGTCACGTCTGTCTCACCACAGACCCCGAAGCAATAACCCAAGTGATCATGGCTTAAAGCCATGAGCCAAAACAGATCTTTCCTCCTTTGATATCTCAGGTATTTGTGACAGCCACAGAAAGCTAACACAAGTGGCAAAGTGTGGGGACACAGGGTGCACTCTATAGTACTGGAACCGAGTCTTGATCTCTCAATGAGAGAAAGGCCGCGGGGAGATGGAGTTGGGTACTTCCCCTCCCCAGGTAAGTTAGGATCTGGTAAAACCTGCTGTGGCTATGTGCCAATAGAAGTTTCCTTTGAGAGCTGTTTAAGGGAAGACTTTGTTAAGGAGAACAGAATGCTCTGGCTCATTTCAAAATCTTCAATCTTCCCCTCCTCCTGCCTGAAGCTCTGGGTATTTCCCTCTGATCTACACTCAAGAACTCTTTCAGGCTCCTGGAAGTAAAACTCCTAAAAGTGGGGTCCCCATAAGGCTGGAATCTCCTTCCAAGCATGCCCACACTGAACTCCAGAAGTTCACCCATATGTAACAGAAAATGCCCCTTCCAGCCAGCGTACTTCAGTTTCTTAGTTGCCCAGGTAAGAGTTCCTATTCCAGTTCTGGTTGCTCCTGTGTCTTAGCAACGGCTGGTCACTATGATGCACACTGTATAAACCAATCTCCAATTGACAAGCCACTCTGCCTCAAGCCTACTTCCTGTTTGCCATACAAGCCCTAGACCAGAGATCAGGGCTTGATATTCTGGGAAGGATCCTGACCAGTGCCCGCTGATGTAAATAAATCTGCCTCCAAATGCTGGGTGTTGTTTCTGTGTTTCTACTTGCTCTTGCAATTACAGCTCGAGTTTTCCTACCCAGATGTGGGCTCTGGCAACAAACTTTAAACCCTAGACTACAGCTCTTGGGACCTGTACCTGCAATATTCACAGGCCTCTCCAATTCTACAAGTAGTGTCTTGCCCTGTGACCTCTTTTCTCTGATGACTCTAAGAAGAATCACTGACTTTCAGTTCATTCTTTTTTTCTTGTTTTAAGCATGAAAACACCATTCAATTTCTTCATCCATTCATCTGTTGATGAACACAGAAAGCACTTCTAAGATTCAGCTATCTGCACACAGTGGAATACTACTCTGCCATAAGGAAAAATAAACTGGAGTCATTTGTAAGAAAATGGAAGCACCTTGGGATTGCAATGTTAAGTAAAATAAAGAGAAAAATGAAAAGACAGTGAATGAGAAGGGGATGAAAAAATGGAGGGAAGTTGGGCTGGGGATAGAACTCAGTGGCATAAGTGCCTGCCTGGAAAATGCAAGGTCCTGAGTTTGATCCCCAGTACTACAAAGAAGAGGGAGAAGAAGTAGGAAGAGGAGGAGGAGGAAGAAGAGGAAGAAGAGGAGGAGGAAGAGCAGAAAAAGAAGGAGGAGGAGGAAGAAAAGGAGAAGAAAGAAAGAAAGAAAGAAAGAAAGAAAGAAAGAAAGAAAGAAAGAAAGAAAGAGGAGGGAAGCCAGGCCTGGTGGCTCACATGTAATTCCAGCACTCAGGAGCTGAGGCAGGAGGATCATTGGGAGTTTGAGGTCTACCAGGGCTGCAAAGTGAACTCAAGTCCAGCCTGAACTGCACAGGGAGACAACCTCAAAAAGACAAAAAAAGAGTGAGAGAAATGGAAGAAAATAAAAGTATGGAAAAGTGATGAAAAAAATTAAGATATTATGTATATGTACCAATTCCATAGAAGAAACACACAAACATTACTATATACTGCAAATATGTACTAATAAAGAAAATCAGCTTCCTGCTCATGGTTACTGCAGAGGAAACATCATTAACATCTCTCTTCCCGCTGCTGTAAGCTTAAGTCAGTGACTCCTGAGGAAACCAAGAAGCTCTGGAAGCTCTTTGCTGGAGGGCTGAGCACTGAAAGAACTGATGGCAGTCCAGAAGCCACCAGGGCCCTCAGGGCTGTGTGGTCAGGAGACATGCAAACACCACATGCTGCCGGGGCTTTGGGTTTGTCACTAAACCACTGTGGAGGAGGTAGATGTTGTCATGAGTGAAGGTCACACATGGTAGATGGAAGAGTTGTGGAACCAGAGAGCTATTTCAGGAGAAGATTCTCAGAGATGAGATGCCACCTAACCATGAAGATCTTTGTTAGTGGCATTAAAGAAAATACTAAGGAACATTGCCTACAAGGTTATGCTGAACAGTACGGAAAAACTAAAGTGACTGAAGTCGTTCCTGACCCAGGCAGTGGCAAGAAGACGGTCTTTGCTTTTGTAACCTTCAGTGTCCATGATTCTATGAATGAGATGACAGTGAATGAACAGCCACAACTGATGAGGAAAAGCCCTGTCAAGGCAGGAGATGGCTAGTGCTTCATCTAGCCCAAGAGGCCAAAATGGTTCTGGAAATTTTGGTGGTGGTCATGAAGATGGTTTTGGTGGCAATGGTAATTTTGGTAACAGAGGAAACTTCGGTGTTTGAGGCGGCTTTGGTGGCAGCAGCAGTGGTGGTGGATATGTTACCAGTGCAGATGGCTACCACAGATTCAGTAATGATGGAAGGCATTTTGGAGGTGGTGGAAGCTACAATGACTTTGGCAGCTACAACAATCAACCTTCAAATTTCAGACCCAGGAAAGAAGGAAATTTTTGGTGGCAACAGCTCTCTGGTTCCCATGGTGATGGAGGCCAATACTTTGCCAAACCACAAGAGAGGCTATGGCAGCTTCAGCACCAGCACTACCTACGGCAGTGGTAGAAGGTTTTAATTATGGCCAGGAAACAAAGCTTAGCAGGAGAAGAGAGCCAGAGAAGAGAAGGGGAAGCTACATGTTATAATAGATGTGTGAACTCAGGTAGCTACACTAGTGCAAGACCTTGCTGCTACAAAGAAGACATGTTTCAGACAACATGAGTGTGGGCAAGAGAGCTCAAGAGCTGTACCTGTGTTTAATTGTATAACAGATTATTTTAATCTCTGTCCTGTGAAAAATGGAAAGCACTCCAACAAATGGGCTTTAAAGTAGCCTTTATTGTTGTAAGCATGCCATTTATTGCTAAATGTAATAGCCTGATCATGATGCTGAATACAAGTCTTAGAAAAAGAAAATTTTAAAAAACCATGCCACTCAAGCTCCTTACAGGTCATACCAGGAAAAAAATGAATGTACTATTTTTATATCTATTTTTGCTTTAACTACCATCACAAGCATTTCTATGCCGATAAAATTTCTCTTAGAATCCTTCCTTTTTAATGGCTGGGTAAAGTTTCATTTATAGACACACAAGAATAGACTCTATCAGTTCTTTGATAGAGGACATTAAGTTTCAAGTCTTTTTTTTTTCTTTTGTAATGGGGATCAAACTCAGGACCGTGTGCTTGCTGGGCAGATGCTTATGCCACTGAGCTATCTCTGCAAGTTTTCTTTATAAATATTTTATAAATAATATCTTTTATAAATAGTACTATTAACATCCCTTTTCTCTGTCTTTACATACCTCTTGTATTTCCTTAGAAAAAAATTTGTTTGCCCAGGCATGATAGTACAGAATCGCACCTACTTGGGAGGTGGAGGCAGCTTACCAATGCCCTACATCAAATAAACAAGCAACAAATTAAAAAAAGAATGAATTCTTAGCCAGGCATGATGATACACGCCTGTAACGAGAGCACTCAGGAGGCTGAGAGAGGAGGATCGTTGGGAGTTCAAGACCAGCCTAGGCTACAAAGTGAGCTGAAGGCCAACCTAACTGCATCGCAAGACCCTGTCTCAAAATTAATTTTTATCGAATTGATGTGTAAAATAAATGTTATGCAGAATATTAAGCCATGTGTGGCCATCAGTGGTGACTGTCAACCTGACTAGGTTAAGAAAGCCTAGCACATTCAGAAAGCACATTTCTGGGGGTGTCTAAGATTACTGCATGCAGGTCTCAAACTGAGCAGGAAGGACCATCCCACTTGTGAGTAGCACCAGCCTATAGCCTGGCAGCTCAAATGGAGGCAAAGGGGAAAAAAATAAATTGGCCAGCATTTGAAAAGTGCGTCTTTTACCACCACCATCTCCTGGGAACTCAGACCTCGGATTCAGTCCTTCACCTCGGACTCACACCAAGACTCTCCAGTGGCCTCCAGGCCTTCTGTCTCAGGCTGGTGCTGCACCCTAATCCCTCTTGCCTGCTCCCAGCTGAGCAGCAACTGGATGCTCTGGCCCTGCCACACACAGGTGGCCACTGTGGGTTCTCGCAACTGTGACCTGCAAGTCTACCGTATATATTCTATTGATTCTGGTTCAGTGGAGAATTCTAATCAATACAATGTTCAAAGCTGTGTTAACAAAATTTTACATAGAGAAGGGAATTTCCATCCACTGACAGTGTGAGAGTTTGTGGTTCTTCAGACCTTCTCCTAAGCTGAACAGAGCATCTTCTCAACGGTCTGGGGAGTCTTGGGGGCAGGGTGGAGGGTTGAACCCAGGGCCTTGTGGTGCTCGGAAAGCACTCAACCATTGAGCCACAGCCTCTGGTTCTCTTCTCAGTCTTGTCAGTTTGATTTCAGGGGAAGGTGTATGAATATTACACATATTGATTATGACGCCAAATACATACTCACTTCACTCTCACTCACCTCATGAGCAGCACACAGATCATCAGCACTTAGAAAGGTCTTTCCACTCCCATTCCTTGTGTGGAGCTGGTACATTCACACAGCACATCTCAATTCCTTTATCTTTTTCATTTTAGCAAACACGTAGAAAAAGGAAAGAGATCAAGAGACCGATGGAAGGGGAAGGGAGAAAGGGGGAGGGGCTGAAAAAAAGAATTAAGATGTGTTATGCACATGTATTAATTTCCCACAAGCAATGTAAACATGTATACAAACGTGTACTAATAAACAAAAATAACAATAAAAGAAAGCAAAAAATAAAGGAGAAAAAGAAAAAATTAAAAAATAAAATAAGTGTTTCTGGCACATACCTATAATCCCAGCACTTGAGAGGCAGAGGCAGGAAGGTCTCTGAGTTCGGAGCCAAGCTGGGCTACATAGTGAATTCAAAGCCAGCCTGAACTACAACGCAAGACCCTGTGATCCTGTCTCAAAGGGAAAAACAAAAAAGTGTTTCTGAAACAGTGTATAGAGGACAGAATATATCTTCATTGAAAAATAGAATACTGATTAATTAGCTTAAGCAAAAATGACTTACTAAAGGATTAATTGCTCAGTGATGTGTAGAGTTGGAGAAACCATCTCAAGTCTCAGCTTCTGTTCCACAAAACTAGCCTGGTGAGTCAGTGTTTGCTATCACCACCACCCACTAAATGTCAAGTGAAAATCCTGATTCAGAGCTCCTAGCAGCAGGGAGCTGAAGGAAGACCTGGATCCAGTCGCACCGCACCTCCACTGAGAGTGTCTCACTGGGTCGTCCCTTGGCCCAAGCAAGTTACATACGTGGCTGGCCTGAAATGTGGGATAACACACTGCTGCTCCAGGAAAGCACCCCCAGGCAGACGTCGGCCCTCTGTTCATCCACTTCCCATTGCTAAAACAAAATCACTGAGGCTGCGTAATGTTTAAAGAAATGGAGTTTCTTTAGGTCACAGCTTTGGAGGCTGAAAGCCCAAGACCTGGTAGCCCTATCTGCTCAGCCTCTGGTGAAGAACCCGGCTACAGCGCAGCATGGCGTGTGGCCTCATGGGGTGGGGGGTACACCTGAGAGGAAGCAATCACATGAGGGGAACAGGAAGCTGGTGCAAGGAAGGCATCAGTCTTACTCCTTTCACAAGGCACTCTCAAAAAAACCCCTAACTCCTCGCTTAGACCAGCAGCATTCATCCCTTCCAAGTAGTACCCCTAATGACCTAATTGCCTCCCGCTTTTGAGAAGGACTGAGACAATGTCTCACCACGGAGCACAAGCTGGCCTTGAGCTCACTGTGCAGCCCAGGCTGATCATGAAATCAAGGTGATCCTCCTGCCTCAGCCTCATGAGTGCTAGGATTATAGGTGTGTGCCACCTTGCCAGTGGCCCCAACTCTTAAAGGTTCCATTGCCTCTGAAGTTGACATCTTGGAGACCAACCTTCTAGTGCATGAGCTCTTGGGGACACACTCAACACTACACCTGACCAGAAGGCACAGAAGGCAGTAAGTACTCGCAAATAGCATCATCTACCTGCTATTGATCTACCAACCACCACTAACTAACTGCTAATTGGACAAAATATATAAATCATCTGTTAACTGGAAAAAAAATATTTAACTTATCTCATTCCTTGGCTTCTATATTTAAGAATTCTAAATAAAATTTTATATATTAAGTCAAATAGATTACTCACTTAAGTGAATATTAATAGAAAGCATAAGGGAAGCTTTGTTTGAAGTGAAAAACTACTCTAAATGCAAATAATCATTTCCTCAAATAACCATTCCATAAATTTTATTTATCAAATACCAGCTTCTCTTAAAGTGAAATCCATTTAAATACCTGTGCTTTTCCTATAAAGTACAGAAAATCTAAAATGTAAAGGTCAATATTCTGTGGACCTTAGGGAAATGTCAAATTTTTGTTTTAAAACAAATAAGAAACTGCAACACTTTCAATATTTTCATTTTTCTATAGTGTTTATCAATTATATTAAGACCCAAAATTCACTAAGGACCATGAGTATTATTTATTGAGTAGGAAAGCTGCTGAAAGAAAAATCTGATTTGCTAAAACAAAGAAAGTAAGTTGCAATTGGACAAATTAACAGAATGATAAAATATAGCTAATTCTTGGAGCTGGGGAATTAGCACCAAAGGGTTAACCTGTTCTTTAATAACTACAAAGTCTACATCATGTAGTAATAGAACATTTTGCTAAGACATTAATTTTAAGAATCTTATTCTAATCTATAGCCTGCAGCATTCAAATCTCACTGCAGCTCTTTTGCCCTTGACTTTTTGTTATAGATATATTCACTCTCGTGTGCACTTCGCTGCGTTCAGGAAGGAATTAGATGCTGTAATGTTAATTAATAATTAATGATTCATGACAGGTACTGGAAATTCTCAAAAATCACAGAGTTGGGCTGGGAATGCAGATTAGCAGTACGGGTCTTGGCCAGTACATGTGAGGCGCTGGGTTCCACTCTCAGTACCAAAGCAAAAGCAAAACAGAATCCACTGTCGCAGTTACTTTCTTGTTGCTGGAACATAATACCCACCACTCTTAAGATAAGGAAATAAAGGCTTAGGCCAGGCATAGTGGTGCATGCCTCTAGCCCATCAGTCAGGCAGTTAGGCAGGAGGATGACTGTGAGATTGAGGCCAGCCTGGACTACAAAGAGAGTTCATGGCCAGCCTGTGCTGCACAGTGAAACCCTATTACAAAAAAGAGTAAATAAATAGCATTTATTTATCTACTTAGTTATTTTTTTTTTACTTTTGTTTTTTCAGTATATAA
>NW_004524603.1:15064620-15075392 GCF_000260255.1 Octodon degus
AGAGAGAGAGAGAGAGAGAGAGAGAGAGAGAGAGAGAGAGAGAGAGAGAGAACAAGCCTCTCCAAGATTTCAGAATCCCCCCTTCCCTCCCTCCCTTCACAACATAGAAAGATAAATTACCAAAGGCCACGGTGAGAGAAGAGCCAGTGTAAATATGCCTGTAAATTACATTAGCACCATGCCCCTTGAAAAGGACCCCTCCCAAATGGCTGGCCAGCTGTGCCAGTTGTATTCATCTCTGGGGCTGTGTCCCTACTTAAGAAATTTCTAAATGATAAGATTCTTGGACATTGAGGGGGACGCGTTTTCCAGTGACCTCTGCATCATCAACATCTTTGACTGGATCTTTTTCCTCTGATTCGGGCAGGTAACTTTTGTTTTAGCAGAACCTTAAGTGCTAAGATTTGAATTTGGGTTTGCAAGTAAAAACACCCTATCAGAGCCAGATTTCCATATGGATGAGGCCACAGGCCAAAGTACCAAGATAAAGTTGCTCTAATTAGTGCCTTACTTCAAGGACCCCAACAGGCTAGGGATTCTTATTTTTTGTTTCTTCAAAATAGTACTTATAAATTTTAGACAACTTTCAGGTTTACAGCAAAACTGAGAGAAAAATACAAACACCTCCCCTATACCTCCTGCCCAGATATGTAGTCTCCCCACTATCAACAACACTCCCCAGAACAGCACCTTTGTTACCCTGATGACCTATGCTGACAGATCACTGTCCTCCAAGCCCCACAGTGTACTGCAGGGTTTATACCTAGTGTGCTGTACATCCTGTGAGTTGGGACAAATGACAATGACACATATCCACCACTATTCTGCCACATGGAATAGCTTCACTGCCCCAGAGTCCTCTGTGCTCCACCTCCTGATTCCCCCTCCCCACCCCCGCAAGCACTCATCATTTTGTCTCTGTGCCATTGTATTTTCCAAAATGACCTCCAGTTAGAATAGTACAGTATGTAATCTTTTCAGATTGGCTTTTATCACTCAGTAATATGCATTTACATTTCTTCCATGATTTTTCACAGCTGGATAATTCATTTCTTTTCTGTGCTGAATTTTTCACTTTCTGGATATGCCAAGAGTTTATTCTTCCATTCACCTATTGAAAGGTGTCTTAGTTACTTCAAAATTTTGTGTTAAACAAATAGTCTAGATCTTTTAGACATGTATACTGATGTCTTGGAAGTCCAGGGTTTCCTTTAAAATACTAATACAGCAGTAAATAATGTGGAAAATAAGACAGGCCATGAATTGGCATTAGCTGAGAACAAACAATGGGTATGTAAGGGCTCATTATATTACTTCATCTACTTACGTGTATGTCACAAGTTCTTTATAATCAAACATTTTAAATGCTTTCCAGCCACCAAGCTGTTGTTTATAATGTTCTCACAGCCTATGACACACTTCCCTGCTACCAAATGAGGTCTCTGTAACCCTCCTTTGGCTGCTCCAGCCTGCTAGGCTTCTCCCTCCTTCAAGGTCACCCTTTGTTCATATGCACATATCTAATAGGAAGAGAAATCGAAAATCAGTGCACTAAGCCTCTATGTGAAGATGCTAGGGGAAAAGCCAAGAAGTTAAACCCAAATAGAGTAGAAAGTAAACACACTGTTGCGATTATATAAGATTAAACTTTGTCCTTCAAAACGGGTAACCTGAGAGTTAGCTCTGATGTTCCCACCTATAATCCCTACACTTGAGAGGTTGAGGCAGAAGGACTGCCATGAGTTTGAGGCCAGCCTGGGCTTTATAATGAGTTCAAGGACAACCTGAACTACATAATAAAACTATGTTAAAAAAACAAAAATATTGATAATCCATGGCATATTAAAACTGTGATGTACCAAAAACTTTCCAACTGTGCAGACGCAAAGAGGGCAGTCTTCTCTGAAGACCTGGTGAAATGGCAGAAGCGCAGCAACAGAAGAAGTGAACCTTCCGCCAAGTTTACTACTGCAGTGTGGACCTCGACCAGGGGCTGGACATGTCCTACGAACAGCTGATGCAGCTCTATAGCGCTCGGCAGCGGAGGCAGCCGAACCATGGGCTTCGGTGGAAGCAGCACTCACTACTGAAACCTCTACACAAGGCCAGAAAGGAGGCACCACCCATGGAGAAGCTGAGGTGGTAAAGACACGCCTTCGCGACATGATTATCTTGCCCGAGACGGTGGGCAGCATGGTGGGTGTCTACAATAGCAAGACTTTCAGCCAGGTGGAGATCAAGCCTGGCATGATTGGCCACTACCTGGGCGAGTTCTCCATCACCTACAAACCAGTGAAGCACGGCCTGCCTGGCATTGGTGCCATTCGCTCTTCTGGTTTCATCCCCCTTAAGTAGCCACCTGGCCAATAAAACCACCAGTGCCCCCCCCCACAAAAAAACTTTCCAGAAAACATATAACTTGCAAAAATTGATATAAACAAAAAGTTAGAGCTTTTTCTCTGACAGTAAGTGGAATTTTGAAAAATTAAGAATAATTTTAAGTGCATCTTAAATTAAGATGAAGGAACTTTAAACATAATTTCAAATAATACTGGTAAAGTTTATTTCTGTCAAGTATCTGTGGAAGAAATAATGTTGATATCAAAATAATTGCAAGGAGAAGAAAAAGAGGGATGTGTTTTGTGTTAGCATAACTTTGACACAAAATCTGTATTTTTAAAAAGAAAAATTACTCAAAAATCACACCCATTAATATAGATCTAAAATTTCTAAATGAAATATTTTCAAAATGACCAAAGAAATATACAAAGATAATTCTACTCCATTCAGTATGATGTTGGCTGTTAGTTTGTCATAGATGGCTGTTATCAGATGGGAATTGTTGGAATTTTTCAAATGCTTTTTCTGCAGTTATAGAGATGATCTTAGGGTTTTTGTCTTTGGCTCTGTTGATATGGTATATTGATTTGCACATGCTGAACCATCCGTGCATCCCTGTGATGAGTCCTACTCTATCACTGTATATAATTTTCTTGATGATTTGCTGAAATCTGTTTGCCAGTACCTCACTGAGAATTTGTGCATCTATACTCTCTAGGGAGATTGGCTTGCCAGTATCTTTTTTGGTTGGATCTTTCTCTAGTTTTAGTAACAGGGTAATGTTTGGTTCCAGGAATGAATTTGGGAGTATTGCTTCTCTTTCAATTTCATTAAACAGGTTGAGAAGTAGCAACATAAGATCTCTAAATTTTTTGTAGAATTCAGCAATATAGAATTCAGGGCCTGGGCCTTTCTTTATTGGTTTCATTGACTGGTATTAGTTTATTTATAAACATTTAGAATGTTTATATCTTCTTGACTCAGCTTTGGTAATTCATATGTACCTAGGAATCTGTCCATTTCTGCTATGTTTTCCATCCTATTAGAATACAGGTTGGCAAAGTAGGTGCTGATGATCTGGCTTTCTGCAGGACCTGTTGTGATTTCACCTTTTTCATTCCTAATTGCATGGATTTGAGTCTTTTCATTCCTTTCGCTAAGGGTTTCTCAACTTTAATTTTTTGAAGAACCAACTCTTTGATTCATTGATTCTTTGTATTCTTAGTCTCCAATGCATTAATTTTGCTTTGATCTTTATAATTTCCACCCTTGCATAAACCTTGGGCTTTACTTGTTCTTCTTTTCCTAGAAGCTTGCAATTCAACATTAGGTTATTTGAGCTTGCTCTATTTGTCGGTTATGGGCACTCACCACTATAAATTTCTTGCACAGGATTGCTTTCACTGTACCATAAGTTCTGGTATGTTGTATTAGGATTATCACTTAATTGTGGAAACTATCTAATTTCTCTTTTAATTTCACCTGAGACACACTGGTTCAGGAAGGTGTTATTTAATTTCTATGTGTTTATGAAGCTCTTGTGGTTCATTTTGTCATGGATTTCCAATTTCATTGCACTACAGAACCCAAAAGAAATACCAAAACAGAAATAAACTTTCAAACAAATGTTCTTAGTAGATGTCTATATAATATTCCATTACACAACATCAGAATACATTCTTCTCAGCTGCATGAGACATTCTTCAAAACAGACCCCATACTGTCTCATAGAACATGATTAAATACAAAGAAACTGAAATTATCCCATGCATATTATCAGACTATAATACATTCATACTGATGTTATAACTGACAGTTATTGATTTATCTTTCTTGTGCTATTTTTTTGTTGCTATCCGCCCCCCTTTCTTTTTTTAATTGCTTGTCTTGCCTGGTCAATTCATTTTGCTGGGTTTTCTGGAGTTGTAATCCTTATGTCTTTTTAAAATATCCTTCAGAACATTCTGGAGTGCTGGTCATATATTTCCTTAGGTGTTGTCATGAAAGTATCTTATTTCTCTACCAATTTTGAAGATAGTTTTGCAGGATACATCAATCTGGAGTGAAGACTTTTCTTTTCGGGTTTGAATTATTTCACTCTAAGCTCTCCTTGAGTTGGGCTTTTTTTTTTTTTTAAGATTTTATAATATTCATGAAAAAGTGAAGTGCAGAGTGTAGGAAATCTGTTCACATATTAGAGACCCAAAGAATCCAGCTGAAAGCCTGGATCCCATGGCAATGTCTTGCAAGAATCCAAATGAAGACCTAGAGCCCAAGACAATGTCCTCCAGAAGTCCAGCTAGAGGCCTAGTGCCATCACAATGTCTCATATGTCTATATCAAGGATCTGCACTGTGAAGGCCCCAAGGTCAGTGGTGGAAGCCAGAAGTCTGTGCTGGTGGGCTGAGTGATCTGCTCAGGAGCAAGGAAGAAACATTCAAAAGAACCACAGCCATCCTCAGTGACAGTGAGCTCCTGAGTCCATATCAGGAAAGCCAGAATGACAAGCTTCTCCAGAAAGAATCAACAGCACACCTCCTTCCTCTCCAGCTTGTGATGTTGGTAACAATCCTCAGGTGGGCCTTCCACACCCAGCACCATCCTGAATTTAGTTCATCTGAGTGTTACACTTTGACCATTTGTCGATCCACCACACACTGGAAAAGGTTGACTGGTACATCTCCAAATACAGTTCTCTTGAAAACACTCAAGACAATCATACAAACAAGTTTCAGCTAGAGTATTTTAGAGGGGCCCCCAAATTCACAAAAATGCCAACAGTACTTGTAACTAAGGTCCCTAGCCTAACAATAAATGCTTTTTCTCTTTATGCAAACAAGATAGCATCTACAACACTTGAGCACCGGATAGGTTTGTCCTTTTTTCCCAGTATCCTAGCCCCAGACCTTTCCCAAAACAGAAATCACATCATTGTTCCCTCTGCCACCCAGGTGAGGACCTATGGACTTGAACGATGCATGGCCAGGAATCCACTACTGAAACACCTTGGTGCTGAAATCTCTTACACAGTAATAAAGAAAATATCTTCCCAGGAACCATCAGGTCTATCAGCAGTCCATTATCTAGCTGTACATTCAGTTGTCCAAGAGGGTTTGTTGTAATACAGCCTTCAAGTCAACCCAATACACAACAGAGGGTGAGAGATAAAACTATTTAGCACCTGGGCTCCACTGGTATTTTATGTCTCTCATAAAACACAGTAGGGATTAAATAAAAGTTACTAGACTTAGTGGCTCCAGATTTTTTTAAATTGGACAGAATAGAGGAAACAGTGAAGGGAGAGGACACATGGTATGCAAGAGGTTCTTTTATTATACAGGTACTTCAGAGACCCAAACTCTTTTCTTCCATCCCACAGGAACCACGGCTTGGGGAAGGGGATGAGATCATTGGATTAGTCACCAGCACTGTTATCACCATTGCCAGAAAGGTACAGGATAGACATCATGGAATCAGAAAGCTTGCTGGCAATTTTGTCTGTACGCTTCTGCATCTTCTTATTCTTCAGGGCAGATGCCAGAACCTGGCCCTGTTACAGGGGGTCTGTCTCTATAATTCTCTGCAGAACTGGGCGACGGTCCACTGAACTGACCTCTACCACATTATTGCTCTTGGTGTGGTGGTGGTCGACATTGCGTTTAGCCCATCCCACTTGATAATAGTTTGGATTGGCATGACACCCAGCAAGATCTCCACTCTGATATACGGTAGTTATATTTTCAATGGCATCTGGTATTTTCATCACTGGAGAATGCAGCCTCTTGATCTCCATTTCAAGTGGGTCTATGTCACCCAAAAGCTCATCAGATTCTCCTGTGGCCAAGCATTCCATGGTGTCTTCATTGGCCTGCTCAATATCCTCAATGTCAAAGATCTCAGTCATCTCCTTAACAATCTCAGCACTGAGATGAGTAGGCAGAGTGTGCGTGGGTGGTGGTAGTATATAGAAGCTGATCTTCCCACTCACCCAGTCACCCAGGACAGCTTTGGCAGCCTGCTCTTGACTATATAAGCCTCCCTTTTTCTTCCTTCCTAAGCGGTGGGCCACTGCAGTGAGAAAGTGCTCAGTAGTCTGGAACCCAGATACACCATAATAGTTGGAAAGTTCCTCCAGACTGCAGTGCTTCAAGATAGTCTCCACTGGAGTCACAGGGTCTGCCAGCTTCTGCACATCGATGCAGTTGCGCAGGATGGCACCCACCTCTGAGTTGGGTCCTGGGACAATGCCTGGGGCATCCAGCAGCCTGATAAACTTATCCAGGTAGACCTCCTGCATGAATTTAGTTACCCCAGGAACAGCTCCCACACTGCATGCACGGCTGCGCTTCAGGCTATTGATCAGGCTACTCTTCCCAACATTGGGAAGTCCCACAACACCCACACGAATGTGGGTACGCACTTCACCCAAGAGGCAATAGTTCCCCAGAACCCTCATGAGGTTTTCAGCTCCAAAGCAGGCTTTGCTTTTCAGCAGTGACTCAGAGGCTTGCTCCACTGGCACACGGCACCGATTCAATTTCTTGACCTGATGCTGGGTGCTGGCTTTGAAAGCCACTGTTGGCAGCTCATTGCAAAGGTAATCTAGCCATTTCGCCACAACCTCTTTGGGAACCAGGTCAATTTTGTTCAAAACAAGGACCAGCTTCTTGTTGCCTTCTGCCTGAAAAACAGCCTCTTCCATTTGGAAACAGCGACAGCCCAATGGGTCTCTGGCATCCAGGACTTCCAGAATCACATCAGAGTATTCCACCACCTTGCGGAACTCCCTGTAAAAAGCCCTTCTTGAGGCCTCATCATCCAACTGAGGAAACCTATTTAATTCCTGCAAAACTTCCTCCTTGCGTTCAAACTCCTCCTGACGTCTCAGGACATCCTGACAGTAATTCTCAATGGTTCTGTGCTTGTGTTTCTCTTGCTCCCGGGCAGCTTGCTGCTTCTCCCTCATCTCCTCAACCCTCTTCTTCTTTAATGCCCCCTCTCGGCTGGCGTGATCATTGCAGTGAACAAAACGGGAAGTGGAAGACACTCTGGAGGTTGTTTTCTTCCCATTTTGCTTTGCAGGCTTCTTACAGCCTTTGGAACCTTTACCTGACTTTTTAGTTTTTTGTCTAAATTTCATGATGATCAACCAGCTTGGAAACAGGTAGATTCAAATCTGCCCACTTTCTTCCTACACTTCCGGCGTAGACCAGGGAGGACAAGGTAGCGTGGTGTCACACGGCTGACGGAACAGAGCTGCGTGACTCGCTAGTTTGGGACTTCGGGATCTCAGCCTGGAGGCACGAATCTCCACCCCCCCTGCGTCATCCGCGGGGCAGGGCCGTGTAGGCGGGCTCCAGGTCACGCCCTCTTCTTCGCCTTGCCGGCCCCGCCTCCTGGCTGCAAGGTGCCTAAATAGCTGAAAAGGGGAGGAAGAAGGTGGAGAAACAGAGAGGTTAGCTATGGCACTGGTCCTGTGGCCATATAACACACAAGCAAAATGAAATCTTGTCTGCTGGCTTCTGTCTGGAATTAAATATTATGTGCCTAACTGTTAGGGAGCAGGCCTTCGCTGTCTGAATCAGAGGAGGGTGGGGGTTGGTGTCTTTGCCGGGAAGATGGCCGAGTTGGGGGTTATGTTGCAAAGTCTCCTGTGATTCTGATGGGTTTTCTTTTATAACTGACTTGCTTCTTTTCTTGACTAGCTTTTAATATTCTGTCCTTGTACTGAATTTCTAGAATCTTGATCATTACATGCCTTGGTGTAATTTTGTTTTGAGAGAGGGTCTCAACAGACAGGTCTTGAACTATTTATCCCAGGCTGGCTTCAAACTTGTGGCAATCCTCTTGCATCAGCCTCCCAAGTGCTCACATTATAGGTGTGTGCCACCACACCTGACTTAGTTTTTTTTCTCTTTTATTAATTTTTCTGAGAAAAGGTTAGTAGGACAGTTTGTTGGATATTGTTGTCTTCATAGTAGTTATTCATAGTACAAGATGCAGACAGGATATCCTGTCCAAATACTATTACTACAAATCTTTCTTCTCACTGAACTAAGAGAAAGTAGCTGTAGAGATTGCAAGTTTTTTTTTGTTTGTTTGTTTGTTGTTGTTGTTGTTGTTGTTGTTTTTTTTTTTTGTGGTACCGGGGATTGAACTCAGGACCTTGCACTTGCAAGGCAAGCACTTATTCTACTGAGCTATCCCCAGTTTAGTTTTATTAAGGCTAGTTGGAGTTTTATATGCCTCACTTAACTATATGTCAAAGTTTTTCCCTGCTTGAGAAATTTTATGCATTACTTCAGCAAACAGGTTTGGCTTTTTTTGTTTTTTGAGTTTTTTTGTTTTTTGTCAGTTGTACTGTCCCCTGCTTTTTCATTGATTCCAATCAAGTTTATGTTATTTTTCTTTGCATTGTCTAGCACCTGACTGATTTTTCATGGTCCTTTGCTGTTTTAAAGAAATCTTTCTTTTCATGATCACAAACTAGAATTCTTCTATATCTGATATTCTGGCCTCATGTTGGCTCATTCTGCTGCATACGCTTCAATGGAATTTTTAATGTCCTGGATATTTTTGAATTAGTTTCATAAATTCCATTTTTTCCTATGTTGGGTGTTCATGGTTTCTATCATTTTGCTAAGCACCTCTATTCTTTTATTTGTATCTCCTCTAGAGTCACTAAGCATATTTTTCACTATGATCACCATCTCTGTAGTTATTTGAGAAATTATTTGATTTGATTTTTTTTTTCTAAACTCTCATTCATCTGCTCAGTTACTTTCATTGTTAACACTTCAGAGTCCAGACAAATAGCTTTCAGATTGTTCTACTTAATTCACTCCTGGCTTTGAATTTGCTGAACTGCACGTCTGGGGTTGCATCTTGTTTAAGTGTTTTCTCATAGCATCAGGGAGATGTCTGAGTAGAATAAGCACTTCCCTGGCAAGTGCAAGGGCCTGAGTTCAATCCCCGGTTCCACCAAAAAAAGTGTTTTCTCATTTGCTTTCTTTGCCTAATTCCTAGATTGATGCATATAAATTGCATAGGACATGTAGTTTTGTTTCTAGTATTTAAAACACTTAGGAAATGACCACTTCTCAGAAATATCTTCCAGACGTAGCTGGCTCTTGGATTTTGAGTCTGTTGCAAGATCCTGCCCTTTCAACTTATTGGGTATGAGAAGTTGCTGCCTACTTGCCCCATACCCTAGCTCTTAGGCACTGCACTACAGTATTGTTTATGACCCTTAGGCAATCTCAGTCTTGGTAAACCAGGAAGAATTTTTAATGTTCTGGATATTTTTGAATTAGTTTCATAAATTCCATTTTTTAAAACCCATTTTTTAAAAAAACAATTGGTAAGAACAATTTGTAAATGTTCTAATACAAATAACATAACATAATTGTTATATTAATATAACACTCACTGGGCCTGCGTTGTATTGTGTAATAACAATAACATCAAACACAGCCCAGAAGATTTGCCACCTTTAACCATACGAGTCACATTTGCAGTTCTATAACAAAATCTAAACTGTACCAGAAAATTGTATACAGCAAACATGCCTTCAATATGGTGATTTACCCTCAGGGGAGAAAATTCAAAAGAGTTTAGGTAAAAAATAGAGAAATAGAAGAGAAAGAGATTAGAAGCAAGGCTAAAAGAAAAATAAGATTACACAAACTTTGGGAAGCTGATGAAGAAGACAAGAAAAAAAGAAGGAAGAAATAAAAACAAGAACAAAACAGAACAATAAAAGTCAAAACATTGCTCTTTCCACCATCTTTCTGTGCCGCCATAATGGTGCGCGTGAAAGTCCTGGCTGATGCTCTCAAGAGCATCAACAATGCCAAAAAGAGAGGCAAATGCCATGTCCTCATTAGGCCATGCTCCAAAGTCACTGTCCAGTTTCTAACTGTGATGATGAAGCATGGTCACATTGGCAAATTTGAAATCATTGATGATCACAGGACTGGAAAAATTGTTGTGAACATCACAGGCAATTAAACAAGTGTGGCATGATCAGCCCCAGGTTTGATATACAGCTGAAAGACCTGGAAAAATGGCAGAATGACCTGCTCTCAACTTGTAGTTTGGTTTTGATATATTGACAACCTCAGCAGGCATCATGGATAATGAAGAAGCGCAACGAGAGAGAGCACAGGCCCGGCAAGTAAGTGAGATGACCCAGGGCCGCGGGATCCTGAATAGACTCAGAGCGCAGGCCCACAGGCCCAGAGAGTGAGTGAGACAACCTGCGGCCCTCCGGATCCTGAAAAGACCCAGAGCGCAGGCCCCCGAGTGAGTGAGAAGACCGAGGGCCATGGGATCCTGAATAGACCCGGAGCTCAGGCCTGGAGAGTGAGTGAGACGACCCCGGGAGCCCGAGGATCCTCATTTGACCCAGAGTGCAGGCCCAGCACGTAACC
>NW_004524603.1:15077038-15085521 GCF_000260255.1 Octodon degus
ACTTACAATTTATTTAAAAGACACTATCTTCTCCTAGTATTAGAAACTTTTAAAAGTATAAAAAAAAATTATCCTTTAAAGTGAATCTGAAGCAAGGGGAAGTGTTTTGAGGGAGATTAATGGCAATGTATAATTAAACATTTACTGTATTTTTAACAAAAATAAATAAATAAATAAGCGCGACGAAATCACACAGGAGAAAAAATCCTGGGATTCTTTTTCTAAGGATGTAAAACACAAATAAAATGCCTCAGCTGAAAAAAAAATAAACCAAAGTCAAAACATTGACACATATAAAGATAAGAGCAATCAAGAAAATGAAAATATAAATAATAACAGAGAAAAGAAAATAAGAAAAAAATTGCGCACTTCAAGATGTGTCTCTGGTAGACAAGGTGGGGAGACAGAGTCCAGATCCATGTTGATTGATCCCAGTAAGTCATCTTTAGACTGACAGCAGAGCAGTGGAGAATCCTGGTGAATCTGCACCTTTATCTCCACTGAAGTTCGGGCTGGTTTCTGGATATGATGCTGGAACTTGATTTATTTAGCCTGTATACTCCATGTGCCTCCTGCTGACTAAACTGGGCTCCTTGCCACCTTTAACTCAGCCCCTGGCCTTCCAACTTGAACTTGCAGCCTCACCCTGACAAGAAGAGCTACTAAATGGAGCTGGGCCACAGCTGTTCTGAGTTTGGAGCTTAGGTGGCCCCTTTCCAATACGGCCACCAGTCAACTGCCCTCTCCAGATAACTAATCAGCCTATGCAGTCTGCTATATCCACTGCTCTGTTCAACTGGTATGTTTCTCTGCGGAGGCCTCTGAGGTCACCAGCAGTCACCATGCACTAGCAGAGCCCCCCTCCCACCCACACAGTGAATCTGGGCTCAAGGAGAAAGTGCCACCTGCCACCTCCTTCTTCATTGAAGTCTCTCACTTCACTCTCCCTATGGGCTTCAATTCTCACTTCAGAACTTTCCTGGGTCCCAGACACCCACTTCCCTCCTTCTCTTCCTCACATTGCTATATTCCAGGGTTTAGGTATCCAGTCTTGGAGAGGCTCTTTCCATGCTGCTCAACATTTTGCCATCTTCCTGGAAGTGGTCAAAAATAACTGTATATCACAAGCAAGCTGAGTTTATTCCAAGAATGAAAGATACCTTTATTATTGTTTTTACCACAGTAATGGGGGGGGGGTAAAAACCATGATACAAATGGCCAACAAATATATGATAAAACATTCAACATCTCGCCTCAAAAGAAACCAAAAATAACTGTATTTTGCAAATGGGACCAAGAGATGAAAGGAGGGGAGAAGCACACAAAGCGAAGGGAAGGGGGATTTTAAAGAAAGAATTAAGATGCACCTACTCCTTACAAGAATGTGATCATTATGTACTGCAAACGTAGTAATTTAAAAACTAAAATTTCAAAAGATGATTAGGAAGAATCAATACTATTTTGTGCTATAAAAGTTATACCAACTTAATGTTTGTGTTCATAAATAAAGGTTTATTGGGATAAAGGAAAAATAATAGAACAGTTTTAAAGTATTTGAAATGAAAATTGAAATATTTTTATATATTTAATCAAGGATAAAAGTATGAGCTATCAAAAATTAATCTGTCCCACTAAAACATAATTTTTATTTTAATAAGAGTCACAAAGTATAAACATGTCAAAAGATGAAATAACATCAGGATTGAGGTTCTTATATGCACCATAATAGAATTTGATAAGTGTGTTGCATAGGATAAGCTAGATCAAGTGGCAGTAACATACAACAAAAGTATAATTTAAACCAACAAAGGTTCAGCTCTATTTGAGCTGTATTTCCATCCTGGCTGGAAGAACAAAATCTATTCAGCCAAAATCTCTCAGGGGCCCAGACTGACGGAGCAAGAATTCACACTGTCACAGAGAGAATGCAGGTATTTCATAAGGGTAATTAAATGCCTTGACTAGAGGTAACACTTTACTCTGTTCATAACTCATTGTCCCGAATAAGTCACACAGCCCAGCCCAGTCTCAAAGGTACCATGAAATATAACCTATGCAGAAGGGGATAGGACTGGAAAGACGTGACTGTACCAGTGATTATTATTATACACATCCAATTTCACGATGAGTGGTTTAAAGAAAGCAAAAGTATTAAATAGTTGGTCTTAGTGTGTTGTATAATGTTGCTGTATAACAAACTAATTTTTATACATTTTCATTCAAAACCTCAAACATGCTTGTTTATGACCTCATTGAAATTCTTTCATTAATAAAAGCTAGTGGGAAAGGATCCTTTATTAAGCTAATGACTAGACCTAAATATTTAATTTTCCTACAGTGTATGACAAAGCACTGTGCTATAGTATTAAAATATATGTAATATTTTAATGATAAATCTATCCTTTAAGAGGAATACATTTTAGGATGTCATCATTTTGATGTGAATCAAGCAAATGTTAATAACATGCTGTTTATTAGACATTTAGTGTTTCAAGAGATTCATTTAATTGCCTTTTGCTCATATATATTATGTAGTCTATTTGCCATTTTTAAAAAATGATATTAAAAGTATAGTTTCTGTAGAGAAATATCAGTGGATGCTAATTTTCTCCCCATCTGTACTTATGGGTGTTAGTACAACTGCTTTACTAGTTGCAAAGCCGTATTATCAGAGTAAAAGTGTATTTGTAAACTAATGGAGCTGAAGATTAGGAATAAAACCATTTTCTTACATTAATATAAGTAAATAAAATTATACATGACTTTTTCAGGTTCCTTTAGTATAATACGGAAAATATGAAGGTCTCTGAAGATAATCTACACTGAATTTCTAATCATCACTGTTGCTAACCCCTACTACTTCAGCCATGAAAGGCTGTTTTTATTTCCAGATAATGATATGTCCTAAGGATAAGATTGAAGATAGTTGTAAAGAATTATTTAAGTACATAGAAAAACTGGAGAGTTAAATACCTTCTTCAGTGTTGGCTTTGCTCTCACCACTCTCTTTCAATTATATTGAACTTCTTAATGGAGAAAGGAAGAGATGCTATGATTAAAGGAAAATTACTATTACTCCCATCACTAACATTCACCCAGATATCTTATTTCACAAAATCACAACAAATACCCAGCCATCCTATATCTGGTGGCAATAGTTTACGAATAACTGCAATGCATGTAATACAGGAGGAGATACGAAGCTTAAGATCTATGGTTCCTTGCTTGATTAATCAATCATTAAAGGAAGCATACCTCAAAAACCATGAAGTCCATGTGAGCACTTGTTCTCCTTAATAGTATAGAACATTTGCCATAGAGAATGACAAATAATGAAATTACTCATAGTAGGGGCTTTCCATTTTACCACAACCAAGATTAAGTGTCTTAGTTACTTTTCTCACTGCAGAGACAAAAATACCTGACATCCAAAGTTAAAGTGGGAAAGGTTTATTTAACTCAGTTTATAAAGGTTTCAGTCCATAATCAGCTGGTGCCAAAGAAGGGTGGCATATGACAGAGGGAAAACAGTTCACGGTAGTAGAAGATAACCAAAGGAACAAGAGAGCCCTTTTGATCTTATCTAGGCTGCTGGGATTAGGACAGTGCCAATCCAATCACTGATGGACTGATCTAACAATCATCCACCTTAATCCCACGCAGCACCCTTAATCCCAGCATTCATTGGAATCAATCACACACTCTAGATTTAGCCACTTCTGAAGAAAAAACCCTATGACCACATGAAAATTTGGGGGAACACCTAGACACAAACCATAACATTTGGCCTCTGATCCCCCCACTCATGGACATTCCTTTATGCAAAAGGCATTTACTTCATTCCAAAGAGTTGCCAAAGTCCCAACAGTTTAAGAATTGCTGAAAAGTCCAAGTCCCAAGTCTTCTCTGCTATCTAAGGCAAACTCTTAGCTGTAAACCCCTGTATAAATGAAAAGAAAGTTAAACACTTCCAATATTCAATAAACATTTCCATTGCAAAAATTACAAACGGGAGATACAAAGGAATGAGACCAAAGCAAGTCCAAAATTCAGCAGAGCAAACATTAAATTCTGTAGTTCCATGTACAACATCCAAGGCAATATGTGCAAAATGTGAACTCCAAAGGGCTGGAGTGGCTCCACTCCCATGGCACTGGTGGTTGTAGCTCCCATGGCTTCTCTTTTGGGCCTACTCTGCTCCCTTCTTCCAGTTTTCCTTAGATGAACTTTCTTTAGGTGATCCACACTCCTGGCTTCTCTGAATTTCTGGGGTCTCCACCATACCTTTGGATTCACACCCACAGCTTCACACATTGCCCTCTCAGGGGCACACTGCCTAGCTTCCAAGGCCTTCTTCTGAAATCAGGGTGGAAGCCTTCCTGAGCCCTGCCCATAACTCTTACATTGTACACGTGCCCCAAATCAGCACAACATGAATAGGATGCCAAGGTCTGCTGCCAGCTGGAACAGTAGCCAGGCTTCCCTTTCTCTTGGTTGTAGGTGTCAAGTGCCTAGATCACTGGACACTCTAAATTCAATTCTGAGAAATAAATTCTCTATGCCACTGCCATTTTGGAACACGGTGCAGCCACTACTATTCTGGAACACGGCACTCTGGGGTTCTCTTTTCAAAGCAAAGTCTTCCACTTCTGCAATTTTGAGGGTGTAAAAGGTGGACTATGGCTGCTTCTTGTGATGTCCTCAGGCCATCACTTCTTTTCTCCTATTCCTTCTCAACAATTAAGATCTCCTCTGCTCTGTATAGACAGTCCACAATGTTACTGAAGCTTCCTTTTGGCCAAACTTACAATACTTTATTTCATTCTGCTAGGACCTTTGCTCTTGATTATTAACATAGATTTGGCTAAAATACCCCAACAGTAGTGACGCCACTGCCTCAATATTCAACTGCCTTGAAATCTCTTCTATAAGATTAGTCCACCACCCTTAACCTCAGTCTCAGTCTTCAACCATGAGCAAAACATAGACAAACTTTCTGCCAAGCCTATTTGGACTCCAACAGCCAAAGCAGCTCTTTTCTTCCACAGAAACCTCTCAAACCTGGTCGGTCGGTCTGTCTGTCTCTCTCTCTCTCTCTCTCTCTCTCTCTCTCTCTCTCTCTCTCTCTTTCCAGGGGAAAAAAGTATATATTTAGAATTAGCCAGCTGGACTCAGTTTAGATGATCCCAATTTTGTTGGCAACATCCAGTGTATCATAATTGGGAGCCAGTCGAACATATGCCTTCTTCTCTCCATCAGGCCTGATTAGGGTTTTGACCTTAGCAACATCGATGTCATAGAGCTTCTTTACAAACTATTTGATTTGGTGCTTATTGGCTTTGACATCCAAAATGAACATGAGTGTGTTGTCCTCTATCTTTTTCATGGCTGACTCTATGGTCAAGGGGAACTTGATGATGGCATAGTGGTCAAGCTTGTTTCTCCTGGGGGTGCTCTTCCGAGGGTATCTGGACTGCCTCCAGAGCCACAGTATCTTGGGATGGTGGAAGGTGGGTGATGTTTGTATCTTCTTTTTGTGGCTGTGGATGCCTTTCAGCATGGACTTCTTGGCCTTCAAAGCTTTTGCTTTAGTTTCAGCTTTTGGAGGGGCAGGAGCTTCCCTCTTCACCACTGGCTCCATCTTGGTAAAAAGGCTCTCTCCCCGAATCTGGTCTTAACTAGCCTTCTGGTCTTCTGAACTCTAACCAGAATTTCCCACACAGAACAGCCTAAGGTGTTCCAGTTCTATTTTTTCAGCTGGCATCTCTGAACATTCCAAACTCTTCCCTCAAGGCATTCACAAAGACCTGTGAACCATATAGTGAGGTATAGCCACAGGAATGACCCCTCTTCTGGTACCAAATTCTTAGTTACTTTTCTCACTGCTGAGACAAAATACCCAACACCCCAAATCAAAAGGAGAAAGGTTTGTTCAGCTCAGTTTGTAGAGGTGTCAGTCCATAGTTGGCTGGCTCCAAGGCAGGATGGCACATGCAAGAGGGACAACAGTTCATGGCAGTGGAAGACAACAAAATCAACAATGGAACCTTAGCAGCATCTTTCTGCACCTTTTATACTCAAGCCAGGCTACTGGGATTAGGTCAGCGCCAATTCAATCAGTGGGCTGATCCAACAATGAGCCACTCTTAATCCCAACACCTTTAATGCATTACACCAACAATCACACACTCCAGATTCAGTCATCTCTGAAAAAGGACCATCTAAAACTGCACAATGCTTTGGGGTAACATCTAGACCCAAACTATAGCAGAATTGCTTTATTTTGTGACCTGATGTACACACACTTATTATTTCATGAAATAATAATTACCCCCACCTATGATGTACTATGATGTTTCTTATCTAATGTCCTTTGACGCTGCCCTTGACCCAATAAATTAATATCATAACCAACTATGTTAGTCAACCTTCCATTACTGTAACACACCAGAGATAAGGCAACTTTCAAAGAAGAAAGGTTTAGTTTGGAGGAGTAAGTCATTACTTTGCACCTGTGGCAAGGCAGCACATCATGGCAGGGAGCCTGTGGTCGAGCAGAGAGTCAATATACCTCAAGGCCAAAATGAATAAAAGCAGAGGAAGAGGCTGAGGTCATCATATCTCCTTCAAGAACACCACCTGCTGATGACCTCCTCTAAAAGATCCTAGTACCCCACCTCTAAAAGATCCATCACCTACCTCCCTATAGCACCAGCCTAATAACTAAACCTTTACCACATGGGCTTTGGGGATACTCAAAATTCAAACTATAATGCTAACCAACCATTGATTCTCAGCCCACAATGAGAAAATAAGCCAAAGAACATAGAAATAAATACAAGGTATAAAACCTGACTACAAATCAACCTCTGATTATAAGCAGTATCCTTAAAGAACCAGCGGCCTAGAGGTACAAGTGAGTAAGTCAAGGCCTGGCAAGGGCAATGTTCACAGAAGTTTAGGTGTTTGTTTTTTGTTTTTTGTTTTTTTTTAATTTCTTTTATGTATCTAGTACAGGGTCCATAGGGTGTACAGGATTTCACTATGTAGATCAGACTTACAGTGATTCTCCTGTTTTCAGCCTCCCAAGCACTGGGATTACAGGTGTGCGCCACAACACCCAGTCTAAAAGTTTAGGTTTTTGGTTTTTGTTTTGGGGAGGAAGTGGGGTGAGACAGGGACTATGTAGTTCAGGCTGGCCTTGAACTCACTATGTAGCTCTAACTGTCTTTAAACAAAGTAATCCTTCTGCCTCAGCCTTCCAAGCTCTAGGATTACAGGCATGTTGCACTACACCTAGCCAAAGTTTAAACTTTATTAACTTAGTTTTTTAGTTCTTAATATTCCAACATTCCTGTTGGTCAGTAAGAATCTGGCCAATTCCAGGAGTATGCTTGTTCCAGCTCTGCTGCAGGGTGAAAATTTTTCCTCCAAAATAAAAGGTTTTAATCCTCAGATTTTTCAAACATTATCCTATATTGGAAAGGGCTTTTAAAAGAAAAAATTTATTTATTTATTTATTTGGTACAGGGTCTCCCTATACAACTTGGACTCATAGCGATCCTCCTGTCTCAGCCTTCCCAGAGCTGGGATTGTAGGCGTGCACCACCATGCCCGGTTTCAGTGGCTGTAATAGCATGCAGTACCAGGGATCAATGGGTCCTTCTGCTTGCCAGGCAGACACGTAGACCACAACGCTATCTATCTCCCCAGCTAGAAAAGGGCTTTTGAGTATGTGATTAAATCTCTTGCGCTGGAGTATCTTGGGTTAACAAAGTGGGCCCTAGATGCAACTGTATGGGAGGGAAGCTCTTGGGGATTTGTTGTTGTTGTTTTGCTTTGCTTTTTGTTTTTCAGTACTAGGTATTAAGCTCAAGTCCTTCTGAGTGAGCTACATTGCTAGCCTTGTTTTAAACTTTGAGACAGATCTCAATACATTGTTCATGGTGGGCTCAAACTTGTGATCCTCCTGCCTCATGACTATCAGAGTACAGCAATGACAGGTACATGCCATCATTTCAGGATACATGGCTCCTTATAAGGGAAGCAATGGGATCTCTAGCCCAAACAGGAAGGGACAATAAGAAGAATCAGGACAACATTTGAAGATGCTGGCCTTGAAGTGATGTGGCCACAAGCCAATGAATGGCAGCAGCTATCAGTAGGTGGAAGAGCCAAAGAACTGATTCTCCCCTGCAATCTCTGGAGGGGCTACAGCTCTGTCAACATCCTGATTGTATTATAGTGATAATGAATTCAATCATCTGACTTCCAGAATAGAAAAACAAATTTTTGCTAGGTCACCAAGTTTGTAGCATTTTTGTTACAGCAACCTCTAGAATTTACTAGGAACCCCAAGAATTTGACTTATTAAGAGTCATAATAAGGGCTGGAGAGATGGCTCAGTGGTCTAAGGCACCTACTTAGAACAAGCTTGGCAAAGCATCAGGGACCACGGTTCAATCCCCCAGCACCACATGCCA
>NW_004524603.1:15085621-15091054 GCF_000260255.1 Octodon degus
AAAAAAAAAAAAAAAAAAAAAAAAAAAAAGACACTGTCTATACAGTGTCCAATAGCTTTAAAAAAAAAAAGAGTCATAATAAAAGCTCTTAAACAGTCACCGGCCACTCTTTTATTCTTTATGCTAGGACTCGGATATGGTTTAAGAGTATCCCCGAGACTCATGTGTTGAAATTTAACCCAACTGTGGGGCCTTTGGGAGGTAAGGATTCAATAAAGCCATTAGAATAGTCTTCACAATTGAATTCTGGTGGGTTTATAGTAAAACAGTGCCCACAGACCACACATACGCACACATGCTCCCTGTCTCTTGCCACGGCATGCACTGCACCATCTCGAAACTGCCAGCACCAGATGTGCCTCTCACCTTTGAAACAGAACTGTGAGACAAAGGAAATGTCTTTATAACATACCAAATCTGTGCTACTGTGTTGTTAACAGAAAATGGACTAATATATCTTGTTTCAAGAAAGACTGATGGTAGTTTATGGAGATTCACAAAGCATACACAAACAAGAGGCAAAATGGAAAAACAAGGAGCACAAATGGAGCCAAGAAGTTAGTGCAAATATAGCTGGCCCTCCATAACCACAAGCTCTGTGAATTCAACCAACCATGGATGGAAAATATCTGGAGGAAAAAATGTTATCTGTAGTGAATATGGACAGATATTTTTTCAGTCATTACTACCTTAACACAGTGTAACAACCATTTACACTGCTTTTACACGGTATTTGGTAATGTAAGTAATCAAGTGATGATGTAAGATACATAGGAAGCTATGCATAAGCTATAAGGTGTATGTAAATAATACATTCTAGGGGTTGGGGAGATAGCTCAGTGGTCTAAGTGCCTTTCCAGCAAAAGGGCCCTGGATCCCTGGTGCTGCTATGCCTTGCTGGCCTCAGAATCCAGGGCGTGACTATGACTACCCTGGCACATGCCTGTAATCCCAGTGCTGGGGAGGCTGAGACAGAAGAATCGCTACAAGTCCAAACTGCATAGCAAGACCCTGTGTTAAAATAAATAAAAATTTTTAAATACATTTTATATAAAGGACTTGAGCAGATACTTGCCTTCCATATCTGCAAGGGGGTCTAGGCCAAATATGTATGTGTATATGTGTGTGTATCTTAGTCAACTATAAATTTGGCTTTAAATCTTCCAAAAGTCAACATGTAAAAGAAGTCTTGTTTATACGACAAAAGGAGTATTAGATAAAAATAAGCCAAGTTCACAGAAACACAACACCCAAGTGAAATTCTGAGAACGTTTTTGGACTATAATTATGAATAGGATTCCCATAACCTCCGGTGTAAATGTAACTATAGTCATTACACCCAAGTTTATAACTCGCTCGCCAAGTGTACAATTCGCTGCGGATTTACCTTAAGAGTGAAACACCTACCAGCGTTGTGTAGTGGGCGAGTCAGAGACACAGACTCAACAGAGCCCTAAGCCTGCCAAGAGCAGGCAAAGAAGGCCTCCGGTAAATGATCCTGATAGCCAGAGGATGAGTAGTTAAGAGGAAAAGGAAGGAAATGGCATTCCTGGTGGGTTAGAACTAACCCTCGGCATCAAGTAACGCTCTGGGAAAACAGAAGGTCTGTGCCGAGTAGAAAGAGTGGGAGGAAGAAAAAAACCCTGCATTTCATCCTCCCATTATTGAGCGCATGCATCGCCACTGCTTTAGAGCTTATGGAGGCAGCTCTGCAACCATTCCCAACAAAACGAAGCCCACCTTCCTTCCAAAGGAGTAACCCTCCTTCCTTCTCTCCGGGTCCAGCCTAGCAACAGCAAGAGGCGCTCTCCTCACTGCGCAGGCGCTAAGGATGACCTCGAAGGCCCCACCCCAGGAGCGGAAGCCAGTCCTTCCGGGTCGTTAACAGGGCTCCGCTCTAGCCACCAAGCTTCCGTTTCTCTATTGTTCTCTGTAGCCGCCAGCCGGAGCTGAGACCGGTTAGGAGGGCGGGACTTCCGGGTCAGGGCGCGTGGGTGAGGAGGGGCAGGACCAGGTAAGGCTGTCCCGGGTGGTGCGGGTCTGCACTGAGCTAGCTAGCGGCGAGGTCCGTTAGAGTCCCTGCACGTACTCCTTGCTCGCACACTGGCCAGGAAAAGGACGAGTCCATTTACTTAGTTCCGAGGTTTCACGTGCATCGCACAACACCTCGGCCTTTTGCTGAAGTTGGGGGATATTACCCAACGAGGCACGCCCGCGTCTCTCCCGCTGTAATTTCCTCTGCGGCGCGGTTCTTCCCCAGATTGCCACAGTCGTGGCTCAGTTCCCCTGCTCATCAAATGGCCTTCTGCACGGTAGCTTTATGTAGGGCGTGCAGGTTACTTTTGTTACTATTTTAAGAAAAAATATTTTTGTGTGGCCCTGTGGATTCAGACGTGGGAAAATCTGACGCTTCTAAAGGTTCCATCACAGGGTTGGTAGGCAGGCAGGGGCTTAAGGATTGCTCTTGCTGCACTGGGCAAAGTTAACATATTCAGCGCCTTTTGTGTCTTTCTAACCCTATAAAATAATTGGTAGCAGGATTTAAAATAGAAAAGCGTTCTGATTCGGTTGTTTTTCTGTGATAAGACAGTGTGCGTTCCTTGGGTCCTCATCGGGGCAGGCGCTGGCCACGACTGTTTTCATAGCAGCCTCGCAATTCAGTAAGTAGTTTTTACTGTCCTGATTTAGCAGAATAAAGAACCGAGGCATTAGAATATGAAAATGACATGGCCATTAAAAGGCAAGAAGTCAACCAGCTTATCTACTTCGAAGCTGATGTTATCTGCTAAGCACTGGTCTTTGAAAATGTCTTCCCAGCAAAATTACAGAGGCATTTGCAGTTAAGCATACGGCTTTACAAGTTCAGAATGCAGAGGCACCTCCTGCACTTCATCCTCACCTTTCAGAGAGAAAAAGGCAACCCCAGCTCAACGCCAATTACTGAAATATAATGACTTTTTAAATGCATGAGGGGCCAGGGAGATGGCTCAGTGGGATAAGCACTTCCCTGGCAAACGCAAGGGCCAGAGTTCAATCCCTGGTTCCACCAAAAAATAAATAAAACCAATAAATGCATGAAGATGTATTTCAATAATGCACTGAAATTCATCAGAAAGATGAAAGAAACTTGCCCTGTTATGCCAAAGGGAAAAGAGTATGAGAATTTACATGTATGGGCTTGTTTTGCTTAGCATATGTGAATATTGTAATTTGTTCTGCTTAACATGGTCAACTGCAGTTATTGTTTCTCCACAAAACTATAATTTAGTTTCACATTTAAAGAAAAATGACATTTGAAAGCCACTATTTTGACCTCTTAAAATGCTTTTATGTGAATCAAAATCTAATTGACATGTAAATTATTTGCCTTTTACTTTAATGTCATGAACATGGTCATCATGTTCTCTTTTCTTTTAAGTAAAATAAGGAAATTTTACCAGAGTCCTGAAAAGGCCTAAGTAAGCGTTTTTCATTTTTTTAATTTAAAGCTAATAAACGAATGATCATTTGTCAGTCTTGAGACCAAACTTACAGCAAAACCTTTAGCCTATGTTTAAAAAAAGGGGGGGGGGGGACACATCAAGTTCCTCTGTCATTCCCTATCAGTGACAAGTGTCTGCTCTGTGGAAGGAAAATAGCAGTGGTGTTGGTAACTTTTAAGCATTTTCAGTTTCCCCTCGTTTAGCAAATGGTTCTTTGCTTCTATTACAGAACTCAGGTATAAAGGGGCTTATTCCCTTTCTCTGTCATAACATTTCAGGACTCAGGTTTTGTGGTATAACCATGTTCCAACTGATTTCTAATGTGATCCTACTACTTAGGAGTGATACATCCCAGTAATCCACCTTATTGCAAAATAGGCATGAAGATAGTTTAGCAATCTGTGATGGCCACGGTGACCACGGCCCTCTTAGCTACTTTTTGTGTTACCAAGGTGCCAGTGCCTCCTCCCCAGGTTTCTCTGATTCTCAGGCTTTGTAAGTGCAGAAACCATTGAAGGGAGGCACTGTACAGGCCTAACTTACAGTGTTTTTTTTTCTTTTCCCATGACTAACCAATGACAAGTAATCAACAGATGTGTCTGTGCGGAACATAGGAACATCAAACTTGCAAAGAGTTGAGTACCAGGAATTGAGCTCAGAACCTCGCACTTACCGGCAGGCATTGGACCGCTAGGCTATATCCCTGACCCCAGGAAGGTTTTACCTAAATTACTATCTTCTCTGTGCTACTTCATCATTTCTCACTGTAGTTCTCCAAGACAACTTTCAAATGTAAGGACCTCCCACCCCCAGCCCAATCTGCAAGCACTGTTTTCAGAAAAAGCCAGCCCAGCCTTTTTGACTGTTTACAAACCCAGCAGGTTTAATTTTGCTCCCATTGAGAAAAGATTAAGTCTTGACTATTGACTATAAAGAAATGGAATGATAAAATGTCTTCCCTGTTTGACACAGAACTCTTAGACATTATAGATAACTTTTTGGAATGTTTTTGTATTGAAATTTAATAAAACTTTAACACAGAAAAAAAAAGAAGAAAAGAAAAAGCCAGCCCAGATTTAGAGATGATAAGTAACCCTTAGAAACACAGGCAGTGTATGACAGAGCCAATCAACAGGATCCATGCCGCCTATTTTTAAAAAGCTTTGGAATTGAGAACATGAAAACATTATAGTACATTATAGTTCCCAGACCAATTACAAGTATCTGTAGAAAAGCTATGTGATTACAGTAGAAATATATCCTGATGTCGTAATGCTATATAAGTTAGACAAGGCATTGAAGAAATGGCTTGTTAAACTAGTGTGTGGAAAAGCAACTACTCTAATGGTGAAAGGAAGAGAAAAGGTAAAGCATGCAGTGAAACTTTGCAGCTTCCCAGGGGACTTGTGGACAATTTCAAGGTTTTTAGAGGTGTATGGTACTACTTTGTTACCAGTTTCTGTTTAGACATTAAATTGTTAATCTGTCATCGATAAAAATAGAACCGTAGATCCAACAGCACCAACCCAGTCCCATCCACATCCACATAATGGAGCAAGAGTTGGTTGAAAAATGGGCTGAACAGGGAAAAAGAGGTCTATAGTTTACCGGGGTCCCAGTTTACCGGGGTGGGGGACCCGGAGCTGATCTTTCTCCCTTCGCTGGCCTTCAGGTGGCACTGTTGGCCCATGATTGCTTGGTGTTCAGAATGAGAAAAGCTTTGAGCATGACTTTCAGCTTTTGGTCTCTGAATGCATCTTAAATGGGTATTAAGATGTCTTTAGTTTAGTCACTGAGTTTGTTTTCTTGCAAACACTATTGAAATTTTGCCAGGTGAACAGGGTCCCTGCCCACACCTGATCTACCTCTTAGCTGGTGTGTGGGATCCTGCTTTTGCTGCGAGTGGTAGTTTTTTGGCATTCTTATTTCCTCCCCTCTTGGGTTTTTGTTT
>NW_004524603.1:15091537-15092828 GCF_000260255.1 Octodon degus
AAATAAATAAATAAATAAATAAAAGTAATGTATAAAAATTTGAGGTACCATATCTGTTAAGGTTTTTTTGTTATAATTCTCCCCTTGGTTTTTCAAGGCAGGTTTATGCCTTTTTTGTTGTTATTTGGAAATCAGCTCCTTTTCATCCCAGCCAACAATAATAAATTCACATTCAGCTAACAATAACCTATACATCTGATCGAAAATGGAATAAATAGCATAGTTGTTCCACCAGCAGCTGTCCAGATATTTATGCATCCCTGTAGACTTTTGATGTCTATTAGCTATAATTCTTGCATGTTATGGCTGTCATTCTTATTTATTGTCTATTTTGGCATTTTGTGCGGCTACTAAAGAAAAAGTTGCTACTGCCAATAAGAATTTAGTTAGTTTGTATTGCGGTAATCCATAATTTCTAGGTAATCCATAATTCCTAGGTGCCTTTTGTTCGGGAATAAAATGAATTCTTTGAGCTGTTGATCCTTATTGCAAGCCATTGAGTTTTTATTTCCATGAGGCTACTCTGTGTTTTTCCCAAGTGGCTCTCAGTCTCCAGGCAGAACTCACTCCAGTAACCTAGAGGCCAAATGACCTCATAGCTCATTAGCAGTTCTCAGAGCCATCTGGTGCCCTTGAGGGGAGCAGCGTTCCAAGGCCTGGTGATAAAGACAACAGCGTAATTATTTCTCCACCGTGATTACACCTTTAGATGGCAAGCAGTCAGCATATTTATTTGCAGATTGCTTAGGTGGTTGTTTTCTAAAGGTGTAATAACAGTGCTACAGTGGAATAACTTGTTTCCCTGTCCTCACCATCCAGCCTACAAATGGGTAAATTGACTGCCAGTAAATAACCTTCTGAATCACAAAACAGTGCATTGTAAGAGGGGGAATACAGCAAGGGAATGCTAGGATGCCACCACAAACTAACTATCACCCATGTGACGCAGGCAGAGGAGGTAGCCACTTGGACTCTGGCTGCTTCTCAGCCCGCCGGGAGAGTCCTGCCAACAGTGTTTCTGTGTGGCTTGCCCTATTTCCATTTTCTCATGTGGCCTTTAGATAGATCATCTGAGAATTTCTCACACTAACCTTCTCTTTCTTCTCATTCTCTGTAGGGAGCCTTGCTCGCCGCTGCTCAGGAAATGTCTTCACTTTCCGAATACGCCTTACGCATGAGTCGCCTGAGCGCCCGGCTCTTCGGTGAGGTTGCCAGGCCCACTGACTCGAAATCCTTGAAGGTGGTGAAACTTTTCAGTGAGCAGCCGATGGCTAAGAAGAAGGAGACCTAC
>NW_004524603.1:15094106-15098333 GCF_000260255.1 Octodon degus
CTTATTCCACTGAGCCATCTCCCCAGCCCCAACTACACTTCATTCTAATGTAATAAAATTAATGGTGCAGCATGATGCTTGTGCCAGAGAACTAAAGGCTGGCATGAGTATTTATCCACCAGATGTGTCTTTTCTTTTTTTCTTGTTTTTCTTTTTTTCCTAAATGTGTCTTAGATACTTTCTATGTGCCAGTGCATAGGCAACAACAGTAAAACAAAGGAAAGGAGATTTTCTTGATCAAATGTTTTATTAGAGATTTAATCTGTAGCCTGCTTTGAATGGCTGGAATTGCTTTGGATTGTCCACCTTGCCATCAGTCTGGGCTCAGAAAATACAAACTAATATTAAACTAATATTATTATTTTATTCCAAAATAAAATATTGGAAGCCAGATCCCCTAAGTGGATTACAACCCATCACAAACCACATTCAACTACTTTTAATGTATTTGTTGGCTGCCCCATTTTTTTAAAGAACAGTAAATGGGCTGTCTTTGGAGATGGGGAAAAAAGACTTAGCACTTAATCATCAACAGAAAAGCATTCTTTTCATATATTTAGTCATAGTTATACAGATGGCTCATCCAATGCCAGGCCTCCAATGGCAGCAGGCAGAATTCAACTGGACAACCTTCGAAAAAGAAAATCAGGTCCGAAGGCCTGCAGAGGAGGGAGGGAAGCTCAGTTCTCAGATACAGTCCATTTGCTGAGTCCCCCAGTCCTGGGATCTAGCGCCAGCAGAGACAAAGCCCTGCCTCATGAGCGGCATTTCTGGCTGAGCACAGATAGGAATATGGGAGGGAATGAACAAGGCATAGAAAGCATAATAAACAAAGTGCCGAGTCGTGAAGTTGAATGTGCTGGGGGGGTGGGGAGAGAGAGCTGGCTGGGCAGGATCCAGAGCGCTAATTGGGCTGTGATGGCAGCATCGGGCAGGAGGTGGAGCCTCAGCAGAGGCTTAAAGGCCTCTGAGGCTGAGCCCTCTGAGCCCTGGGGCCTGGGGACAGGAGCATGCTTGGAAGGACCCAGGGGTCATGCAGGCCAAGGAACAGTGGAGGACAGAGGAGCTGGGGTCAGCAAGCGACATGGTGAGGAAAGTAAGGTGCAGAGAGGTAAGGTCACTTGTCTAGAATCACAAAACTAATAAAAGCAGGGCTCTGATTTGAACCCAGGTTCAGATGGACCTCACAGCTCACATGTTTCAGCACTGTGCTATTCTTTAGTTACTTGGTCTTAAGATGCAGGTATTTTAATGCAATACAGGCAGTCTGCAACTTTAGCACCATCCCCAGCATAAATGGTTCTGGCTGCCTTGGTTGCTGCCTGTCTGTTTGGACCTAACTTCTTTCTGCATGAGCCTTTCCCAGCAGCCTTTCTCATGAGGTCTCTAATTCTATTAAGGCAGCTTCCTCCAGACATCTGCCCATTGCTAGTGGACATTCATTGTTCCTGGGGCAGTCAGGGTCCCTGTTAGCTACTGAAGATTGTACCCATTTTTTTGCCCCTCAAGGTATTCAGTCTTAATGCAAGGAAAGTGGGGCAGTTGCTATTGTGTGTCATATCATATAGGGCATGTCTGAGAGGTTAACTGCAATTTGTGACACCCCCAAATTCAGCATGCACCAGGCAAAGTCAAGGATCAATGACCAGAACAAGCTGAACATGATGGTGCACACCTGTAATCCCAGCATTTGGAAGGCTGAGGCAGAAGGACTGCCATAAGTTTAAGACCAGCCTGGGTTACTTCATAGGGAGAGCCTGTCTCAAAGAACAAAAACAGGGGCCAGTGAGATCAGTGGTCTAAAGCACCTGCTTAGGCAAGCACAGGGACCACAGTTTGATCCCTGGCACCACATGCTACATCAGCCTCACCTCCATAGTGGGCTGTGCCAGCCACCAAAAAAAAAAACTAAGAGAATGTGCTAGTGTACTTTTCCAATAACTGGTTGATCGTTTTTCTTTCTTCATTCAGAGATGAGCATCAGGATTTTAAGGATGAACAAAGGCGTCTAAAGAAGCTTCGTGGAAAGGGAAAGCCAAGGAAAGGAGAAGGAAAAAGAGCAGCGAAAAAGAAATAGTGTTAGCCATCAAGACAGAAAATTTCTGCCTCAGTGACTAAGAAGAAAGTATATTTACTGTCTTTCCACATGTTAGAGTCTAGTTTTCCTCAGTAAAGGTTATTTGAAACAGAATCATCTGTGTGGAAATCTAATCCAGTTAAGTTGGGCCTGGCTTCTTGAATACACTGTAATTCCAGAAAATTATTTCATCCTTGGTTTTGTAATCTGAGGTTTACCTAATTCTCTAATGGGGTAAATGTATATATTGTTTGGAGTGGGTATGGGATACTGGGGGAGTGGACAGGCAGCCTCATTAAATGACTGCCCAGCTGTTTCCTCATTCTTTGCTTTCTTCCTCACTTATTACTCACCCCTTAGTCTTTCATCTCTTTGGCCATTCAGCCACTGTCTCCACCACCAAGCTCACAAACGTCAGATGCATCTCCGCCTACTCCTTTATGCATACCTAAGGGGGATAAAAGTGTTGTGGGAGAGGGACTATTAAACACTTACTGTAGACAAGTTACCAAGCCACTGGTAATACAGGGTTATCAAGAGAAACACTGCCTTTCTGTCTTGTGGGAGACACGAGTATGGTTATGTACAATTTATTAAATGCTACAAAAGAGAAGGCCAGGGTCCCATGAGTGTGCATGAATGGATGGATCACATCACTGGAGGGCTCATTTGGGAGCCCTCCTTAAATGATATTTCAGCTAAGCCAAGGATAAATAACAGTCAGAAGAAAAATGGTAGAAAAAGTTTTTGAAGCAGGTACAAAACAGTTTTCAAAGCCCTAACGCAAGAAGTTGTCCAATTAAAAAATGGACCACTAACAACTTTATGGTCAGTCACAAGGAAATAGACATAGTCCAAACCATGAAGGACTTTTCAAGTTTCATGAAAACGCTTGGACATAGCCAGCCTAACCAGAAGTTAGAGTGTGTGTGATAGTTCTGTTACCATGATTTGCATACATTTGGATAGCTGGCTGCCGATTTCATCATCTTCTAGTGCTGAGTTTCCAAAGATACTGTAAGAGCCTCTGATTTGTTTTGTTTTGGGTCTTTTTTCCTGAGACAGGGTTTGTGTGGTTCAGGCCAGCCTTGACCTCTGTGTGGCCCACAGTGGCCTTGAACTCACAGTGACCCTCCTGCCCCGGCAGTCCTCCTGAGTGCTGGAATTACCTGTGTGCCACCATACCTGGCTAAGTTGGTTTTTTTTAAGAGTTATTTTGAGTCTTTAACATCATCCAATAAAGACTTTAAAAATTGTAAAAACATACAAATTTAGCATCTCAACCATCTTTAAGTGAACAGTACAATAGCGTTAACTATATGTTTATTGTGCTAAAGTACTTTCTAACTCGACCTTTCTCAGACAAAGCAAAGTGCATAGGCATCAGTACATACTGCAGCTACTCCAGCTACAGTAGTTTATTCCTGAAATTCTGAATGACTCCTGGGTGAGTAAGAATCCCAGTACATATGTTTAGACAAATGTTAATGTTATTTTTAAAGATGCATAATCCAGATGGCATGGCTAGGGCTTATAGCCTGTTCAAAAAAAGAAGAATATCTAAAATTGGGTGATTTGTGTCTGATAAAAGTAAAGACTGAGAATCCATTCATTTAAAGCTTTTTACTGAGCACCTGCCATATGCCTGACACATAGTAGTAGCAGAGGATACAGAAGTAAATTCCTAAGATTGAATGAGTAACGTGGAGAGCGTGTGTGTGTGTGTGTGTGTGTGTGTGTGTGTACATACTGACACAATCTCTTTGTGTAGGAAAGTGTAGGTGCGTGATTATTCTTGGCCAACGCAGCTGAGCCAGGTACGGTTGGATGTTGGCCTGGGGAAGATCTCAGCCTAAAAGCTAAATGACTTGTCAAGTGTGTGCTGTACAACTTAAGAAGGGCTGGGTGCAGGAGAAGGATGGAATCAGCGTGGTGTTTGGGAGAGTAGCCACATTAGATACTAATAGCAAGCATGGTCGGTGGTTAGCTGATAGAACTTCAGCAAAACTCAGGTACTTAGTTTGCAAAGTGCCTTAGCTATGGTTGACAAGGAAGTTTGTAGATAAGCCAGCAGTGGATTGGTATACCAGAGCTGAGGCTGAAAATCAGACTCAAGCTGAAATGTATTTGCCTGTAAACTATACCCTCAA
>NW_004524603.1:15099454-15118204 GCF_000260255.1 Octodon degus
TTTTAAAAAAGACACCAAAACAAAGTAATACATTCAAGAAGATTTAGATCAAACAGAAACAACAAAAGCCTAGATACTGAGATTACTAGAAAAAACATGTTGAATTTAAAACAGATGCTTTTTTTTATCTTTTACAAAGAATACAAAATGGTAAAAAAAAAAAAAATAGCAATTGTTGCATTGCATAATGTTATCTTCAAATTAGTTTAGAATACAGATACAAACATGCAAAATTGGTTTTTAAAAAGTTACAAGAAATTAAAAAGGAAAACAAATTTAAGCATTAACTGCTCCTTTCAGTAGACCAGCAGAAATCAGTAGTGCAATTATCCAAGCTACCCTGCATATAGACAAATATATCTTCTTTTCCTTCTTTCTTTTATCCTTTTCCTCATCCCAGTTTTTCCTCATTGAACAGATTCTTTCCCATTCGCAGTATCTATTGTACCCTTCAGATTTTATTTACTCTCAATTTCTCACACCAGTGAGACAACACATGCACATGCAGGTCTGATTTATTTCACTTAACCTGTATGGCCCGTGGTTGCATCCATTTACCTATAAAAGCCTCGAGTTTATCCTTTTTTATAGCTAAGTAATACTCCCTTGTGTAAAAATATCACCTATTTTTTTTTATCCATTCCTCAGCTGATTGGCATTTGGGTGGTTTCCAAGAGCCAACTATGGCTAGTGGTGCTGCTATAATCATGGGTGCACATAAATCAAAAACAGTAAAATGCTCTTAAAAGGACATATAGGCAGCAAAATGGAGAGAAGTCGTTAAGTTGGCGTGAAGACCAGCCAAAGAAAGTACCTGATACAGCTGCTTGGAAATTTTTTTCTTGGAGATCTGACAATATGATAGGTTTATCTTAAAGCAGGAAATAGAAAAGCCGAGTGAGGGGGGCGCTTTCTGAGAAGCTATGGGAGAGCATTCTATGTCCCGGATGCAGAAGGCTTGAGCTGCTCCTAGGATCGTCTCAACAGCACAGTGTAAGTTGGTGCTCAACACAGAATCTTCTTCCCCCAAAGTGGCAAAACTGTGGATTGGTCTTTTGAGTTTAGAATAAAAATCAGCGTTCTCAACAGACACTGAAAGTCTTAGTGAGAGAAGTTTATCTAAACAGAAGTCCAGTTGGAGAATATCCACGAGAACTGACCGGTGCATTAAGCACTAAACTAGTAACAAATAATATAAATATTTAAGAAGAGGATTGGAGATATACATGTGACTGGTAGCATAAGGAATGACTTAGAAGCAGTGAATGCAGGTATGGCAACAGTGTTGAGCACTTAGCACGTGCGGGCTGTTGTACTTTGTAGGCCTCGTCCTGTAACCCTCTGCCATGGTAAATGTCCCTGTTATACAGATGAGTAGGAGACTTGATTTCTACACCTAAAAGCACTAGTTACAAGTGTCTAGACAGGTTTTATGTTCCAGCAGCTGGTACCAAAGCCCATACCTTAATCACTGCATTCCATGTAGTGCTTTTCACAAACACAGAGAAAAGTGTAAAGCAAATAGCATTGTAAAAATCCACCCAGGTTGGGTTAAGTGGGCATTTGACAACATGGCTTCTCTGTTGGCATGTTTAATGATGATGTTAACAGACATCCTTGCAGTTTATTTATTTATTTATTTGTATTTTAGTAAAGGTCTACAGGGTCTCACTAGGTAGATGGGACTCATAGTGATCCACCTGTGTTCAGTCTCCTAAAGAGCTGGGATTACAGGCATGGGCCACCATGCCCAGTCTCAGTCGCCCTCTCAGTGCGCCCCAGGGGCAGGGCTGGCACAGCACACTGGGGATCAAATGCAGCCCTCTGCATCTGCCTAAGCAGGCACTTTAATCCACTGAGCTATTTGGCCGGCCCCCTTGCAGTTTAAAATGACACTTTTAGAATAAAATTTTCCAAAATAGGATAGATATAAAGCTACATTCTCTTAATTCAATGAATAGAAAGATTTGTTCTAATATTTTTTGTAAACAAGATATCATGTCTGCATCTTGTACAATAAATAACCACTAAGACAAAAAAAAAATAAATAAAATAAAATTTAGTTTAAAAAAATAGAATATAATTTTCTTGGGCCTGCCAAATAGCTCAGCAGATTAAAGCACCTGCAAGCAGGCACAGAGAATGGGGGTTCAATCCCTGGGCCTGCCGTGCCAGTCCCACCCCCGGTGCATGCTGAACTGGCAATTGAGGCTGGGCATGGTGGCTCCTGCCTGTATTCCAGCTCTTGGGAGGCTATAAACAGGTGGATCACTATGAATCTGATCTAGTAGTGAGACCCTGAACACCCTGTAGACCCTTCCCTAAAAATACAAAAAATAATAATAATAAATAAGATAAAATTCTCTCCTAATGACGACTTGAGCCCTGCCACTCCATGGGAGAATCAGCAGAGCCTGTGCAGTCTTATTTGGAATTGACATTCTCTATTGTAATTTTGTGGTTTTATTTTTAAATTATTTTTTGTTTTCACAAAGGAAAAGGTGATGCACAGTTTTAAACATTTAAAGTGTACAAGTTGCTTTGTTACAATTAAACTACATGTGAGAAAGAAATTAAAACAGCACCCAAAATGCATCGGGTTGGTGGGAGCTGTAACAGCATAACAAGCTCAGAATCACACCCTGGATGAACCAGTTAATTCTGGGGCCCTCATGTCTCCAGTGTCCTTTCAAGGCTTGATGAAGGGGCTCTGATCTCTAAGTCTGAGGATTACTATAACAATAACTATCACTTATCAAGTGCTTTACCATTTGCTAGGCTCTGTACTTAACTCTTAATCCCTTCAACAGCCCTGTAAGATTAAGTATTATTTTCCTCCCTTGTGTATATGAATTTAAGTTTGCAGCTGTAGGTACCAACTCTGACTATGCATTAGAACTACATGATGAGGCTAAAAAATTGCTGTCCCTGCTCCCTTTGATACTAATTGGAGTTGGTACAGGGTGACAGAAATAGCATAGACACTGGCGTTTTGATAAAGTTTCTTAGGTGGTCCTACTATGCAGTCAAGATTAAGAAGCACTGCTGAGGGGCTGGAGAGATAGCTCAGAATAAGCATTTGCCTGGCAAGCACAAGGGCCTGAGTTCAACCCCCAGTTCCGCCAAAAAAAAAAAAAAAGAAAGAAAAAAAAAAAAAACACTGCTGAATGCTAAAAGTTTCACAAACTTTAGCATTTCTCAGAATCATCTTTTTTTTCTCAGAATCATCTTAAATCCATGTTGAACACAGATGGTTAAGCCCTACCCCCTTTTATTTTATTCAGAAAGTTGTTGCCCAAGAATTAGTATATATCATAGGTTCCCAACACTTGCTCCTGCTACTGGTCTAGGAACCATATTTTGAGAACTATAGTTCAAGGTAACTTGGCCAAAGTTCCCTAGCTGGCAAATTACTATGGTCCTAACTCTAGTGAGACTTAATATGAAATCATGAGGGCCTTGTGCATGCTAATCACCTGAAGAAATTGATGTCATAAAAGGTGATTTGAATAAATAGATTCCCATATGTGCAAAGGAGATTAAACATTCTGAAGATGTTCGTTGGGCCTTGGAGCCAGATGCCAACTCAGGCAATTTGCTGCTGTGAGGAAGGTACCCATGGGGACTATAACAGGCCCACCCAAATCTGGTCCAGCAACCTCATGAACACAGTTGTTGCTGAAGCTATTAGAAAATGCTCTGGTCATGGTGTATAATCTTCTTAATGATTATAGTGATTTGCTGCATTCTGCTTACCAGTATCTTATTGAGGATTTTTGTGTCTATGTTTATTAGGGCAATTGGTCTATAGTACTCTTTCTTTGGTTGGGTCTTTCTCTGGTTTTGGTATCAGAGAAATACTTGCTTCCAGGAATAAATTTGGAAGTATCATTTCCCTTTCAATTTCATTAAAAAGTTTGATAAGTAATGGCATTAGATCTTCTCTAAATTTCTTGCAGAATCCAGCAGTGAATCCATCAGGACCAGGGCTTTTTTTGTTGGCAAGTTTTTTAACCAAGTAGGATTCATCCCAGGGATGCAAGGATGATTCAATATATGCAAATCAGTAAATGTAATATACCATATTAATAGAACTAAGGTAAAAACCACATACATGATCACTCAGAAAAATCATTTAACAAAGTCCAACACCATTCATGATAAAAACCCTACAAAAAATTGGAACAAATGGTCTTTATATCAATCTGATAAAAGCCAGCTATGACAGACCAACGGCCAATACCATACTAAATGGACAAAAACTGAAAGCTTTTTTATCTAAAATAAGGAACAAGTGAGGTTATCAGTTTGATTCCTCATACCAAAAAATAATAAAAGGGACAAGACAAGAATGTCTACTACTACCATTCCTATTCAATATAGTTCTGGAACCATTAGCTAGAGTAAGTGGAGAAGAGAAAAAATAAATAAAAATAGGAAAGGAAGAAGTTAAATTATCATTATTTGCAAATGACATGATACTCTACATGACCCAGAATACTCACCAAAGACTTCTAGATTTGATAACCAGAAACTTGATACAAAATCAATGCTCAAAAATCAATAGCATTCCTGTACACAAATAACAAACTCATTGAGAAATAAACAAGGGAAACTATACCCTTCACAATAGAACTGAAAAAAGTGAAGTACTTAGGACTTGATCTAATAAAAGATCTCTACACTAAAGAAACTACAGTACTCTGAAAAAGGAGATCAAAGAGATATCAGAAAATGGAAAGATATCCTTTGTTCTTGGGTAGGAAGAACCAACCAAAATAGGAAAAACGGCCATACTTCCAAAATTATTATGCAGATTTAATGCAATCCAAATCAAAATACCATTAACATACCTCAAAAATTAGAAAAAAACTACTAAAATTCATTTGGAACCAGAAGAGACTTGGAATAGCAAAAACAATTCTGGGCAACAACAACAATTAAAAGAAGAAAAACAATTCTGGACAACAAAGGCAAAGCAGGAGACATCACAATCCCTGACTTGAAGTTATAACTAGAGATACTGTGATAAAAACAGTATGGTACTAGCAAAAAAAACCAACCAAACAGAAAAAAAAAAAACACCTGAGGACCAATGGAACAGAATAGAAGATTAGAAGATTAGAAGAAGCAGAAGCAAGGGCCAGCAAGATAGCTCAGCAGACTAAGCATCTGCTTAAGCAAGCACAGGGACCGGGCACCACATGACAGGAAGCCCCACCCCTGCCCCAGGCACTCTGAGCCAGCTACTGACCAGAGGTGGCAATGCACACCTGTAATCCCAGAATTGGGGAGGCTGAAAACAGGGATCACTATGAGCCTGAGGTACATAGTGAGACTCTACAAGATACATTTTTAAAAGAGTAGAAACAACTTCAAACACATGCAGCTATCTTATCTTTGACAAAGGGACCAAACATATTTACTGGAAGAAAGGTAGCCTGTTTAATAAAAGGTGCTAGAAAAACTCGGTTTCACATGCCAAAACTAAAACTAGACCAGGTATATCACCATGCACTAACATAAAATCAAAATAGATCAAAGATCTAAATATTAAAACAGAAACGTTAACTCTGCTAGATGAAAGAATAGGTAGAATTCTTAAAGACATAGGTGTAGGCACAGACTTCATGAACAAAACCCTAACTACATGGGAAATAGTACAAAGAATCAACAACTGGGATCTCATCTTACTAAAAGCCTTTTGCAGAGCAAAAGAAATCACCAACAGAGTGGAAAGACAACGCACAGAGTGGGTAAAAATACTAGCCAATTATTCTTCAGACAAAGGACTAATATCTAGAACATATTAAAAAATTGAGAAAAAAAATCAGACATCCCTCCTCCATGTTCAGAGCACAGCATGTGCATAATATGCATGAGGCTCTGGTTTCAAACCCCAGTATCTAAAAAAGAAAAATATTCATCAAAGCATTACTTCCAAGTCATCTCAGGAGGCTTTGGAAAAGGAAATTGAAGTCTTAACTAACATATCCTGATGGTGGAACTTAGTGATAGACAGTCTTTGTTAAATGGGCCAACTTCACTGAACTCAAAAGTTGTTGTCTCTCAGTACTCAGGTCTTTCTTCTCCCATGAATACAAACTCAGTAATGGAGCCAGTTGACTAAACCATAGGTACTAAGTACCTTAGAGCTATTAAAATAGCCAAGAAAGTTGATGGGATAGTTGATGACTGAGTTGGTGGCATGCGTAGTTCTCACCCAAGAGTTGGCAAATTCTGGTAAAATCAGAGGCTAAGATAAGGCATGTTATGGGTTGTATCTAGATGTCCCCCCAAAGCCTAGAGCATTCAGAGGTGGTGTTTTTGGACCTGGTCCTATGAATATTTGGATATTCCTCAGCATTTAGTGGTTTGGGAACCTTCTGTGTTCATGTTTTACAAAGGTCATGCAGAACATTCCAGCTACACTAGCTGAAAGCTACCATTGATGTAACTTTGGTTTGAAGCACCACATTTTGTTTTCTATATAATTTAAGAAAGTAAAGCACTTAGAATAATTATTAGTTCATGGTTCAGGGAGCACACAGTGTATAAATATATAATTCTGTAATGTCAACAACCAAAAGGAGTGTGGACATAGATTTAAAGAAACCATTTTATGCTATTAAAATTAGACTGACATAAATTCATATGAGAGTGCTAGAATTTTAGAATGTTACATATAATCCCCATGGTAAGCACAAAGGAAATACCTATGGAATATACACAAAAAGAAATGAGAGTGCATTTCAAAAAAAAAAAAAAACCAACTAACTACAAGGCTATAATATAGAGAATGAGGAACAAAAAACCACAAGGCATTAAAAGAAAGCAAAATAATGTAAACTCCTTCTGCTAAGCAATTATTTTACATGTAAATGGACAAAATTTCCCCAAACAGAAGACAAAGATTAAAAGAATAGATAAGAACCCATGTCCATCTATGTGCTATGTACAAAAGACTCACTTTTGGTCCAAAGATATCAATAGATTCAAGGTGATAAAATGGAAAAATAAATTTTTCACAAATAATAGCAAAAAAGGATTGTTCTGCCAGGGAATCATAGTTGGCCTCACTGAGCCTCACTGACTGAAAGTGAACATTTCCACACTCACTTTGATTGGAGAATAAATGCAGTATAATTTTTTTCTCAGGTACTACAAAAGAAGGTTAAGAAAAAAATGGGAAAGAATGGAAGAATGAAAGGAGTGGAGAAAATAAGGAAGACAAAATGAATGCTAACTTATTTGAATTGCTATGGGATTTAGTAAAATGGAAAGCCGCTCATGGCACTGTGTTTAGCTCTATCTTACTTAAAAAGAATCAGGCAACATGAACACTGAGACATTACTAACTTCTACATCCACTGACTACAAAACACTACTTATTTCCAAAAACCACCCTCCAACTAAAAGAATGATGGCTCCTTGAACTAGTAGTGGATTCCAGGACTGAAAGAGGTAATAAAAAGTTACCAGAAAGTAAGAGAGTCCTCTCCCCCTTAAAAAAAGATGGAGGACTTGGAAGGATGAGGGATTGTTCAACCTGAAAGAGTTCCTAATGGCCAAGGCTAGAACAATGTTAGCAATTAAATGAATTAGAATAGTACTGGATTAAGCATAGTACTGTATAATGATGTTGCCTTAAAGCCCAATTATTAAAATAAACATCTTTGAGTACATACTGTATAAATAAATTGGGGAAAAAAACCACCTTACCTTCAAAAGAATTCCAATTTTAAAATGTAAGAATTGGGACCAGGGAGATGGCTCAGTGGAATAAGCGCTTCCCTGACAAGCGCAAGGGTCTGAGTTCAATCCCCAGTTCTGCAAAAAAAAAAAAAAAAGAAAAAAGAAAGAAAGAAAAAAATGTAAGAATTGAGAGAAATTGAAAATCTTCATCAAACACCAGTGATGATTGCTGATCAGTGCTGAAATTAGTGGACAAAAGTGTAGCGAGAAATACATTATGTTATGGCTTGGATTTAGATGTCCCCCCAAAATCTCATGCAGTCATAGATGGAGCATTTTCAGAGGTGGCTCGATCTGGAGTGTGTGATTCAGGGACTGATTCATGGTGCAGGGCTAGGATCGAGGAGAGGCTACAAGGGATGAAAAGAGTGTGGCCATTCTTGTTACTTTGCGACCTTCTGCCCACCATGAACTGCCTTTCCTCTGCAATGCAACCCTGCCTTGGACCTAGGTGGTTACAGACAAACTGCAAACTAAAAATAAAAGTTAAAAAAAAAACTTTTCTCCCTTTACTTTAGGTTTCCCTTAACTTTTTGTCTCAGCAATAAGAAAAGTAACTGAAAGTATACTTGCATGCTCTCAGAGTATTTCTCCAAAATAAATAATATTTACAAAGAAAAAGGTAGTAACTTTATGGTGGAGGAACCAAGTAGATACTGTCTTAAGCAAGCCCCTGTGGCATCATGTACCCCCTAGTGTAAGAAATACACCAAGAATGCCATACCCCCTCTGTGGCCTCTTCCCAGTGAGCAGAACCTTTATGTGTACTCATGAGAAAGCATCAGAGAGGCCCACATTGGATAGTTTCTACAAAACAACTGGTAAGTTATCTTCAAAAAATTTTAAGCTGAGGGCCAGCCAGATAGCTCAGTGGACTTAAGCACCTGCTTAGGTACACAGAGGGGCCAAGGTTCAATTCCCAGCATGCTGTGCTGCCCTCCACCCCCACCCAGGGGTGCACTGAGACAGTGACTGAGACTGGGCATGGTGGTGTGCACCTGTAATCCCAGCGCTTGGGAGGCTGAAAACAAGAGGATCACTATGAGTCTGATATGTGTAGTGAGACCCTGTAGACCCTGTACTAAGATAAAAAAAAAATCTTTAAGCCCTAAAAGACAAAAGTAGGAAAACTAAAGGTTTGTCACATACATCGAGGCAACTAAAGAGCTGTGACAGCCAAATGAAACTTGGGATTTTTTGATTGATTCCCAAAACATTAAAAGAACCTTTGGGGAGGGAGATGATGAAATCTGTATGAAATTGTTCTACTTGTATTGTACCTAATGTTAGTTTATTAGTTTTGATTAATTGTACTCTTATTATATCTTAATACTAAAGCTGGGTGAAGAATACACAGGAATTCTCTGTACTATTTTTTGTAATTTTTCTGTAAGTCTAAAATTTTTCCAAAATAAAAAATATTGTTTTCAAAAAAGTTTTGAAGAATTATGTTTCATAATGTTTTAAAAACCTAATGTAAAATAAATAGAATATAAGATTATATACAGAACCTTTTCAGCTATAAAAGTAAAATTGTGGTGCCAGTGTGTAGCTCAGTGGTAGAGTACATATAGTATGCTCAAGGCTATGGGTTCAATTCTGACCCCAAAACAAAATACAAAGAAACAAAAAGACTGGAGGAACCATCTTCAAAGCATAGCATTTCTGATTTATGAGACATGAGATCATGATCAATTTTTGTGATGGCCTGAACATGTCCCTCAAGCTTCATGTGTTCACAGTTTAATCATTAAATTCATACACTAGTGATATTTGAAAGTGGGGCCTTGAGTAGGTGACCAGATTAGATGAGGTCCCCACTACAGCCTCAGTGGCTCTGAAAGAGGAGGAAGAGAATCCAAGCTAACATGCTTGCTCTGCTGCACCATGTGAGGCCATCTCCCATGTTACGGTGCAAGGAGAGCCTCACCAGATTGCTTGCAACCTCCAGGCCATGGAGCCAACACATTATTGTTTTTCTTTTTCTTTTTTACTAATACATTTCTATTTATAAATTAATCTCAGATATTTTGTTATAGCAACAGAAATCAGGCTAAGACAATTTTCTTTCATTTAATAAGATATAAAATAAGGTCACATACAGAAAAGAAGCAAAGGGGGTCATAAATAGGAGGAAGACATTTCAGGCTGAGATAATAACTTGAGCAGTGACACAGATGTGGCTTTGGACACGGCAGAGCCATATTAAGAATAAGATGTTAAAAAAAAAAAAGATGTTGGTTGTAGCAAGAACACGACTCTCATTAGGGCAGAGAGAAAATATGGGACTAGTTAGATGGAGCATTGTGGGCCATTCTGGATTTAGATATCACCATAAAGATAACAGGGTGCTTGGCTGGTGAGATAGCTCAGCAGACTAAACACCTGCTTAGGCAAGTACAGGGACTGGGGTTCAATTCCCTGGTACCACATGCCATGCTGCCCCCCCCCAGGCATGCTGAACTGGAACTGGACCCAGAGTCTGGGCATGGTAGCATATGTCTGTAATCCCAGCACTGGGGAGGCTGAGAAACAGGAGGACCTCTACAGGTCTGAGCTGTATAGTGAGACCCTGTACCAAATACATTAAAACAACAACAAAAAAGTTAATGGGACCCTATGAAGGGATACAGTAGGACAGGTTGAAGACATGACTAGATCCATAATTTGAAAAAGCACCTTGGTGGCTAGGCATATAGTTCCGTAACACAGTGTTTGCCTGGCAAGCATGAGCTCATGAATTTGATTCCCAGCACCGAAAGAAAGAAAGAAAGAAAGAAAGAAAGAAAGAAAGAAAGAAAGAAAGAAAGAAAGAAAGAAAGAAAGAAAGAAAGAACCATAAGGCAGATGTGTGGAGGGTGGATAGAAGGAGCTAAGAAAGGTGGAAAGGAGATGAGTTCAGGGAGCTCCGGGATGGTCCACACAGAATCAAACCCTGGTCCCTGCACTTGCCTAAGAAGGGACCAGATTGAAGCAGAAGAGAGGAAATCATGAAAGAAGACTTTAAAGTTGGACCCAGAAACAGGCAGCTTCATCTGGGCTTCCAGGACGCGGGGCCTATACCTGACACAGAAGGCCAGTGCTCTGGGACCTCAGAAGTCACTTAGGCTAACTCTTCCCATCTTAAGATGAAGGGATCATAAGCCCCGAAGGTCCTTCAGGCCTGGAGATACACCTGAGTAAGAACACAGTCAGTGGCCAGAGATCCAGTGGGGACTCACCTCTACTCCAAGCTAGCAAGACTTGAGACTAGCTATGAAGTCTCCTGCTCCATGACCCACTCTCAGTGACAGTTCCAACAGTACAGGAACACACATTCTCCAATCTGCAGAGGCAGAATGGAGTAAACCCTTGCGTGGGCGAGGTGGAGTACTAGACAACCCACCAAAGTGGGGAACAGAAACAGCAAAAGCTCTGAGAATTATTAACGTCATCCCTTCTAAATTTCCATTTTTAGGACATGTGCATCTTATACATAATAAAAATACAATAAATCATGCATGTATATTTATAAATAAAATTGTATAGATACTCAAAATGTTTTCATACACAGGGATACAGCACTAAACAGGGTTCTGTGGAGAAACAGAACTAACAGCATACACATCTATGGACACTTGGAAGGATTAGCTTTCACAATGATGGAGGCTATGTGCATCTGTCATGTGCAAGCTGGGGATCAGGGAAAGCTGATGGTATTGTTCAGTCTGAGTTCAGAAGCCTGAGTGCCTAGGTGACCCAATGGCGTAAATAATAGTGCAGGAACAGAAGATGATATGGGATGGCCTACCTCAAACACTGTTGGTGAGAATGGGTCCCTCCTGCCTCTGATTTTTTTTCTCTTCAAGTCCCCAACAGACTAGATGATGCCACCCACAAGAGGAAGAAAAATCTGCTTTACCAAGTCCACTGATTCAAGTGCTAATCTGTCCCTTGAGTTCAAGACCAGCCTTGGCTTCCTAGTAAGCTCAAGGCCACCCTGAGCTACATCATTAGATCCTGTCTCAAGACAAACAAATAGGGGTCAGGGAGATGGCTCAGTAGAAGAAGTGTTTCCCTGGAAAGCACAAGGGCCTGAGTTCAATCCCCAGTTCCGAAAAAAAAAAAAAAAAGACAAACAAATAAATAAACAACACAAATTTCATCCTTCAAAATACAGATATGCATTCGACCCAGAGCTCACGCCCAGCCTGTGAGTCACCCGGGGCCCACTGGATCCTCAGTCAACCCAGAGCCCAGGCCCGGCATACAGGCCCAGTGTGGAACCTTGCAGCAGAACTCCCTGCAAAGAGGCTGGAGGTAAGACCCACCCAGCTGATCCAGGAGCAGAATATCTTGCCAGAGTGGCACAGAGGGCACAGAGGGTTCACCTCCAAAGGCTGCAGCGGGAAGAAGTGGAGCACAGCAACCAGACCCAAGCCACACTCTCCTGGACGAGTTAGAACTTGATAGATTCAGACCTGGTGCTAAGGTAATAAGTCTATCTAAGCTCTACACCAAAGGTCAAAAGACAGTGCTATACAAAATGGCAAAGAGAAGGAGCAAAATGCATTCTCAGGCCCCAAGCCCATCCAGAACAAATGCAGGAGACACTAGCATAGAAGAAATTGGAAATCACACACCTGAAATCTCTGAAATAATAGCATTGGAAGTAAAGAAACAACTGCAGAAAGATATAGAGGAAATCAGATCAGATGTAATTTCTGAAGTAAAAAAAGAAATGATAACTATAATGAAAGAAGAACTAAGTGCTTCTAAAAAAGGCATTGATAAAAAGTAGAGGAGAATAGACAAATGATGGAATCTCTGAATAATAGGAAAGAATTAGGAAGCATGAAGCAGATTCACAGTGATATTCTAGGAAATTAAAACCTCAATCACAAGCTGGCAAAACCATTTGAACGAAAGTGAAAATAGACTTTCAGAACTTAAAGACACCATTGCAGCTAGTGAAAAAGTAAGAAAAAAATCTCTTAAAAACAACTAGGATGCAGGAAAAAATAATTCAACATCTGCAAGATGATGCAAAGATGAACAACGTAGACTAATAGGCATCAGTGAGAAAGAAGGAGTCAATACAAATGATATAAAAAGAATATGGGCAGAAGTGATAGCAGAAAACTGCCCAAATATGGGGAAACAATCTGATATTCAGGTAACTGAAGCATACAGAACTCCAAATAACATCAACCCAATTGAAAACACACCCAGACACATAATAATCAAGATCCCAGAAATTCAGCACAGAAACAGTATACTAAAAGCTGCTAGAGAAAAGAAATATTTAAAGGAAAACCCATTAGAGTAACAGCAGATTTCTCTTCACAAACCATCAAGTCAAGAAGAGCATGGAGCAGAGTACTCCAAGTCCTCCATGAAAACAAATTCCAGCCAAGACTGCTATACCCTGCAAAACTCTCTTTGAAGTTTGATGGAGAAGTGAAACACTTCCGTGACAAAAACAACTAAAGAATTTCATGATGACAAAGCCAAGCCTGCACAGACTACTAAAAGATGTCCTAGAAAGGGAGCAAAATGACAACTCCATGAATGAGAATGGAAAGAACCCACCAAATAGGGCAAACAATGAAACACAGGAGAATAAAAGGCATACAAAAGCAGTCTTTCAGTTAGTCTTTTGTATACAGCTGCAAAATATTTCCATAAGCATATTCTACAAATGGACTTCTCCTGCACCCTTTAGGTCAATATTCTATCTGGGTCTACAGGGTGGCTATCAAGGAAATAGCAGTAGCTCACTCCCACAAGTGACACCTGGCCACCAGTAAGTGTCATGGACACTGTCCAGGTCCACAAAATTCTAGAACTTTGTGCAATATCCTATCCCCAAACTGTTAGAAGTGCTGGTCATTTATTTGATATTCTAGTATTTATCTTATGTTTTATTCTTAGTAATTCTTTACCATCATGAAAACTTTTTCTTAGTTCAATTGTTTTGAAACATTTAATTTTTAATTAATTAATATTTAATTTTCTGAATATTGCTTAATCTTAATTTTTTCTAAGATTTATACTGTATCTTTGACTTACAATCTACCTAAAACACATGCATGGTATGATATTTTCTTATAGTGTTAGAAACTTTAATTTGCATTTTCCATTGACTTTATATTGCTTCTTCCTTGTCTGGTACACACACACACACACACACACACACACACACAGGAACATATGCATGAAAAAATATGTGTATAACCTGACAGAGTCCAAAAGGAGGGGCCAATGGAGGAAATGGACACATGTGTAGGGATTGGGGACAGGGACAAAGACGAAAGGGGTTGTGCAGCTCAGAAGAGATGGTTGTCAGGGAGCCATAGTCAGATTTCCCATCTTCCTGTGTGAGCACGCATTTGACCTGCTGGGGTCGCAAATTTGTGCAGGAACTGAGGGGCTATGGAATGTAAGCTCCAAGTGAGAATTTTGCATGGGTTCTGGTCAGCAACAGGGAACTCAGGCAGACAGGTGGCTACACCCTGGCAAATAGGCTACCCTGAAGGAGCAGGCACGGGGCTGGGTCACTCTAGGTCTCCACCCAACTCACAGGTCAGCAAGGGAACCAACCAAGAGGCAGAGTCCATGGTGCAGCAGGGAGCCCCCAAGTGAGCCCAGGCACATTGCCTTCAGGGCTCTTGTTTGGTTCTTGTTGTTTGTCATTCACCATATCAATTCACAGGGCTCTTGTTTAGTCTTGCACAGACTGTTGGATTCTGGGTGGAGAAGAAGGTGGAGTTGAAAGACACCTAACAGAGCAAAGTCCCCCAACATGAGCATCAAAAGTATGGATGATGACTCCAGTTTGGTGGCACACACCTGAAATACCAGCACTCAGGAGATGAAGGCAGGAGATTTTCCATGAGTTCAAGACCAACCTGCACTACAGAATGAGTTCAAGAACAGCCTGAACTATATGGCAAGCCCTTGTCTCAAAAATCAAAAACAAATGAAAAGTACATACGATGTGCTAGGATTTAAGTAAATGGAAACTAAAGATGAACTCAGATTTGTACATGGGGATACATTCCAATTCCCCCATGGATGCCTTAAACCTTAGACAGTAGCAAACACTGTGTGATTATGCTTTTTCCTCTGCACACATACCTATGATGGAGTTTAACCTCAAACTAGGTGCAGTGAGAGATTAACAACAATAATTAATAAAATAATCATAACAATAGACCATAAGTCATATTAGACCTGTGAATCATCTATTTCTGGAATTTTCCATGTAGTACTTGCATGCCCCATGTGATGGCAGCTAACTGAAACCATGGAAAGTGAAACTACAGAAAGGGAGATCAGGCTGGGGAGATAGCTTGGTGGTCTAAGCACATGCCTGGCAAGTGCAAGGACCCAGGTTCGATCCCAGGTACCACATGCTGTGCTGGCCCCAGTGTGCCAGGCCAGCCACAGTGCATAGCAAGACACTGTACAAAGTATATAAATAAATAAATGATTTTTTTAAAAAGGAGATCATCACACACAACCTTTCAGAAATACACCTATCACATCCGAGGCGAAGCTTGTCAGTTCTGAGCTTCCCTTTCTCTGATCCACTTTCCTTTCATGTATTTAGCTCTGGTGGGAAATCAGTAGGAATACAAATGTCCCTTCCTTCCCTTGTGGCACAAGATCTACACTGGTTATTTTTCACAGAATACCTGGCGGATCAGTGTGAATTCACAGACACCATAATCTCAAGGATGGGCGTAGCCTGCTATCACCAGCCCAGGATTCTGCATTCCTGGCAAGCACTTCCGGGTGAAGAGTATACCGCAAACTCTTCTGGGTGATAAAATTTTGGAATTTTAATGGAATCACAATTGAAAGAGGAAATTAGCCCAGATCATCTATTCAGCTACAACCACCTTTAAGTGTCATTTACTGCCATATGTTCTACAAAGAACAAATCATGATGGTGCACACTTGGAATCCCAGTTCTCTGGTGGGGTTGAGGCAGGAGGATCACAAGCTCCAGACCAGCTTGGGCAACTGAAAATTTTTAAGAGAGCTTCATGAAGATTCCTTACTGAGTCATGAGGTACAGACAACATCCAGATGACCTGCAAGAAAGACATCTTTAGTGGACTCCATCATGGTGTCCTCGTAACCTGCTCTCCTCCAGTTTCTGCTCAAGCTCACATCTGTCTGGCGAGTTCTCAGCACGAACAACTGCTCGCCCTCGTTTAGTACGGTCTCCTGTGATCTCATGTCTGCAATGGCCACTGCATGGGGAGCGTCTGGGAACACAGAGGTAATAAAATGATCCCAATGCCTGGTGCTAAATCACAGCCATGTGGTTGGCTTCAGGCATCTGAGTGAACTGTGAACACTGGCAGGAAAAGGAAGGTCTGATGCTACCTTTCTGTGGAAAAAAATCACTTGATCTTTCTTCCTCCTCATTAGTCTTCCAAAGTCTCCCCACTGTGTTTCACAAGCAGCGTAAACTGCGGGGCTGGGGGGAATGAAAGTGAAGGCAAGCTCAGGGATCGCACTTGGAGGCAGCAGGTTCTGTCCGCTGCATCACTAGCTGGTCAGTGGCACCAGCACTGTGAGCAGGGCAACCGGGCAACGCGTGGAAAATGGAAAAAAGAGGAAACTAGCCCAGACTATGTATTCATCTACGACACCCCCAAATGGTGCTTACTGCCAGGTGTCCACAAAGAACAAATGGTGCCAGATGTGGTGATGCACACTGGTAGGCTGAAGTAGGAGAATCGCAAGTTCCAGACCAGCTTGGGCGGCTTAAACCGGTCTTCTTATTTAATAAAATGTTTAAAGGCTGGGGATGTAACTCAGTGCAAAGACCCTGGGTCCAATGCCCAGTACCCCTTCCCCCCAAAAGTACAAGTCTTACTTTTATGAGCAAAAACAGTTCCTTTTTTTTTTTTTTTTTTTTTTTAAGAACCAGGGATTGAACTCAGGCCCCTGCACTTGCCAAGGAAGTGCTTATTCCACTGAGCCATCTCCCCAACCCTGACAGTTACTTTTAGAAAACACAATATCATGAATTAAAATCAGATATTCTCAAGTGATGTAGCTATTTTCTCAATGAAAATTAAACATCTAGGGCTAGGAATGTAGTGCAGGGGTGGAGTGCTTGCCTACTAGGCATAGGTCCCTGGATTCAGTCCTCATTACTGATAGGTTTTTTCAGATGCCCTGGCACAGCAGAGAAACAGGCAGAAGGAAAAAGGGAAAGGAGCTTTATTATGTTGGAGGACACACAGAGAATTTGGGGAAGATAAGAAATTTTCTGGATTGGAACAAAGGGAGCTGAGGCTTTTATGGCCTTTTGCCAAGGGTGGAGTTTGAAGGGAATGTTTAGAGATACCTGAAGGAGCTGATTGGGGGTCTTCCCTGAGGTGAGGGGAAGGGTAAAAGGAAATTGTACTCTGGGCTGAGTTGGAGAAGAGGGGAGGTGGTCTCTGGGAAGATGGGCTTCAGCCATATTAGGTGACCACCGTAACGATTTCAGCAATTTATACTAGGGCCAGAACCTATCAATTACAAGAACGAAATGACTAGGATGGAAGAAATATCTGAAAAAGCATCCTCAGACAATTCAAACAGTGGTCTGGGTTATATTTTCTTAATTTTTACTATTTTCAAGGAGCCCTGCCCATTTAAACCTTGTGACAACGCCGTGTCACCACCTGCTTTCCTTCTTTCCTCCCCCAGAGCTCCAGATGAAGCACTTCACCTCTACCTGGTCCCCAGACTTGACTGGCAGGTACAACCAGCTAAGCCTCTGCCTTGCCTCTGCTGCAGCGTTGGCTCCCAGGTCACCTAGGCAGGTGACCTGCAGGGTGAGGAACCCTCTATTTATACCCTTGGCTGGTGCAGGTACAATGCAGGATCTGTTCCTGAAATGCCACAGTCTTCAAAGGAGAATCTTCACATACTATCCCCTTCTCAAGGCTGGAGCACATCTGCCCTCTCCATCTTGTTCTGAGATTGCTTCAGGCAGCAAGCTAGCTGAAATAACAGGTTGTGGTGCTTACAGCTTTCCACTGCTGGGGTGGTCTATGGACCCCCACGGAGCTTGTTAGAAATGCAGAATAGCAGGTTAGCCCAGGCCAACATAATGACAGCCTTCAGGAGGTAACAAGCCCCCCAGATGGCTTGCATACACATGAAAAAGTGAAGCCTACTGCCAAGGGTTGGATTGAGTTGAGTTTATTTTGTTATAGAAGACAGAGTCTTGCTAGGTAGTTCAGGCTGGCCTTGAACTCACTATGTAGCCCAGGTTGACCTCAGACTTGTGGTGATCCTTCTGCCTCAGCCTCCCAAGTGCTGGGATGACAAGGCATGCACCACCATGCCCAGCTAGAGTTCATACTCACCTGCAGAGTTCTCAGAGGTCACAGGTATAGCAGGGATCTATCTAAATGCAGGCTTTTGGCTGTACCTATGCAACTCATTACCCTCTTTGCTAGAAATGTCTTCCATGTGTCTCATCAGCATAGCCAACTCCTAGTCATCCTTCCATGCCCAGCCCAAAGGTCACATCCCCACTGCAACCTCCATGGTACCATCAATCCAAATTAATGACTCCCTCATCTCTGCTCCTTTTGTGCTCCACATCTACTGCCAGTGTACACCAATATTACACAGCACGCAGGCCTATGTGGGTTCTATACTCACAGGAGTGTGAGTTATCCAAAGACAGAAGGCTGGGCTTGTTCATCCACATCCCTACACCTAGCCCAGGACCTGCAACAGAAGCAGAGTAAGTGGTAAACAAAAACCACCTTCGCATCTTCCCCTTCATTGTCTTAGAGTCACATAATAGTCAATTTGATGCCACATGAAGATTTCTACATTTCAACCTTCTATTCCTTACAAAAATATTGTTTTTTAAAAAAACATATTCAATATGATTTTAACTAACACAAAAGTGGTTCATATTACAGAGTGTTGTGTGATGTTTTGATACATGCATACATTGTGCAATGTACAAATCAGGATAAACAT
>NW_004524603.1:15118304-15128463 GCF_000260255.1 Octodon degus
TATTTATTTTGAGATAGCATCTCACTATGTTGCCTAGGCTGGCCTGGAACTCCTGGGCTCAAGTGATCCTCCTGCTCAGCCTCCCAAGTGCTGGTACTACAGACACACACCAATGCAACCAGTTTCAGTGTAAACATAACTGTCTCTTCAAACATGTATCATTTCTTTGGGTGAAAACACTCAAAGTCCTTTCTTCAGTAGAAGGGATATTATTATTATTTAACAAGAGGAAAGAAGCAAGTGGGGCAGGATGGGGAGGGGTGTAAGGGACAATAATAGGGAGGGCTAGATATGATCAAAATATGTTGTCTGCATGCATGAAAGTCCAAACATAGAAATGCCAAAGGCCCTTTGTGTTGATTTTTGAAATACACAGTACTTTATTTTTATACACAGCCTCCTATTTATTTTATATTTCCAATATGCTAGCTTACAAAATTGACTTGGAAGCAATCCCTGAGCCCTGTTTCATGGGGCTAACTTTTTCTGGCCCTCCCCTTACATATATAGCCTTCTCTGGAGAATAACATACCCATTGCAGGGGAAAAGCCAGCTACAAGAATAGATGCTTTTAAGAAGGATTGTGGGTGGTCTGACAAAATAAATCACCATTACAGTTTTTTATTAAATTAAGCAATGCTTGGTATTGCCAGTATTTTCTTGCAGGAATATGCCTGATTTTACTGAATTCATTGTGAATAAAAGTCAAAGCAATGGTAAGGAAAAGCAAGCAAAGGACAAAAAAGATAAGTAGTAACCCAAGAGTCACAATAATTAGTAGCTGGATTCTTAAAATAAACACACCAGTAAACATGCAGGTAATTAAAGGCACTTAACAGAGTTGGCATAACCCTTAGGTTAACAATGAGCCCTTAAGAGACTGCAAGTCATGTACCAGCTTGCACTAGCGAACATGCCAGGGATGTTCTTGGAGAACACAAGGCAGTGGTCACGGCTCTGTGCTGGCCAGCAGTGCACAGTCGTGGGCCGCTCAGGGCCCTAAGAGTTGCCCCAGTGATCCATGGACTAATCCTGTCCTCCTTTGTAACCATTCTGAACACATGGTTCTGGTAGTGGTCATTAAGAAAATTCACTTGGAACCAGAAAAGACTTAGAATAGCATATGGAATGCTGGCCAACAAAGGCAAGGCAGGAGGCATCACAATCCCTGATTGGAAATTATACTACGAAGTTACTGTGATAAAATCATCATGGTACTGAAAAAAAAAGATAAATAAATAAGCAAAACAGACCTGAGGATCAATGGGACAGATTAAAAGATGCAGACACAACTACAAACACACTCAGCCACCTTATCTTTGACAAAGGGGCCAAACATGTTCACAGGAAGATAGCCTCCTTAACAAATGGTGCTGGAAAAACTGGCTTTCTACATGCTAAAAACTAAAACTAGGGGCTGGGGATATGGTTCAGTAGAATAAACACTTGCCTGGCAAGTGTAAGGTCCTGAGTTCAATCCCCAATACTGAAAAAAAAAATCTATAAATAGATCCATGTTTATCAGCATGCACTTAAGTCAAAATGTATTAAAGATCTAAACATTAAAGCAGATATACTAAATCTACTGGAAGAGAAAGTAGGTAGATTTCTTGAAGACATAGGGATAGGCAGAATACACAAACAAAAATCAAACTGCATGGGAAATACTTTTAAAAATCAACAACTAGATCTCATCTTGTTCAAGAGTTTTTGCACATCGGCTGTTGCTCTTTGCCACCACCTTGAAAAGTTGCTTTCTGTTTTGCGCTGCTCTGCCCTGGACCCAGCAGAACATGGACTCAAACCTCCAGTAACTGTGAGCTAAATAAACCTTTCCTTCCTTCATTTTGGGTGTCAGGTATTTGTCCCGGCAACGAGAGAAACATGACTAAGAATTTGGTACCAGAGGAGTGGGGTCGTTGCTGTGACTAACATGACCATGTGGATTACAAGCCTTTGGGAATGGCTTATGGAAAGAGATAGGAAAGGTTTGGAAAGGTTGCCTACTTGCAAAGAGCTGGAATAGCTTCAGCTCTTCTGTGGGGGAGATTCCGGTCAGAGCTCAGAAGACCAGAAGGCTGATAGAAAGCCTACCTGTGAAGACCAGGCTGGGGAGGTTTCTGCTGGGAAGGACTGCACTGGTTGTTGGGCTCCAGACAATGTCTGTTGCAGCTTGGTGGGAGCTTTGCCTGCATTTTGCTCTTGTCCAGAGACTTTGCCTGAGACTGAGTTTAAGCATGGTGGACTGATCAGTCTGGCAAAAGATATTCCAAAGCAGCCAAATATTGGGGCAGTGGCCTGGTTGTTATTGAGGGCTTTTAGCCAGATTTATGTTGAGAATGAAGAGCAAGAAGCCCAGCAGGATGGTTCAAAATGTTGTGTATTTGGCCAGAAAGGAAGCTCCAATAAAGCTGTGGACTGAACGGACAGAGCTGAGAGGATCTCCATTGCCAGGAAGGAACAAGAGAATGGAAAGGATGGTCTGAGGGCATCACCGGAGGAGGCAGGTCTACACCCTTTGCAGCCTCAGAACTGCAAAGGTCAGGGATTTTGCCTTGGGGGGAAAGCCGCAGAGCCCCATGTTCCAGAATGGCAGCAACAGGGAGAATTTATTCCTCGGAATCAGGGTGAGCATGCTCAGTGACCCAGGCACTCAACCCCTACAGCCAAGAAAGAAGAAAACCTGGCTACTGCTCCAGCTGGCAGCAGACCTTGGTGTCATCCACGTGGCATTGGTTTTAGGCGCATTCAGAATGCAGGAGTTCTGAGGTTAAGGTGGCTTCCACCTCAATTTCAGAAGACGGCCTGGGAGGCCAGGCAGTGTGCCCTGAGAGGGCAGTGTGTGAAGCTGTGAGTGAGAAGCCTATTTAGTGGAAACCCCAAAAGTTTGGAAAAGACAGGAATGTGGATCATCTCAGGGAAACTTCAAGGAGGGAGCAAAGCCAGCCCAAGAGAGACACCATGGGAGCTACCCCCATGAGTGCTGTAGTGGAGAAGCCATGTAAGGCCTTTGGAGCTCACAAGTCATCATAGATTGCTTCAGATGTCCCTCATGGAACTGCAAGACTTAATGGTTGCCCTGCTGGATTTTTGACTTGTGTTGGTCCCAATGCTTGATGTCCTGCTGTGTGTACCTTTTGGAATGGCAGTGTTTATCTTGTGCCTTGGGATGTTGCAAGTGTTTAAGTTGTCATTTGTACAGGGGCTCACAGGAGTTTGCCTTGGATCTTGGAGGAGACTTGGGACTTGGACATATCAGCAATGCTGAAACTGTTAGGACTTTGGCAACTCATAGAGATGGACTAGAATGTCTTTTGCATAAAGGGAAGAGCATGAGTCTTTGAGGTTCCAGGGGTGGAATGTTACGGTTTCTGGATAGTTGTTCCCCCAAAGCCTCATGCAAGAGTCTTGGGGTGGCTTCTGCAGTTTGTGATTGATTACTGTGGGTGTGGATGCTGCACCTGTCCTGGGGCAGGTAGTTTGCATTACATTGTAAGGTGGGAAAAGAAGTTAGCTGCTTGAGCTGCTGCTCCTTCTCCCTTGTGCTGTTGCTTTTTGCCACCACTTTTTTTTTTTTCAACAAATAATACACTGCATATATTCTTCTTAGTGGTTAATTGCTGTACAAGATGCGGACTTGTGATCCTATTTACAAACACCATTAGAACAAATCATTCTATTCATTAACAGAATGTAACTATATATCTATCCCAACCACTTTGAATACACAGATACAAAATGGACATTCATCTGTATACCCCATTTTTTCTAAGTTCCGTTATTGAATATTATAGGTGTGTAAACTCAGCAAAATATTCTAAAAGAGTCCAGTAGCCCATAATAGCATTGGGTCTTCTGTTTAACTGGCAATGTCAGAAATTATTGACCTGAGTCCCCCACAGCTCAACTTAACAGCATGGCTTTATTTCTTATAATTTCGTCTTCATACTTTTCTGCTGGATGGTTAAGACCAAGGTAAAGCAGGACCTATGCAACAAGAGTTGTAGCTTTTTGGTCTGAGAAGGTCAGTGAAATGCCCTCAGGATTTGTCCTGAGATCCTGTACCTCAGATTGTAGAACCTTTATCAGTGCAGCCATGTGGATGAGTCACGGCCAATGCTTGGCCAATGTAAAATGGCAGAAGTGTTTTTTTTTTTTTTTTGCTCCGAATGCCTTCAAGGCATGACTGGCTGTCTTGTGTTGTGGGGATCGAACCACAGCAACCTGAGCCTGACTGTTTTGTTGAAGCAGCCACTTAACGAACTAAGCTAAGGGGCAGGCCCCCTTTGCCACCACTTTGAAAAGTTGCTTTCTGTTTTGTGCTGCTCTGCCTTGGACCCAGCAGAATATAGACTCAAACCTCCAGTAACTGTGAGCTAAATAAACCTTTCCTTCCTTAAAAAAAAAAAAAAAGTTTTTGCACATCAAAAGAAATCACGAACACAGTGAAAAGAAAACTCACAAATTGGAAAAGAATCTTAACCAATAGTCACTCTGACAAAGACTTGTATCTAAAATATAAAAAAAAATTTTAAACTAAGGTCCCCAAAATTCAAAGACCCAATCCAAAAATGGGCATCTGAGATGAAAACATCCTTCTCAGATGAAGAAATACAAATGGCAAATATATAGATGAAAAAACGTTCAACAGCACTAGTCACTCAAGAAACACAAATTCAAACAACACTGAGATTTCATCTCATCCCAGAAAGGATGGCCATCATCAAGAAATCAACCAACAACAAATGCTGGAGAGGCTGCGGGCATAAAGGAACACTTCTTCACAGTTGGTGGGACTTAGACGGCTACAACCTCTGTGGAAATCAGAGTGGAGATTTCTCAAAAAACTAGGATTAGAGGTCCCATTTGACCCGGCTATTTCCTTTCTGGATAATTTCCCAGAAGAACTAAAAACATCATAACACAGTGATATATGTGCACCCATGTTTATAGCAGCAAAATTTGTCATAGCTAAATCTTGGAAACAACTCAAATGTCCATCAACTGATGAACAGATAAAAAAGGTGTGCATTATGGTTTGCGTCCACGTGTCCTCCTAAAGCCTCATGCAGTCATGGGGCGGCTTCTAGAGCTTGTGATTGATTACTGTGGGTGTGGGTGCCACACCCCCCCCAGGAGCAGATACTCCACATTACACTGGAAGGAGGGTTAGCTAGCTGCCAGAGCTGCTGCCTCTCCCCATTGCCCTTTGCTTTTCACTCTTTGCTGCTGCAGCCATTAACAACTACCTTCTGCTGTGTGCTGCTCTACCTTGGAGCCAACTGAGTATGGGCTGAAACCTCCACTAACTGTGAGCTAACTAAACCTTTCCTTCCTTAATTCTCGCTTTTTGTTATTTTGTCCCAGTAACAAGAGAAAAATAACTGAGTTAATGTGGTATTTTTATACAATGGAGTATTACTCAGCTATGAAGAAAGATAAATTTGAGGCTTTTATAAGAAAATGGATGCAATTACAGACTATATTCATAAGTGAAATAAATCAGACCCACATGTGTAAACATCATACTGTCTTCCTAATGTAAGAATCTGAAAGAGTAAATAAAGTCTGAATGGTACAATAGATAGAGTAAAAGGGAAAGAAACTGCTCAAAAAGAATGAACCACAGGGATGAGGGAAAGGAGAAAAGAAAGGAAAAAAAGGAAGGCAAAAAATTATGTATGTATATACACAAGGTAGCTAAAATTTTTTATTTTGACCAATTTTACATGCTTATATCTGTAATCAGAGCAACTACATCAAAGACAACAATGTGCAAAATAACAGCCACAGTTGAATACCTATCTTTTTTTTTAATTGTGTGTCATTTCCAATGTCTTATCTACTATTTTTCTATTCTATGTAAAATAAAAAAGAAAAGCTACTTGTTATCTAAAGTGGCCTCCAGGATATGTATCAGGTTAATCCTCCAGGATTATCCTTTGACTAAGGAATTCTATGCATCTATATCACAAAGATAGTTACAGGGAGCCAGGAAGCTGGCTCAGTGGAATAAGCACTTCCCTGGCAAGCGCAGGGCCTGAGTTCAATCCCCGGTTCCGCAAAATAAATAAATAAATAAAGTTACAAATACACAAAAAAGGTCAATCACAGCTTTTATAGAAAAAAGGAAAACAATCTACATTTTCATCAACAGGAAGATTATTAAGTAAGTTATACTACATACAGACTTTAGATATAATAAGACAAGCTTCAAATAGTGAAGAGGCATGTATATGAGAAAAAGGTCAGTGATGCTTCTGTTATGGGGGTTGAGACAAGGTCTCACCATGCAATTCAGAATGGCCTTGAACTTTTGGGAACCCTCCTGCCTCAACCACCCAGGCCTCCTGTCAAGTTACCACACCCAGCTTTATGATATATCATTTAAACAGCCAAGTAGCAAGATAGCCTACTGTAGGAGTTTAGTTTCAGCCTAATAAAAAATTATGTGCAGGAACATACAGACAAAAATATGTACATGTGATTGTATATGGATACAACATATTTAGAAGGCTACCCACTAAAAATTTAGAAGGCTGTTCAATTAGATAATAGGTAAAGAAGCGATTAAAAGAATAATCTGAAATCACTTTCCTTTTTACAAGATATACACTTTCATATTATTTAGCTCTTAGGAAATTACATTTTGGCAAAATGTCGGATTTTCAGATGCAAAAACTTACGTTATATGCTCTATCCAGATTCCCCCCAAATTAAAGTTTCTCTTTCTCCCCTATCCTCCCCAACTTATCTGTCTCTGGGCGTGGGGACAAGGGTTTTTGTTTTGTTTTGCGGTACTGGAAATTAAACGCAGAGCCTTGTTCTTACAAGGAAAGTATCATTGAGCTGTATCGCCAGACCTTTTCTACTTCAATTTTTTTTTTTTTATTTTGAGACAGGTTCTCTCTAAGTTTCCCAAGCAACTTGAACTTCAGATATCCCTGCTACAGCCTCAAAAGTAGGTGGGATCAAAGCTATGTGCCACTGTGCCTAGCTTATGTGTGTAAATTTTAAAAATTCTTTGAGGGCACACTGCAGACATGATTTTCTTTTACCTCTAAACACCTCAGCATGCAGTGTGTGTGTGTGTGTGTGTGTGTGTGTGTGTGTTGTCCTGGTGATTAAACTGAGGGTCCTGCACATTTTAGGCTAATTCTCTATCTTATTCTCTAAACATAAAAATATTCAGTTCTGTAATCATAGAATAACTATCAAGAGGAGGATAATCAATAAATTATCATTGATAAATCATATTGGCTAATTTAAAAACCATATCTAAATGTTACTGGATAGTTGGTCCAATGGTTGTGAGTTATTGTTAAACTGATAAATGTTATTGGTTGCCTCAGTAGTGGCCTTTTCTATAGAAAAAAAGAAATCCAGGGTATTGACCTGAATTCAGTTACAGTCTCTCTTTGTTCTCTGTGAGGTAGAAACAGATCCTCAGGCTTTCCAGTTGTTGATAACCTTAACATTTCTGGTCCGCACTTCCTATGTATTGTGAAAAATGTTTCTCATCTGGGTTTGCCTAGTGCTCCCTTGTGACCCTGGTCAGGTTCTCTCTCCATCTTCTCTCCTACATTCGTATGGCAGGATTTTACTCCCAAGGGAAGCTTTCCCTTTCCCCTGTTTATTCATTTATGTTTTCATCCACTTATCAGTACAGACACATGGATTCTTTACTATCATTATTCATGTTGATGCACAATTCATCATGAAAAGCTTTCACATGCAAGTCTAAATCTAGCTCAAGCAGACTTGATAGCAATCCCAGCCTTGTTTAGGCAGGGGGAGCACTGGGTAAATTACTTGCTTCCATTTCCTGGTGTGTAACATGAAGACAAGTACCTCTCTCATAGGTACCTGTGAGGACTGATGCAAGTTATATATAAAGCATTCACAGTTGTGCCTGATGCATATACAGGCATCCAGTATGTAGATGTAACATAAATGCTATTATTTTCACACCATAAAAATGATATGAAGGGGTCAGGGAGATGTCTCAGTAAAATAAGTGCTTTCCTGGCAAGTGCAAGCACCTGAGTTCAATACCTGGTTCTGCCCCAAAAAATGAACAAATAAACAAATAAAATAAAAGATGTGGAAAAAGTGTAAAATATGACAAAAAAGTTAATGTACTGCTTACTTCCCTGACTAGTTAATCACACTGTTACTTTTGAATCCTTTCTGCTCCTTTAAATTTTATAAAATCAGCATTTATCATTTGTTTATTTTACAAATAGTCAAACATGGTTGTTTATGCCTGTAATCTCAGCACTTGGAAGGCTGAGGCAGGAGGAATGCTGTGAGTTCAAGGCCAACCTGGGCTACACAGTGAGTTCAAGGTTAGCCTCAACCAAACAGTGAGAACTTGTCTCAAAAAAAAAAAAAAAAGAATAATAAATAAGTGCTATGAAAAATCCAGTGAATGTCAAACATTTGTTAAATTGAAGAGTGTAGACATTTCCTTTCCAAGGACACAGATACAAAAAGACTTCAGGTTCAATAGCTTATTTCGGGGGCATGGCCCTAGCTCAGGCCTTTAAGTGGCTGCTTCCACAAAGCTCTCAGCCTCAGGTTGCTGGAGTTCGAACCTCACAACTCTCCCGCTGGCCAAAAGTGCCCTGAAGCCATTCGAGGAACAAAAAAATAAAAAAGCTTATTTCGTTATTAATAGATTATAATTTGTTTATGCCATGACGATTTGTTAGATGTAAATTTCAGAGGCCTGATTAACACTACATTTGTCCTCACTTTTTAAATTTTACTCACTGAAAAACCTTTTAGTATTTTTCCTGCAATTAGGCTATGTGCCACCAGGTGGCAGTGTTTCAACTGCAGCAGATTAATTTACCTAGTAATTTGACTGCAAGACAGAAATCAATGGGCCTGGATTATTTATACTTTTATATTTCTTATAAGCCAAAACAGAAACAAATGTAAAAGTCAAAGGAAACAACTTCAGAAAGTCAAAGGTAGCCTAGTCATTCTAATCTATCTAGTGTCTATCTAGCAGTCTTAGTAAGTTAGCTACTATGGGCTGAACTGTTTCTATGACTCTCTTAAAATGCCATTTCCATGTGGCTAAATAAAATAAGAAAAGCTAAAAAAAATAATAATAAATAAAATAAAATAAGAAAATCTATACTTTGTTAAGTTTTTCCTAATTGCAGGATTTTAAAAATCCAAGTTTTAAAGCCAGAGCTTTAAAAAGAGCTTAGAGATCTAGCCAAAACTCCCATATTACAACTGGAGAAATCCACATGTCAAGAGCAAGGTGTTTGCCTAAGATTCCTTGAAGATTCAGAACTAGACACTAGTTATGCAGGACTCTCGACAAACATGCTGGAACAGGCACACATGTCAAGTTGTGAAATCTGTGGTCACTTCAGAAGGTCAGGCTCATAAAGCCAGTTCTTTCCAAACCAAGTGGTTCCTCTTAGTTGTGATGCTTGCAGCTCAGACAGGTTCAAGGGCAAAGCCTCCATAGTAGCTTCTAGAACAGTCACTTCAACTTTTTGAAACAGGGAATATGAGGACATATATGATGAGATCAAAAAAAAAAAAATCCAGTGAATGTCAAATATTTGTTAAATTTATTATGGTAAGAGACACTGCCATTCAGATCACTACAAGTCCAATCTAGTAGTGAGATCCTGAACACCCTGTAGACCCTTCCCTAAAATAAAATAAAATAAAATAAAGAGAGAGACACTGCCTTTAATCCCTCTGGAAACGCTCTCCCTCACTTAAAACAATGGTTCTTGCAACTTTCTGAAGTAGTTCTGAAAGTCCTGGTTTGTGTTTTTGTTTTGTTTTTTTTTTTTTCTTTTTCCTCCCAGAGGCATAGGAAGGGTTTATTGAGTAGAGTTTAAGAATACACTTAAGAGTGGCACTGTAGGGCCGGCCAAATAGCTCAGCAGATTAAAGCACCTGCTTAGGCAGACACAGAGGCCCGGTTGGATCCCTGGGGTGCCAGCCCTATCCCTGGGGCACACTGAGAAGGCGAATGAGATTGGGTGTGGTGGCACACTCCTGTGACCCCAGGTCTTGGGAGGCTGAACACAGGCAGATCACTATGAGTCCGTGAGACCCTGTAGATCCTGCACTAAAACACAAGAAGAGAAAGAGGGAGGAGGAGGAGGAGGAGGAGGAG
>NW_004524603.1:15128563-15134353 GCF_000260255.1 Octodon degus
GGAGGAAGAGGAGGAGGAGGAGGACGAGGAGGAGGAGGAGGAGGAGGAAGAGTGGTAGTGTGTATGTTCAGATAAATGAAACACTTCCTGAATGTCTTCAGTTGTACTTTCCTGAACTGATTCAAAATGTGTACCTCTTGTGGCCACTTTGACTTGGGAGAAGAGCCAAGAAGTTTCAGGTGCCAGACCCAGTGAAAGAGGTGGCAGAGGATACAGTGTAATATTTTTACAGGCTCCCTTTCCATGGATAGCCCTTGGCAGTGGCATTCATGATATATTTTAACTGTCCCTTGTATGTTTCCACTCAGCTAGAAAATAAGTGCATTTGCTGGGTGCAGAACTAATAGGAATACTTAAGTAACCCACAAGGGTAGAAGGAAAGCAATCAGCCCCATTGTGGGGGACTCACAGCTACTTAGCTCACTGTTGGAGCTTCTCTGCAACTTTGTGCTGGAGCCAAGTTTTCCATTTAGCCAGCTGCTTCTGGTTATTGCAAGGAAGATATTCCTGGCAGTTCTATCCTCCCCCACCGGGTGTGTGTGTGTGTGTGTGTGTGTGTGTGTGTGTACGCGTGCGCATGCACACACGCATGGGTGTGGTGCTAGGGTGCAAGCCAGGGCCCCACATCTGCCTGGCCAGTTCTCTACCACTGAGCCAGCCACCTCTGCTGCCCCCAAGCCATTCTACAGCTTCTCAACCCTTCCCTTTCTAGCAGTTCCCTTTGTAAAGGGACACGTGTGTGCATTGCTCCTTTACAAAGGGAACTCACAGCTACGTCATATCGGCACTCCTTGGGTCTATGGTCGCTGTGCATTTCTTCCAGGAACTCAAGAAAAGGAAGAGAAAGGAAAATATCAGTGTGGAAGTTCATCTCTCCGATCAGGAGAAAGGTCCTCCAGCCTCCTTGCTGTCACCCTCAACTCTGCCTAATCAGCAACTTATCTCTAGTGACAGCGTTTTTTTCAAATGCTTCTACTGCGATTTGCAGTCCAACTGGTTCCTAACAGAGGCCAGCATTAACTTTTCCTTTCTTTGCAGTACTAGGGATTGAACCCAGGGGCTTCATGCTGAGTTTCATCCCCAGCCAATTTTGGTTTTCATTTTGAGACAGGGTCACATTAAGCTACTAAACTGCCAAAGCTGAGCTTGAACTTGTGATCCTCCTACCTCAGCCTCCCAGACTTCTGGGATTACAGGCCTGTGCCACCACACCAACCTGGCTTTAACTTCTCCAGGTAAAGGTAACTTCAGCTTTACTTTCCTCACATTGAAGGTTATGTCCTCAGACTTGCATGGAGGAGTCTTGTCCATGTGTTTTATGTTTAAAATAGTTCATGTACACACAACAAAATATTAGAAAAATTTATTAACTTCAGAACTGTATGTGACTTTCTGAGGTTAAAAATAATTTTAAAAAACAGGTAAAGGGTATGCCATGAACAGAGTTATGGGTTCCATTCCCAGCACCACAAAATAGTAACAACAATAATAAAAGAAAACAACAGGATCGGGGGCGTAATTCACAGAAGATTGCTTCCCTAGAATACTGTGTGTCTGGGGGAAAAGAAGACAAATGTTGAACCCATCAAATGCTTAAATTTCTTGGTACAAAAAACATATGTAGTCTTAAAGTAATAAACAAGCATTTGAGAAAAATATTATAAAGCAAATACTATGGACTGAGAATTAAATGAACTCATATAAATGAACACTATATAAACCAGGCATGGTGGTGCATGTTTGTAATCTCAGAACTCTTGGGGCTGAGGCAGGAGCACTACTCCAAGTCTGAAGCCAACCTGGGCTACAAAATGAGTTCAAGTCCACCCCTAATTATATAATGAGACCCTGTCTCATAAAAAGGGGTCAAATTAAAAACAAGCCTAAAGCCTACCATACAACACACAAAGAATAGAAATAATGCACATGCAATTGAATGATAAACATTTAGTGGAATGATTAACTTCACTAATGCTAATAACCAAATTAACTGAGAATTAAAACTGCAAATACAGTGTATAACCACTTGGCCTACCCAGCAAGTTAGCAAAGATGTATTAAAACAGGAATGTTCTAAACTAAAACAATGGGGCTGGAACTCACTGCATCTATTTCTCACGTGAAACCTAAGAATATTCTAGAACCGTCCTGTTTACCTAGTAATGTTGCTATGATGTTCAAGCAAGGACAGTTAAAAATGATTTATAAACTTTAAAGTTTTAAACATAAAAAAATAAAATAAAATAAAACAATGGGGCTGGGACGTTGGCTCAGTAGAATAAGTGCTCGCCTGGCAAGTACAAGGGCCGGAGTTCAAACCCCAGTTCTGCCAAAAAAAATAAATAAACTGAAACAAGAGTTGTGAAATGCATCCTTTCTTACACTGCTGGTGGTAGGAACCAAAATTAATACGTAGCTTTCTAAATAGCCTTTTTACAGTTTATCTGATTGGGTTTTTTTTTTTTTTCTATATTTTAGGGAAGGGTCTACAGGGTGTCCAGAGTCTCATTACTAAATCAGATTCATAGTGATCTGCCTGTATACAGCCTCCCAAGTGCTGGGATTACAGGTGTGAGCCACCACATCCAGTCTCAATTGCCTTCTCAGTGCACCCCGGGGGCGGGGCTGGCATGGCAGACCCAGGGATTGAACCCTGGCCCCTGTACCTGTTTGCAGGTGCTTTAATCCACTGAGCTATTTGGCCAGCCCTGATAGGGCTTTAAATGGTCCGCTTTCTCAACCTCTCATTCCATTCTTAGCAACCTCTACTGAAAATGCACAAATATTTTGACATTAAGATAAGTAATCCCAGGATTTTTAAGTGAAAAATTAGACATTAATTTAACATCTAATAATAGTGGTCTGTTGAGGCAAGTTTCATGAATAAAACATTAGTCATTTGAAATGACAGTTACAAATAAATATTAAACAAGGTAAATTACTATCTCAAAATATTAAGTGCAAAAAGCAAGGCACAACAATTGTTTTTCCAATGCATGGGGGGAAAGCCTGGAAGAATGTATAATTTCCAGAGGTTAACTGTGGTTGCAGCTAGGCAGAGGGATTTCAACTCATTTCTGCTTCCTTATATTTTCACGCATTTAAAACTTTTTACATCCACCATCTATTAGCTTTCTAATTTGAAAAAGGAACAATAAACAAAAGAAAGAAGCCAAAGCAAAGCAAGAATAACAAAAGTACTACGACTTCCTATCTTCCTGAAAAAAGAAAAGACATCTTCCTGAAAAAAAGAAAAGACCTTTTTCTGAAAAAGGAATATTTTTTTCTCCCTGCAGGGAACACCCCTGGGCCTCATGTTTACAGAGAAAGTTGGTTTATTGCAATATTAAATGTGGTAAATTGAGAAATGCCCTGGTTCCTGACACATGACTTTATAGGGTGCCGAGTTCTCTGTAATAACATGCATAATAATCTTTTTAGCAATCCCTGCAATTAGGGGGTTGCCAAACTGGAATTGTTACTTTATTTGAGACAGGTACACACACATATACATTCAAGTACAACAGCAAAAATGCAGAACCAACTGCCCCCTTGAAGAAAAAATAGCATCATGAGCTCTACTTGAGATGAGAAGATATTCAACAAGCTAAATATGAATAGACTTGTACTTTCTTTTTCTTCAGAAAAACACTGATCATGAATGCCTGGCCTATGAGCCCCATAAACAGAGTGATGTCATACATGCACATAGATGGTTCTGTGTCTCTGTGCTGTCACGGTACTTTGGACCTTGGGACAAGTTAAACTGATGACTCGGATGTGGAGACCTGTTCAACTGTGAAGGTGGATGAGCAGTGGAGGAAGTTCTCAAGCTGCACCGTGAGAACCAGTTTTCTCAAGCAGAACTTAATTATAAGTGCACAGTTGTCAAAACATTTATGGAGAATGCTAATCCCACACCATGTCTGGGTTTCTGTTAGGCCCTTTCCCTTTATGACAATTTCCATTCGGTGTACACATCCGGGAGGGGGCTTACAATATCTACTTCAGCTCAATATCAACATTGTGCCTTCCCCATTTCTCCTGTAAGGCCAAAAGCTTCTTTAGGTTTGACAAGAATTAAAGCTGGACCCTGTCGTAGAGGATACCTAGGATTAATTCTGTTTTGAATGTAAGAAAAAAAAAACTGTTTCCAAAGTTCCGTAGCTAATTAGTGCTGGTTTTATGAAACCCAACTGTGTCTATTGTCCACTGCCTTAGTATTGTGCTGTCCTTAGATGCCTTCCATTGCTCACGTGGATTAGGTGTATAAAGACGCAACGTTCAGATTGTATCTTTCAATGCAAAGACAGTTAAGACAATGAACCAAGAATTCTGTTGGGAGAGAAAAAAACATTAGTGGCATAAGGGAGTCTCACTGTCTGGGGGCTGATTCAGAGAAGGTCCCTGCTCCAGGGCTCTCTGTCCCTAAAAATGAGGGGGTCACTCCTGGATAAGGGCAGGAAAAGAAGGGACCTATAAGCAAGTAGAGACAAGTCTCAAGGACAATCAAGGACTTGGGGAAGAAGAGGGGAGTGGGTGCAAAGAATGAAACAGGCAGGTGTCAAACACTGTTTCAACAAAAACTGCTAGCAAGCAAGCAAGCTAATTAGCTAGCTTTTTTTTTTTTTTTTGCAGAACCGGGGATTGAACTCAGGCCCTTGCACTTGCCAGGGAAGTGCTTATTCCACTGAGCCATCTCCCTGGCCCAACAAAAACTGCTAGAAAGAAACAAAGGACCCCCCAGCTTGCACCAGTGTGTACACACACACACACACACCCCTGAGCACTCCTGCCTTACTGGCAGTTGCACAAATGCACTCTTGGCCTCTTTCTTTTTGGACATGCAAGTTCTTCCTCTTTACTGCTCTGACCTAATAACTTTTTCTTGTCCTTAAACACAGTCCAAGCACTCTTCCTCCAAGACCCTTTTTCAGAGTCCCCTTCCCCTCCCTGCACTTTCACCTAGACTCCAATGCTTACTCCTCCACCACACTCCCATGACTCACACAGGTCCTACCACCAACCTTGCCAGCCTGCGTGGAGACTGTCCATTCATGGGTTGGTGTCCCAGAAGGGTACAGTGAGCTATTGGACAAGTAGGAACCTCATCTTTCCCCTTGATAGCTCAGAGATCGGATGCTGGGTCTGTCACAGATTATTAAGTAAATGAATCCATTCACTAGGTGCATGACCACTGACCACCTACCCTGTGCCATGCCCTGGGGACAGAGCAGGGCAAGCATACAGATGATCCCTGTCCTCACAAATCATGTATTCTATTAGGAGACCCTGATACTCCAAAAGCATCTCTGAAGATGATATCATGATAGATGGATGTTATATCGGTCCAACAATGGTACACATAAATTCTTACTGCACGGCCCCACAACTGCTCACAACAGACCTATGGAGAAACACTTACTATAACTTACTAAACTTAAATTTTATAAGGAGTGCTGATAGAGACATAGAACAGAAAAGTTGTCTAGGGAAGGCTTGTAATCTTCACAGCCATACCCCTAAAAGACTGGCATCATACTCATATTGTAGAATAAAGACAGTCAGACTATCAAACCTCATTTAATTAAATCTTCTCACTTGAGTTTGTGAACCACCCACTTTGAAACATGCCTGGCCCATACTTTCACATTGCACATAGAGAATTCAATTTCCAGAGAAAACTAATTACAATGACCCCCAAATAGCTCTTGAAAGTTTATAATTCTTTTGTATATGTGTATGGATAGAGATAGAGATAATAGATAGGCAGATAGATAGAAGATAGCA
>NW_004524603.1:15134475-15136870 GCF_000260255.1 Octodon degus
GAGAGAGAGAGAGAGAGAGAGAGAGAGAGAGAGAGAGAGAGAGAGAGAGAATTGTTGAAGATTGAACCCAGGGCCTTGCATATACTAAACATTGGGAAGGGCCCAATGGGAGGAATGTCAGCTTTAAATACCTACCATACCCAGGGTTGGAAAGCCACATCCCAAGTCTACTAGTAAAATAAAAATATTCTCACAGTACCTTGTCACATATATTAAATCCAGAGGTCACCAAATATTCTTCCATATTTTAAATCAAGTGAAAAAGTTAATAAATGTTGTACAATCAAAAACCATGATTACAGGGCTAGTAAGACAGCTCGGTGGACTAAGCACTTGCTCAGACAAGCTCAGGGACCATGGTTCAAACCCCAGCACCACATGCCTCACTGACACCACCCTCAGGAGAACTGAGCCGGCTACCCAGTCCAGGTGTGGTGATGCATGCCTGTAATCCCAGTGCTGGAGAGGTTGAAAACAGGAGGATCACTATGCATCTGAGCTACATAGTGAGATCCTGTTCCAAATACATTAAAAACAAACCAAAACACCATGATTACAGATGCAATTGAGGGTTGCCTGGTCTGTTCTCCCACTGCTGTAAAGCCTCATCAACCCATCCACGGGGATATGATGGCCTGCCAACCTCAGGCTGGTCCAAAACACTGCTCCCATTGCAGAATAGCTAGAGGCCATGAAACAACAAATGACAGCCTTTGTTTACAGCTTTGTTGCTCTTTTCATCCCAATTTTTTACATCAATTTTGACACTTAAAACTACTACCATAAGGCCAGGCCTGGTGGTGCATGCCTGTAATCCCAATACTTGGGAGGCTGAGGCAGGAGGATCACTGTGAGTTGGAGGCCAGTGTGAATTATATACTGAAGGCCTAAGAAAGGGCCAAGGATATAAAGCTCATCAGCATAGCGCCGGCCTGGCAAGTGTGAGGTCCTATTTGATTCCCAGTACCAAAAGAAGAAAAACAAACAAACAAAAAAACCCCACAACAAAATAAAATACATTAATATTTATTTTGACTTCTGAGGCTCCTAACTTTTGTACCCATGGTGACTGTCCACTCCCAGCCTCTGTTCCTGCTCTGTTCACCTTCTTTCTTCACCATCTTCAGCATCAGAGAACCCGAAAGCTTGGTGAACCAGATGCAATTGCAGGGGCGGGGAACAGAGGTAGGGGAGCCTTTCTTCTACCCACAGATGGTCCTGGCTGCTGGAGAGGAGAGGAGTGGGAGGCAGAAATGAAGATGCACCCTCTGACTCCATCTCATAAGATTTGCTTATTCACTGTGTTGGTTACATAAAATTACACATGACACAAATGCCGGTGGTCTGGACTTCAACTCTAAGCAGAGGAAATGCTTTATGTGATGTATGAGAAGAGCTTGGGATTCAAGGTCAAAGACCAATTCTACTTCTGGCTCCTCTACCTATAAGCTGGGGAAATACTCTAGTAGCCTCAGTACTTCATCTACAAAGTCAGTGAATATTATGGAACATTCTCAATAACGTAGGAGAACACATTTGGGGGAGACAGGGGAATAGCTAATGCTGTCTGTACAGCCGGCCCTACAGGTAGAGCTGTGTGCGGAATTCTAAGGCAGTGGGCCCTGGAGAAGAACAAGTGCTGTGGGCAGGGAGCTTGGGAAGGTGAGAGCTGAACCAGGTGGGGTAGAAACAGCAGCAAGAAGATGCCTGACACTGGCAAAGAAAGCCTCCTCACCCAGGGGACTGCGTGCCTAGGAACATGGCAAAGTGGACACAGCAGAGTGCGGGCTGCTGGGGGGCAGCAGGGAGGGCGATACAGGGTGGTGTTAGTTTAGGGTGCAAAGGTCAACTTATGCAGGGATGAGTACCTTAGGGAGATCTAACACGCAGCAATGTCACTGCAACCGTGGCTAACAACAGTGACTGTGCGAGTTGACAGGTAGATGTATGAATATGTTAATGAGTATGAGTGTCACGATTATCTCACAGTGTAAGGCACATCAAAACACCAAGGGGCGGGCTGGGAGATGGCTCAGTAGAATAAGCACTTGCCAAGGACCAAGCGCAGGGTCCTGAGTTCAATTGCTGGTACTGAAAAAAAAGCCATCAAGGGGCAGCTGGACACAGTGGTGCACAATTATTGCACACATGCAACTCAGAAGGATCACTTCTGCCTACACATATGAGACCACCCTGGACAGCATATCAAGAACTGTTCTTGGGCCAGGGAGATGGCTCAGTGGAATAAGTGCTTCCCTGGCAAGGGCAAGGGCCTGAGTTCAATCCCCAGTTCTGCAAAAAAACAAAAAAAAAACAAAAACAAAAACAAACAAACAAAAAAAAAGAACTGTTCTCTACACATCGAAAATCCCCAAAACCATATATCTGTAATGTA
>NW_004524603.1:15136970-15150222 GCF_000260255.1 Octodon degus
TATATATATATCCTTTGTCAGTTAGCTCTTAATAAAGGAGTGAGGGAGGGAGAGGGAGGTAAAGCCCAGTGAAGAGCCAAAGTAAGTTCACTGGCCTGATGGACAGATTCCATGAGATACTGGTTAGACACTACATAAGGTTAATGACTGCTACCCTCCCTGCAGCGTCCCTGCTGCAGGCCCGTCCCAGCTGGCCAGGACTCAGGGCTGCCAAGCGCACTGGTGCTGGCTACTTCACACACCGGAGTGCACCTATCAAATTATGATTTTTGAGAATGGAGCCCCAGAATTGGGCAATTGAAGGAGCCAGACCTGCCAAGATTTTATTTTAAGCATAATCAATGAGCCTGAAAGGCATCTGATGTCTTTAACAATGTGGTAAAATACACACGCTTGTAACCCTTTGGAGTCCTCTTTGATCTTTTCTATTCCCAGCTAGCGATGTATAAAATCCTGGGAATGGACTCAGGGCTGAGGGTACTTATGGTCCAAGTGGCCTCTGGCCCAGACAGAGAAAGATAATGAAAAGAGCGGCAAGGCGTAGCAGGGGAAAGGCAGCAATTAACATGAAGCATTTTCATTTGCCTTTCTCAATACTGAGGACCGCTCGTCTCTGTCTCAGCTGCACTGGCTGCTTCAGCTGGTGAGTGTGCCTCCCCCAGGGCGACCACCACACAGGTGCTGTAGTCACAGGGTCCAGAATGCCTCATGCTGTCCTCATCAGGTCATCTTTCACCCACCAAACACAACCACCTAGAAACCAAAGCCTGTATCCAAGAAAAGCTTTCCATCTAATCTTGTGGGTCAGCGTCATGGAACCTTAGCTCAGATGCAAGTAATCACCTTTCTCAGTTAATCTCTGTGTCTTAGTCTGTTTTCTGTTGCTGTAACCAAATACCTGGGACAGGATGAATGTTGGGTTGCTTGGGCTCATGGTTTGGCAGACAAAGAGGTTTCGGAGCATGGTGTTGGCATCTGCCCCACTGCTAGTAAGGGCTTTGCACTGCTTCAACTCCAGGAGCAGCAGGCATTTGTGGAAGAAGAAATATGCTGTGTAACAGGTAGCTCTCAAGGTCAGAGTCCCAAATCTTGGAAGAAGCTACTCGTTCCTGAGAGACAGCACTGATCCCAGCATGAAGGAGGGAGGCTCCCTCCTAGGTCTCAAACTCTGCTTTGTTTGTCTGAGACAGGATCTTACTATGCAATTCAGGCTGGCCTTGAAGTCACTGCATAGCCCAGGCTGGCCTCAAAATCTCAGTGCTCCCCTTGCCTTGGCTTCCCAAGTTCTGGGCTTATAGGTGTGCACCATGACGACATGCAGCTACCAAAGTCTCGCAAAAGCCTCACACCTCTCAATGCTGTTACATCGAGGACCACGCCTCAATATGCATTATAGTAGGGATGAACCATATCCAAAATGTAGCCTATGATAAGTCCATACTATGACATATTATACAAAATATTAAATAATTCTTATTAAACTATAGAAAGTGAAAATACTTATCAAGAATCTTAAAGTACACACAGTGTTAGATATGCCTTGATTATAACTAGATAAAGATGTGGATGTGCTTAAAAAAAAATCAAAGCAAAGCTAACTATATCTCAGTGGGTGTGGAGTTTCTGTATATAGAGATAAAAAATGTGCTAGGGTTGGGGAGACAGCTGAGCGGCATTACAGCCTGCCTGGCAAGTGCAAGGTCCTGAGTTCAATCTCTGGTGTCAAAAAAGATCATGTACTAAAGTTAGGTGAAGGCAATGGATGACTCTGCCACTACACTAAGAGCACCAAGCTGTACATTTTAAATTTGTGAATTTTATGGCACCTGGGTTATGTTTCAACCAAGGTGGCACCTTATTGTTCTCATTGCTGACATGAAATACCCAATGCCCAAAATTGAAGGAGGAGATGTTTATTTAGCTTACAATTTGTAGAAGTTTCAGTCTATCATTGGCTGGCTCCAGGCAGGGTAACAAGGCAGAGGACACTGCAGAAAAGAAATAGTTCATAGAAGGCAGAAGGCAGCAAAGCAAGCAAGCGAGGTACAAGATAAGCCTCTTTCTGTCTCTTCTATTGTATCTAGACTACGGAGGCTAAGGCAGTGCCGAATGAATCAGGGTACTGATTTAGTAATCACCTACCCTTGATCCCAACACTCTCAATCCTGGTATGGTAACCACAAAGCATTCACACACCCTAGATCCAGCCACCTCTGAAAAGCCCCACCTGTGACTGCATGAGGCTTTCATGGACATCTGGACACAGCTGGTTTTTTAATAAGGTACACAACTTACATACAAAATTTTACTTTGTCAGGGTAGTATGGTTATGCAGCTTCATCTACCTCCACAGTCCCACAATCTCATCCACACCCTGCAAAAGTGGCTTTTGGGGCCAAAGATGCAACAGAATGAATGGGAAACAGAAAGATTCTGGTATCGTGCTGATGAAGACAAGGAGAAAAGGAGAAGCGCTGACATGGCAGCACACACTTTTAATCCCAGCACTCAGGTGCTGAGGCAGAAAGTTCCATGAGTTTGAGTTCCAGCCAGCCTGGGCTCCATAGTAACTTCAAAGCCAGCCTTAACTGCATAGTGAAACACTGTCTCAAAGGACCAAAGAGAAGGAAGAGGAGGAGGAGGAGGAGGAGGAGGAGGAGGAGGAGGACAAGGAAAAAGGAAAAAGGAAAAGGAGGAGGAGGAGGAGGAAAAAGGAAGAGGAGGAGGAGGAAGAAGAAGAGGAAGAGAAAGAGAAGGAGAGAAGAAAGAGAGGGAAGAGATGAGCAGCAGCAGCAAGTCACCTCTCTTTCTCCAGATTTCAGTCATCTGTAGTGTTCCTTATTTATAGAACCTAACAGAATGTCACCTAGCAAAGGAATGTCAGTTTGCAAAGGACCAGCTCATTATCACAGAACACAGAAGAGGGTGGATTTTAGATTAAAAGACAGTAACTTAAGAAACCACTACAGACGCCCTTCAGCAAACACCAAGGGAAGTGCATGAGGAAGTCATGAGATTGATACACAGGGGACATCCTGGAAATTAATCAACTTTACTTTTACAAAGTGAATACATGTAAATACTAACCATGATTTCAAAATAACAAGGAGATCAAAAGATTGGTGGACAGGGGAAGGAAAGGAAAGGAAAAAAGGAATTAAGACTGGGTCTTGTGGTGCACATCTGCAATCCCAGCACTCAGGAGGCTGAGGCAAGAGGACTGACACAACTTTGAAGCCAATCTGGACTACATAGTGACACTATCTCAAAACAAACACAGAGGGGCCAGGGAGTTGGCTCAGTAGAATAAGCGCTTCCCTGGCAAGTGCAAGGGCCTGAGTTCAATCCCCAGTTCAGCAAATAAACAAAAACAAAAACAAAAACACAGAATTAGGATGTGTCATATATATACACCAACTTCCCACCAGAAAATGTAAACTTTATGTACTCCACACATGTACTAATACAATAAAAAAAAATAAAAGGAATCAGGTGCACGCCTATAATCTCAGCACCTTGGGAGACTGAGGAAGCAGGATCACATGTTGGAATCCTACCTAGGCAATGAGATCCTGTATCAAAAAATAAAAAGGGCTGGGTATGAACACCATAGCAGCACACCCCTGTATTCAATCCTCCATACTAAAACAAAACAGATCAAAATTTTCTGTACATCAAAGGACACAATCAATAGAGTGAAAATCTAACCCACTGAGAAAAAATATTGGTTAGTCATATATCTGATAAAGGACTAAAACCTAAAATATAAAAAGAATCCCTACAACTCAACATTTTCAAAAACCCAAGATGATTTTAAAAATGGGCCATGATCTTGGACAGACATTTCTCCAAAGAATGTACATCAGCGGCCAATAAGCACGTGACAAGATGGTGCACATTAGTAATCATTAGGGAAATCTGGGTCAAAACAATGAGACTGCCATCTTACACCTACCAGTAGGTAGCAACAATGATCGAAAAAGGTAGAAAATTACCAACACTGAGAAAGACATGGAGAAATTGTAATCCTTGAATAGTGTTGGTGGGACTGTAATATGCTGTAGCCACTATGAACAACATCAAGGTGGTTGCTCAAAAAAATTAAATACAGGACGCCATTTAATCCAGCAATTCTACTTATGAGCGTACACTGAAATGAGCAGAAAGCAGGGTCTTGAGGAGGCATCTGTACGCCCCGCTCACAGCCAATGCAACCCAAGTATCCACTGAAGGATGAACTGGTAAAGAAAAGTCAGTAAATGTACAAATAGAATATTTTTCTTTTTTTATAATTTAGTAATTTTGTCTGTTTCAAGATGGCATCTGGCCATGAATTCCCAGCCTGGCATCAAACACCTGGCATTGTACAGTCCTCCTGCAGTTTCTGAGCAGCTGGAGTTGCCAATATTACCACTGTGCCTGGCAAGAGTGTATTTTTCAACCTTAAAAAGGAAGGAAACTCTGACACATGCAACACAGATAAATCTTAAGGACATTATCCTAAGTTAGTCAGTTGCAAAAAGACAAACACTGCGCATATTGCACTTTTCACTTACAGGACTTTTTTTTTTTTTTTTTTTAAATGTGTTTGGTACAGGGTCTCACTATGCTCTGACAGTAGCGATCCTCCTGTTTTCAGCCTTCCTAGTGCCAGGATTACAGGCATGCACCACCATGCCTGGTGGTCCGCTGGCAAAAACTGATCAGATACGAGGTCACACAGGAAATCTGGGGAAAAAAGTCAAAACTGTTATAGTTTGTTCTGTTACTGTTACTGTTAAAGATACATAAAAATGAAAGACACGGTTTAAATATATCTTAAGGCTGACTGCCCCAAACCATGTACCTGTAATTGAAGGCATTTATATTTCCCTCATAAATTAGTTGTAACCATAAATTACTAAGATTTATATCATCATAATTCACTGACACTAAACCAATCACTTTAGCCAAATCAGCTTAAACTGTCCTGCTTTCCTTGAGATTGTTAATGTATAACTTTAAAAATATCATGAAAAAAGGTAAAAATACTCCCTCCTTGAAGCTTTAGAAACTTCAGTGCCATAACTACTATTGGGCAGGACTTTTTAACACTCTCTATACAACGTCACCTACTTTGCAAAGTCTTTTTCTTTGCATAATAAACTGTATACTTGTGCTGCTAGAGAGCAAACCCATAGACTTTCACACGCTAGGCAAGCATTCTGCCACTGAGATATATCACCTGCCTATGCACAATACATTTTTTTTTAATGTATTTAGTACAGGGCCTACAGACTTTTACTACTAGATCAGAGTCATGGTGATCCTCCTGTTTACAGCCTCCTCAGTGCTGGAATTACAGGTACACGCTACACACCCAGTCTCAATCACTGTCTCAGCGCACCCTGGGGTGGGGCTGGCATGGCAGGCCCAGGGATCAAACCCCCAGTCCCTGCATCTGCCTAAGCGGGTGCTTTAGTCCACTGAGCTATTTGGCGAGCACTTGCATGATAAATTTTTTAAAACTTATAAATTCATCTAATTTCTTGGTGTGAGAAGAGGGACCCAGAGAACAATCCTTAAAGCCCCAATGGATAACCAGGTGCCAGCACCCCAAAGCCCACTGCACTCAGATCTTGCAGTCAGCATAGGATATGTCTTTCTCAGATCTGAGCACCAACCTGCATTTTGAGCTCTCCAACTTTATTAGACACACTTTCACAGTTTTTATTTGTTGGAGCTTCCCAGTAAGTTGCACTTTTTCTGCAATGAAGGCGGGACTACGTATTGGCTAGGCTCCCAAGGTTTACTCGGCATCTGAGGGAAAGCAAAAGCAAAGGTGGGTTCCACCTGGTCTAACATACCAGGACATCGTGGCTTTCTGGAAAAATGAGCTAATGTTATGGTAATAATTCGGAATTACAATGGTTACTCTGGGGAACATTCAATTTAAGATAAAGGTATTCATTATAGGGGAGCCCAGGAATAAAGAGGATCCTGGATGTCCCAAAAATAAGGGAATGCTTTGATTTTTGGTGGGGTTTTTTGTTGTTGTTTTCTGAGACAGTGTCTCCATGTGTAGTTCAGGATGGCCTCAAACTGACTAGGTAGCCCAAGCTGGCCTCAAACTCACATCGGTCCTCCTGCCTCAGCCTTCTGAGTGCCTGGATTACAAGTGTGTACCACCACGCCTAGCGGGGAACGCTTTCTATGACTGGCATACAGAGGTTTCCAACGCACAGAATTGAGACAGAACAGTGGGACATGGCTAAAACTGGCTGGAGAATGAGATGAAAGCAGCCCCTGGAAGACGTGCGCAGAACAGTTCTAGAAGCCCCGTACTCGCACTTCTTCCAAGAACTCCAGCAGGTTTTTGATAGGATGCCTAGACCTACCCCCAGCCTGATACAAAAAGGACATCCACTTTGCATTTTTGCCACTGTGTCCCCTCTTGCATGGTGGCCCACCCTCATGCTGTCAAGTATACTTCTTTTCCTACTTTTGCTTGGCCCTGAATTCACTGTGAAGAGCCTGTTTCTTTTCCTAGCATTCACAAGACCCAGGGCTTGATCACCAGGACTGCAGGGGGAAAAAGTGCTCAGACTTTTGAGAATGGAGAAGGTAATCATTTGGGTGGGCCCCACTGAAATATGTGGGATGAAGAAAATGTTTTCATCTTTATTATGGAGGTAGTTATGTGTACAGATTTGTCAAAGTGTATTCAAATGTACACTTAAAGTGAATATACGCTGCTATATGTAATTTCTCTCTATATAGTTGATGACAGACTATCAATGACAACAACAAAGACTATTAAACTTTAGGCCTATTGCTCTCAAAAGATTAGGTCTCCCAAAAGCATCTGTATAAGGGTGAAAAGAGAAAAGAGCTAACTGGAAATAGACTAAGTACCTTATCTAGGGTTCTGAAGGGTTCTGAAGACATAGCAGTTACAGAGGAGGCCACAGTCAACTCACCTCAGGGCTGGGGAGATAGCTCAGTAGAATAAGCACTTGCCTGGCAAGTGCAAGATCCTGAGTTCAATTCCCAGTACCACCAAAAAAAAAAAAAAAAAAGAAAATCAACTCACCTCAAATTTTGTCAACAGCTTCCATAAGATTGCCTCCGATAACAGGCAAATGGTCCCCAAAGTTGGTTTTCATCTTTTCTATGCCTTTGAGATAAAAATGGTTGTCCTGTCTTCTCCAAAACTCAAAGCCATGTCTTTGAAATGAGGACTTCAGGAAAAATACCTCATCAGAAGGGTGGTGAAGGCTAGGCATGGTGGTGCACATCTGTAATTCCAGCACTTGGGAGGCTGAGGCAGTAGTACTGCCAAAAGTTTGAGGTTAACCTGGACTACATGGTGAGTTTAAAGCAAGCCTGAAGTACATAGTGAGACCCTGTCTCAAAAAAAAAAAAAATTAGTTTGTATTATTGTACCTGACATTTGGCAAAAGCTCCAGAATACAAGCCAAGTAAGCTCTCTTTTTACCTATTCATGTTTATATCTGTCTACTTATATGCATGATCTGTATAGGTGATATTTTTCTACTTCTGGATAACACTGTTAAAATTAATCTGTAAAAGACGGTTTTAAAAATTCCTTTATGAAAAAAAAATTCCTTTATGTACTTATTTACTTTTGGTTTTTGAGTCAGAGTCTCACTATATTTAGGCTGGCCTTCAGCTCACTATGTAGCCCAGGATGGCCTCAAACAGCAATTCTCCTGCCTCAGCCTCTTAAGTGCTGGGATTATAGGCATGTGCCACCATGCCCAGTTGCTTTTTTAAATAAGTGCTTTTATACTTCAAGTATTCCTAAGAATTCAAGAAAAATAAAAACTGGCTTAAATGCTTCTCAAATTCACATGACTTGAATGAGCTTTGGTAAGTAAACATACTGTTGGTTTAGGGAAGAAAAAATGTTCTCAGAGTGGACTGCCTTAAATACAGACACACGAATTTTTCTTTCGTGCCTAGGTTTATTGTCATCTGGTTACTGCCCAAGCAAGCTGGCTGAATCTCAACCCTCTCCGCTCACTGCGGTCATCTTGTCTCTGTCTGACAGTGGAAAGCTGAAGAAATATTTCAAAGAATCAACAACTGGGATCTCATCTTATTAAAAAGTTTTGTACATCAAAACAAATCAACAATACAGTGAAAAGAAAACTCACAAGTTGGGGGAAAAAATTATAGCCAATCAACTGTCCCCCAAAGGATTTTTATGGGGCCAGGGAGAGGGTTCAGTGGAATAAGTGCTTTCCTGGCAAGCACAAGGGCCTGAGTTCAATCCCCGGCTCTGAAAAAAAAAAAATATTTTTATCTAGAATGTAAAAATCATTTTTTAAAAATCAGGCACCCCAAACTCAAAGATTCAATCTAAAAAAAATGGGCATCTGAGATGAATGCACAGTTCTTAGATGAAGAAGTACAAATGGCAAATAGATATATGAAAAAATGTTCAACACCATTGGTCATTCAAGGATGCAAATTAAAACAATGAGATTCCACCGCACTTCAGAAAGAATGACTATTATCAAAGAGTCAACCGGTAGCAAATGCTGGCAAGGCTGAGGGGAAAAAGGGACCCTTCCCCACTGTCGGTAGGAGTGAAGACTTCTACAACCACTACGGAACTCAGAGTGGAAAATCCTTTTTTTAAAAAAAAAAAAACTGGATTAGAGGTCCCATTTGACCTCGCTGTTCACCTTCTGGGCATTTTCCCAGAAGAACTGAAAACACCATACCACAATGATACATCTGCACCCATATTTATAGCAGCACAATGCATCATGGCTAAATCTTGGAAACAAATACCCACCAACCTAGGAATGGATAAAAAAGATGTGGTATTTTTATACAATGGAATATTACTCAGCTATAAAGAAGACAAACTCAAGGATTTTACAGGTAAATGCATGTAACTAGAGGCCATACTCGTAAGTGTAATAAATCAGACTCATGTGTAAATATCATATTGTCTCCCTAGTGTAAGAAAATGAAAGAGTAAATAAGATCCAAAAAAGTACAATAGACATTGAGAAAGGGAAAGAAACTGCTCAAAAAGGAAAGAATATTTGGGATAGAGGAAAGGATAAAAGGAGGAAGAAAGAAAAAAAAATATATATATATATGCACAAGAGAGCTAAGATAATTGTCCTACTAGTTTCTATTAGTTCATTGAAAGGAACAGTTACTGTTTATACTGATTAATTCTACATGCTTACATCTGGTAATCTGAGCAACTACTTTGAAGATAACAATATGTAATATAATGACCATTGTTAATTTCTATTATCTTGTTTTGAAATTCTGTATCATTTTTATTATTGTCTTTAAAATAAAAAAAATTAAAAAGAAAGAAGAAATAGTTTTAGAACTTTCTTGGTAACTTGCACTCCTAAGGCTATGCTAACTCTAATTAAATGATGGCTTTGCATTGAATATCTAGGTCATTTCCAAGGAAGATAAAATACTGAAATGTTAATTGCTGAATATAAGCTTATTTACTTTAGCTTTGAAGGATTTCAGAACATGCTGCCAACCTGAAGAGATAACTGATTATTGCCCGTCTCACACACTGACTATTTTGAGTTAAAAGTACTTGAAAAATAGTAGATCTAAAAAATAAAGTAACAACAAGAAGCCTTTCTGAACTGAGCTTCCATTGTTTTCTTAAAAACAGGAGATAAAATTCCCACCTGAAAGACTTCCTCCCTTGCTGAAAAATAGTCTTACAGCAAGAATTGAGAGTTGAGGCCCAGAAAATCTGTACAAAGTAACAGTTTGCTGTTAAATCAACTTTTATCTCCCCTGCAATTTCTCCACTCAACTAACTCATCTAAATCTCTCGAGACTTTTAAGATTTACTATTATTTGTCTAATTCAACTCTAACTACATCCTTGGAGTACTTCCTTGTCAGGGATCTCATGTTGCATAAAATATATATTAAAAAATATATGTTTCTGACTAGAAGTCTCAATTTATATCAGTTGAATTCTGAGATCCAGTCAAAAATCCTAAAAGGTCAGTTAGAATTTTGCCTTTCCTATAGCTTTTTTCTTTTTATTTTTTAACTTATATATTTGATACAGGGTCTCACTGTGCAGCGTGTACTCGTAAATGATCCTCCTGTTTTCAGCCTCCCCAGCGCTGGGATTACAGGCATGCCCCTCCACCTTCAGACTTGTTCGCTGTCTCAGCGCATGCCGTGGGCGGTGCCAGTGAGACAGGTAGGACCAGGGATCGGACCCTGTCCCCCCACCCACCCCACTTGCCAAAGCAGGCGCTTACTCTTCTGAGCTATCTCATCGGCCCTAAATATTGACTCTAGTACATGATGAAGAATAAGGACATAATTTTTTTGTGTGGCCGGCTCAGCCTGCCCTAGGGGCAGGGCTGGCGCAGCATGTGGTGCCGGGGATCGAACCCATCTAAGCTTGCCTAGGCAGGCACTTTAGATCGCTGAGTGACTGCGCTGGTCCAGGATTTATTGCTGAGCCATAATATCAAATATATATTAATGTAAAAAATAGAATTTTGTCCTCTCTCAAATGACGTTTCCTGGGGTATTGGTATGCTTTTCATAAAAGATTATAAGGACCAGCCAGCTGGCTCAGCAGATAAAAGCGCCTGCTTAGGCAGATCCAGGAGTCAGAGGTTCAATCCCCAGCCAGCTGTGTGGCCCCATCCCTGGGGCATGCTGAGAGAGCAACTGAGACTGGGCATGGTGCTGCGCACCTGTAATCCCAGCGCTTGGGAAGCTGAAAACAGGAGAATCACTACAGGTCTGATCTGTGTAATGAGACCCTGTAGAACCTGCACTAAAAAAAAAAAAAATACATGCACACACACAAAAAAAAATTATAAAGCTTCTGGGTTTTGGCTCTTTCCTTTAAAGTAATTTACCTAGAAAGCAAAGATTCTCTTTTGTCAAAATGTCTGGGTTTCTTCTTCAGGTCCTTGATACTTGAGAAAACAGTCTTCTCTGAGACAGCTAAGGCTTGTGCTTGCTTTTGCTGTTTTTAACAACTGTGAAACTCTGTGGTTGCCTTGGAAGTCTTAATTGTCGTTTGAGCTAAATGGATAGTTAAACATCATTTCACAATGCTTGTGATCATATTTAACCAACTGTTTTAATCTTTTGAAATTTTTGACAATTTTCCCAAAATTCAACTCTAAATTATATCTTCCCTTCTCACATTAACTTGAAGGTTTTCTAGAGCTCCTGAGAAGTCTGAAAATTGTTTGCTCTCTTTAAAGACGGGGACAAAGATAAAATATAGATAGATAGATAGATAGATAGATAGATAGATAGATAGAGATTAATCTAATCAGCTAAATTACATGAAAAACATGGTCAAGTAAAAATAATACTATTCACGCACAGTGGTACACGCCTGCAATCCCAGCTACCTGGGGGCTGGCCCAGCAGGACTGCAAATTTGAGCCCAGCCTGGGCAATGGTGCTTGGCCCTGTCCCAAAGCAAAATGGAAAAGGGCTTTGAGGTGCAGCTTGGTGGCACAGCCCTTGTGTAGCACACGTGAGGCCCTGGGTTCAATTCCCTGCAATGCAAATAATAATAATGTTAATCTCCCTTAGGTTGTATTATGGATACTGTATGTGTTAAAGTATATAACAGAAATTACATTAATGTCCTAAAAATTGGGGCTGGGAGAGAGCATAGTAGAATAAGCACGCACCTGGCAAGCACAAGAGTCTGAGTTCAATACCCGGTTCCAAAAAAAAAAAAAACTTCCTAAAAATTGCCTTCTTATTGCCACATTACATCAGCTATAATTCTACTTATTATCTTAAAATGTTGTATATCACAGAAATAACCAATTTTTCTTGTCAGTTGCCTTAAAAAAATTCTCATGGCCATTTGAGGTCTTTTTTCTTCATTAAAAACCTTTGCAAGCAGCTATGATGCAAAATTACACAAAATTCATAAAAGCCTCACAAATACGGGTCTGTGATAACCTTGAACTACTGTTGTTTCCAAATGTGTAATACTACAGATGAGGCTGGTAGACTTGACAAGAACTTCAGGGAACTCAGCGCAGCTGTTCACACTGGAACAGCCTGCAGGTCTGCTCTTCCTGCCACACTGAAGTTCCCTGCACACCTGAGGTATCACCAGAGACCTGGAACACTAGGAAAAATCTTTTGATTAAAACTATATTGAGGGGTGGAGAGATAGCTCAGTCGACTAAGCACCTTCTTAGGAAAGCGCAGGGACCAGGGTTCGACCCCTAGCCCCACATGCCATGCCTGCCCCACCCTCAGGCGCAATGAGCTGGCCAGAGAAACAAGGGCTGGGGGGGAAGAGTGGAGAGAGGGGTGGAGGGGAGGAGTGGGAGGTGGCGCAAGCCTGCAATCTCAGCACTGGAGGGGGAGGCAGCTGAAAACAGGAGGATCACTACAAGTCTGAGCTCTGCAGTGAGACCTTGTACCAAATACACACACACACACACACACACACACACACACACACACACACACACACATCAAAAAAAAACATTTTTTTGGAAAACAAAAAGATGTTTCTGTGTCAGTAAATCAGAAATTGCAACCATAAATCTTAAGAGATCTAAAAGAGCAAGTCAGGGTATTTGATCAGAGTAGAAAAACACAATTAATTGATCTATTTAATTGATTGAATCTTGGCTCTTGTGGATCTTGGTTTTGGGATATTTCTCAAACACTTAGTATTATTACTATTGTTGTTGTAATTGCACTGAAGTTTGAATGCAGGACCTTTACAGTGAGCTACATCTATAGCCCTTTATTTATTTACTTTTATTTTTTTAAAAGATCTTACTACATTAACAAGTTGCCCAGGCTGTCCTTGAATTTGAAATCCTTGTGCCTCAGCCCCCCCAAGTACTGGGATTACAGGCTTGTACCACCACACTCAACAGATACTATCTTATTAGCCATCGGTAATCTCCCTGTACGCTGTATTCCCTCAAGAGTTTTAAATGCTCGCCAGCAGCCAGTAACTTAACCAATCACCTCAGTGAGGGCTGCACAAGAACTACAGGGAAAAAATTATCAGACGAACCCTTTGAAAGGGGCTTTTGCCACCCAGATGTCTATGAAAACATGTGGTGATTAACAGAAGCACTGAAGAGTTGGTCATTCCATTCAAATGAGAGAATGACCAAAGCGACTCGTAAGCCTGTCGATTTGGCTGGTATAGGCACTGCCTAGGGGAGTAGCATAGCACACTTTTGGATGTGTGTGGCTGGGTCATGGTGACA
>NW_004524603.1:15150967-15152379 GCF_000260255.1 Octodon degus
TTTTTTTTCCTAAATTACTTATGAGTTAGAGAAGAAATTATGAACTGCAAAATATTTAGAACTGAGCAAAATAGAAGGATTGCAAGTTTAAGGCCAGCCTGAGCAAGATTCAATAATAAAAAAAAAAAAATGAACAATAGTAATGACCCTATGTGTCTAAAACTAATAAATCAATATGTTCAACATTAACAATCATTTGCAAATGAAAATGGTAAGATAGTCTCCTGTGTTCATTAGATGGACAGAGGTTAGAATACTACATCTGACTATGGGTAATGTTGTGAAAGAACTGGAGAAACAAAGGTTTTTGTTTTTGTTTTTTGAAATGCCAATGCCCCCAAACTATAATTTAATACATTGGGAAAAAACAATCTAACAATAATTCCAGCTACAGTCTTTAGATCATATTTGTAATGTGTTATGGGTCCCTTTTTCTGGGAATAGCTTAAACTGAAGAAGTATCCCGTTTTGGAGATTTTGTAGTTAATTTTAATTTGGGCTATTGTTTAGAAAAGAGATGGGCTGTCTGTGTAGATACAAAGTATAGTTTTTCCATAAAACTGATGTTTATTTTGTATTAAAAGATACTACTGTACTTGTTTTACACCTTTGTATACATGTGGTGATACTAATGCTAGACTGTAAAATTCAGGAATTAAAATGTGACCCTATAATTCAAAAAAAAAAAAAAGAAAAGAAATGCCAGTGATCACACTCAGGGCCTCTTAAATATGAGGCAAGGGCTCTAACACTGAGCTACAACCTCCATCCAAAGACTTTCACACACTGATGATGGAAGAGTAAACTCCATCATCAGTGCACCCATTTGGGGAATAAGGTGAGGGAAGTTAACATAATTGAAGATGAACATAAAAAAAAAAAATCCACTTTTAGGGCCAGGGAGATAGCTCAGCAGTCTAAGTGCCTAACTGGCAAGCACAAGGACTCAGGTTTGATCCCTGGTACTGCATGCTTTGCCAGCCCTGTGTTGTACCAGTCACTGAAACTGGGTGTAGTGGCACTTGCAATCCCAGTGCTGGGGAAGCTGAGACAAGAGGGTCACTGTGAGTCCAAGCTGCATAGAGAAACCCTGTACCAAATATATAAATAAATCTTTTTTAAAAATTCACCTTTAGATATAAACTAGGCCCTCACTATTTAATGTGTTCAGTCTGCAGAGTCCATGAATCCCTTTTACTTGTGTTCAAGGAGACAAAGACAAGCATATTCATTGTAGAACTGTTTGGAATAGGGTTTTTTTTAAGGGAGAAGATTTAATGTCTGTCAACATAAGAAAAATGTACTCATTAAAGTTAAATGTTGTTATATTCCATTAAAGTAATAAGGACAACATAAGATCATTTATATGAATTTATAAAACTTGCAGAATCATTTTATATCTTTTATGGAAT
>NW_004524603.1:15152654-15154851 GCF_000260255.1 Octodon degus
GCCCCGGAAGCAGGGCCGACACAACAGGCTGGCGATCGAACCCCGGCTCCTGCTTCCGCCTAAGCAGGCACTTTAATCTGCTGAGCTACCTGGCCGGTGCTCATGTCTTTTTTTAAATGTAACTTTGAAGAAAATAGATGACAGAGTAACAGTTAATGAAGTTTGGTTGTAGATTTGTTATTCTCTCTCTTGTTTTCTGTGTTGTTCACTGTGTAAAATGGGAAAATACAAAAAATGCAAGGTAAGGAGCAAGATATACTCAAAGACAAAAGGACACACAGAAAAGCTATCAGATGGAGAAAAACCATACTACTAGGAAAAAGGCAATCACAGGCATCAAATCCCACTGTTTCAAATGCTCTCAGGACTGAAAACCACTGTCTCCTTTCCAGCCAATTAACCCAGTCTCCTCCTGTGACTTGTTAGATCAGAGAGAAGACTAAAGGCCTTTGATACTAAACTTTATTTGAGGCCCAGAGTATTTGAGGCATGAACATGCCTAGGGGAAGTTGTAGTTTTGTAACAAACTTGATAATAACTAACATTTACTTTGTACTCCCTTCCCAGAGCACACAGAAGCCACTAGCTAAGAACTTTGTTAAGGATTAGCTCCGGGGAGAGAGCTCAGTAGAATAAGCACTCGCCTGGCAAATGAGACAACCGAGGGGAGTCATGGGCTGGTAAGGAGTGGAGCTCTGATACCAGCTGCACTTTGCCTCCCTCGAGGTCTCATAACCCCTTTCTAGATGCCAGGCACAGTCAGGTGCTGAGGGTCCAGGAACCCAGGACATTTCAGTCAAAAAGCAGCTTTACTAACATGCTCAATTCTACTGCAGATAGTCCTGCTTGTTCAATAGAACAGTCACATAAAGTTTCTAAATATACAAAAGCCCCATGCTACTCAATAATGTATAATGTAGTGATAAAACAAGTCAGTGCGCTAAAGTTAACCTCAGTAAGTTAAACTTCCCTTCTCCCCCAAGTGGTAGACTGCAGTGGGAAGACAGTCCTGGTTGCTGTCTGTTTCTCTATTTTGTCCTCTTTTTTGCTCATTATTCAGCTAGATTTGGTTCCTGATTCCTTCAAGCTTGAGATAAGAAAAAAGGAAGGGAGAAATGGTTAAACATAGGAAAGATCTTACCTAGTTCTATAATTATCATCTTAACTTATGATAATCTATGTTGGATTCATAGCAATCTAATTTTAGTCTACCAAATCTTTTTCCTGCAAACTGCATTCTCCAGTCAGAAAGATAGCTCAGCTGACTAAGCGCCTGCTTAAGGCAAGTGCAGGGACCAGGGTTCAATCCCCTGCACCACATGCCGCCCTGGCCCTGTCTCCAGTGAGCTGAGCAGGCCACCGAAACTGGTGCAATCCTGTAATCCCAGCACTGGGGAAGCTTAAAATTAGGAAGATCACTACAGATCCAATTTGCATAGTGAGACCCTACACTGAACACATAAAAAATAAAAAAAATAAAAATAAAAACAAACTGTATTCTCTCCCTCACTCCTTTGTGCAGTTATTATATATAGTTTATGTGCAATGACACAGATTTTTAACTATTACTTTATGCAAACTGCATTTAAAATCAGTTACAAACAAAAAACTACATTTACACTGTCTTTTATGTTCACCTATAAAGTTATCTTTACTACTCTACTTTTTTTTTATTTCAGTCTGACAGACTCTTGTATTATTCAAGGCTATCCAGAGTCAAGATCAAGAGGATACGGACATATGAGAGGGTTTTTATTAGGGGAATTGGCTCACATGATGGCTGGGAAGTCCCATCACAGGCCATGAACAGGCTGAAGCCCCACAAGATGCCAAAAGCATGACTCAGGCCAGGCCCAGAGGCTTCAGGTTAAACAGTGATGTAACTCTCAGTACAATGCTGAAGGCCTGAGAACCTGGAGAAATAAAGGTATAAGTCCTGGCATCCAAAGGCCAGACAGCCTGGAGTCCTGAAAGGGATCAATGTGCTTTTCCTCTGTTTTGTTCTATCCAGGCTCCAGTCAGTGAAATGGTGCCTGTCTCGTGTCAAGGGTAAATCTTCCCCATTTACTTCACTCAGATCCATGTACCTATCTTCTCTAGAAATACCTTCACAAACACATTCAAAAATGTACCAGTTCTCTAGGTATTCCTTAATCCAGTCAAGCTGATACTAAACTTAACCATTGAAATTTCTCTT
>NW_004524603.1:15155126-15155941 GCF_000260255.1 Octodon degus
GATTACAGGTGTACAACCACCATGCCCAGTCTCAATGACTGTTCTCTCAGCATGCCCTGGGGGCGGGGCTGGCACTGCAAGCCAGGGATCGAGCCCCCAGACTCTTTGTCTACCTAAGCAGGCACTTCAATCCACTGAACTACCTGCCCAGCCCTAGTGTTTTTATAGATCAGGCCTAATAGCAACACATTCTCTCCACTTTTGTTGATACAGGAATGTTTTGCACCTTCTTCATCTTTTAAAGGTAGCTTTCAAAGATTCTTGGCAATTATTTTAGCATTTGGAGTAAGTGATCTCTAGGCCTCCATAGTTAGATTCTGATAAGAATTCAGATGATGTTTATTTTACTGAGAATCCTATGTATATATGTCCCTTTTCCCCATTTTCTTCCTTTCCCTTCCTTTCCTTTTTCTTTTCTCTTTTCTTTTCTTCCCTTCCTTTCCCTTATGGGACCAGGTTTTATGTTTCCAAGACTGCTGTCAACCTCCTGGGCTCAAGCAGTGCTCCTCCCTCAACCTCCAAGTAACTAGACATGGCTTATTTCTCAGCTTTCAAGATTCTCTGTCTTTTGGGTCCAGGGACACAGCTCAGTGAAATAAACACTTCCCTGGCAAGCACTAAGGGTCTGAGTTCAATCCCTGGTTCGGAAAAAAAAAAAAAAAGACTCTGTCTTTCGATAGTTAGCTTAGTTCTGACTCTATAGTTTATGCTACTTGGAGCTCATTGAGATTTTTGGATGTGCAGATTATTTTCTTCCATCAAATTTGGGATGCCTTAGGCTATTATTTCTCTGTCTTTTCACCATCTCTTTTTTG
>NW_004524603.1:15156041-15168188 GCF_000260255.1 Octodon degus
CTGTTTTATTTTTTTTCCTCTACCCAAATTTAGTGTTGAGCTTGGCAAGCAAAATTTTCATTTCAATCACTAATCCTTGCAATTCCACTCTTTCTTTTTAATAATTTGTACCACTTTATTGATATTCTACATTTGGTGCAACATTATTCTCATATTTTCTCTAAGGTCTTTAGATATAACTTCTTCAGTACTCTGAACTTAGTTAAATTAACTAACTCAAAGTCTCTATTTAATAAGCTCAACAAATGGGATTCCTTGGGGAAAGTCCCTACTGAATAGTCTTTCTCCTGTGCAGGGACTGTCCTCTATTGATTCTTTGTATGTATAATATTTCTGTTGTTGGATTAGTCACTTTCCCATCACTGGGACAAAATACCTGATACCTGTAACTTAAAGGAAGAAAGGTTTATTTTGTCTTGTGGTTTTCAGGAGAACACAGTCTATGGTTTGTTGGCTCTAAGGCAGATAACATGTTAGCAAGGCATGGCAGAGGAATACCACTTGGTCCATGGCAGCCAAAGAGCAAAGAGAAGAGAGGAGCTGGGAACAAGAAAATCTTCCAAGCTGTGCTCCCAGTGACCCACCTTCGCCCAGGCTCCATCTCCTAAGAGCACATGTAGATACTGAGCACTGAACGATGAATCCACTGGTGAGCATGGTGCTACCATAATCTAATTATCCTCCAAACACATGAGACTTTGGGGAGAAAGCTTTGATCTAAACTATAATAGTGTTGAAAGCTGGACATTAAGAAAATAAAATGTGGCACTTCTGGAAATAAATTATTACCTTTCATCAGGGTAAGTTGTTGGGGGTTTGGTTTAATTTTTGTTTCTTTTTTTTTATTGGCTTAGTGGGTTTTCTAAGCAATTTCTATAAAATATTTGTTTTGTCATGTGTATCACTGAATACACTGCTCAGCTGATTTAGTAGTTTGTGACCTAATCAGATGGAGATTTCGTTATATGTCCGGTTCTATTAATTCTCCCAGACTTTGCTCCAGGACTCCCAGTGATAATGCATGCCTTCAACAATTGCAGCAATTTTAAGCTCTTTCTTAGCCTTCCATTCATTCTTTCACAGAACCTCGAGTTTATCTAAAGATAAGAGCTTAGGTGTTCTCTCTTTCCTGAGCATATTTACATCCTGGGATGTGGACCATTCTATGCAGGAGTAGGTACTTCCACATTCCAAGGAATACATTATAGTTTATCGAAGTCACTAATGGAAATGTCTTCCCATAGCCTCTCCTTTCCAGTTTTTTAGTTATCCTATAACATGTTACAACTACATGTTCCTCACTAATACATGCACCTCATAGTACTGAACCATTGCTTCTGCCTGTTTTCAACAAATGCCCATAGAAAGAAGACTATTCACTCTGCATGCATACCTCACCTTGAGGGAGGTCAAGTAATGATTGTCTTTTGATAGTGTTCCATTGAGAATCACCAGACAGGTTAAGCAAAGATGATTATCTGAAAGTGAGCTCTTAAAGGAGCCCCAACCCAATTCTTCCCTCTGTAGCAACTGCCAGGTCACTGGTTTTTACAACTACAAGCTATCTGCTTTCAAAGCTACCATGCAACTAGGACAGGGGAACGAAAAAATATGGAAAATTTAAATGCCACAAAATTCACTTTTCTTAAAACAATCTTTTTTAAAGATAAATCTCCCTGGTTTCTGAAACCTTTGTCTAATTTCTAGAATTCTGACAAGTTGATTTTGATAATTTTTGACAACTGCTTTTATGGAATGTAGAATTTTTGGAGGTCCTTATTGTGCAATTATGGCTTATCTCAATCATGATTAAAGATAAAAACATTCTAAGATTCTTGTGTTGTCCAAGGTAGTAAGGATATTAACTTATACTTTGTGTAATGGTTAAGCTGTGCTGTTAGCTTGGGCTTGTAAGCCACCTAGGGAATTAGTAATCGTGTCTGGGTTGGTCATAGCTACGCAGCTCTGGCTACTATACCTAGTCACTGGTCTCATGGGTGATGTTCCTCTATTCTGCTTTCTGGCAACCATTAACAAGATGTTTTCTTCCATCATGCCCTCCTGTCATGCCCTCCATCGTGATGTTCCTGCCCTTGAACCAGCTGGCCATGGACTGAAACCTCTAGAAAAATTTAAATCGCTCCTCCTTTAAGTGGTGGGTGTCAGCTATTGTGTTCCATTGGTGGCAAAGTTGATTCATATACTTTTTAACTATATATGTTAAGGTTTTTTTGCAGTACTGGGATCAAACCTGGGGCCTTGCATATGTTAGCCAAGCGCTTGTTCCTTGAACTGTAACCCCAACTCCACATATTAAAGATTTAAGGTAAACCACCATAAAAAAAAAACTGGGTCTATAAATACTGATGTATTAGGATAAAGGTAGAAAATAAAAGCTTCATTATTACAAAATAATAGAATAAGAGATTTGAAAATGCAAAGAATGCCACTAAAATAAAGTAAGCCAAAAATATATCAAACATATGAGTAATCATAATGAATAAAATGCATAAAAGTTAATAAAAAAGGGCAGACATTCTAAGTTTGCTTCAACAAGAAAAGGGCATGCTATTTTGCAGAAAAACCTCAAATATATGTGTACAAAATATTTGAAAATAAAATGATTACAAAACATATTTTAGCACATATCATTGAGAAAGAATCTAATCATAATAACAAAATAGTTATGAAGGTAAAAAAGGTAAGAAAGCATTAGTAGGAACAGAAAACTCAATATACTTTTTAGATCTTTGATATATTCTTGTTGTTGTTGTTTTGGTACCGAGAATCAAACTCAAGACCTCACACTTGCCAGGCAGGTGCTGTGCTGTTCAGCTTCATCCTGCCCCAATTGATATATTTTGACTTGATTTTTGAATATGGTATGAAGCAGGGGTCTAAGTTCATTGTTTTACATGTGGCTTTCCAGTTGTTTCAGGGACCTGCCCATTAGCTCAGTTGTTTAGATGCCTGCTTAATCAAAGCAGTCAGGCTCAGGATGATGCTGTGGTTCAAGCCCCAGATCGTTATGCCTTACCAGACCTGCCCTTAAGGCATCCTGAGCCAGCCCAAAAAATGAAAAATAAAAAAAATAAAAGTCCATCCAGTTGTTCTACCACCACTTACTGAAAAAACTATTTTTACCTACTGGTCTTTGGGCAGCTTTGTACCAAATCAGTTGACCATAAATGCATGTGTCCCCTACACTTTTTTTTATTTTATGTGTTTAATACAGAGTCTCACTACACAGCTTAGATTGTAGTGATCCTCCTGCTTTTAGTCTCCCCAGCACTGGGATTAGAGGCATGTACCATCATGCCCAGACTCTGTCCTGGCTCAGCACATCTGAGGGCAGGGCCAGCAACTGAGGGCAGGCCAGCACCCAAGGGCAGGGCTGGTACAGCACGCAGTACCAGGGATCAAATCCCTGGTCCCTGTGCTTGCCTAAGCAGATGCTTAGTCTGCTGAGCTATCTCACTGGCCCTCCCCTACACTTTTCTTTCTTTCTTTTTTTTTTTTTTAATTTTTATTTATTTATTTGTGTGTGTGTGGCCAGCTCAGCCCACCAGGGGGCGGGGCTGGCTGGCATGTGGTGCTGGGGGATTGAACCGTGGTCCCTGTGCTTTGCTAAGCCTGCTCTAAGTAGGTGCTTTAGACCACTGAGCCATCTCACCAGCCCTCCCCTACACTTTTAATAAGACACAGTCAAATGTCCAAAGAATTATTCTTAATCTCCCACTCTGTAATATAAGTTCATTATATGGTACACAAATCATTACGTTCACAAACATATTAGAACAAGCAGGCAAATTTGAAAAACTTATGATGAAAATATGCCAGTGAATGGGAGAGAAGACAAGATTGGCAAGAAAGGAATGTATGGCTCATATAGGATCTGTTAAGTCCAGATATGCAATTGAGGCTTTATTCTGAATGCACAGGGAAGCCAATGGGTAATTTTGAACAGGAAAGTAAGATAAAATGATTTTCAGATTTAGAAAATCATCTGGATGCCAGGTAAACTTTGCACCATAAAGTGACAGCTATGAAAGCCAGGAGACTATCAGGATGTAATTGAAATATATAAGTAAGAAATTATAACAATTTAGACAAGAAAAAAAAATTTAGACAAGAGTGCTACTGTTGATAAGGGAAGAAGCAGGAAAATTTAGAACATGTCTAGGGGTAATGATTTGGAAGTAGAGGTAAGGCTTAGGGTGCCAGAAGAGGGACAAGAGAATTTAACAGTGTTCACAGCTTGAATAACTGGACAAATGCGTGTTTAATTACCTCCTCCATTTACTGAGATTTGTAAAACTGGGAAAGGAGAGGAACCAGTTGGGTGAGACTGGAGTTATTGTAGAGGATGCCCGAGACCCTGAACTTTAAATGACAAGTCAGCGCTGGCATATTTAAGTTGAAGGTGCTCTGATGTGTTTTGTATGATGATAAATATTGTATGTGACTGATAATGTAAATATAAGATAAAGCATGCAAAAAAGGTTAACTGGGGGTTGCGGAAGGAGAAGAAGAGGTGGAGAAGAGGATGTTGTACCTGACTGTGTGGTTTAGAAGCCCTTAAAACTGGTTTGTTGCAGAAGTTTAGAAAAGATTAGAAACAAATCTTAAAGAAGCCCTAAAATGCTGTGCTTGATGTTTTGATACTGGTCACAGAAAACCAGAATGCTGTTAGGAATGCAGACAGTAAAGGCAAGGGTCATTAGGCTTCAGTTAGGAATGAAGACTATATTGAAAGCAAGGCTACAAGTCATGTGTGTATCATTATGGTGGAGAAATTGTCTATATTTTGTTCACGTCCTGAGACTTTGTGTGAGGCTAAATTTAAAGGTGATGGAATGGGGCCGGGGAGGTGGCTCAGTGGAATATGTGCTCCGCTGGCAAGCACAAGGGTCTGAGTTCAATCCCCAGTTCCACAAAATAAATAAATAAAATAAAATAAAAGTGATCTGTTGGAGGAAATTTCAGAGCAGCCCAATGTTCAGGCTATGTCATGGGTACTGCTAGCTGGTTTTAGCCAGACCTATAGAGAGAATTAGGGGCAAAAAGTAGTGTGAAAATTTGCAGGTTCACCAAAAAGTCAGCCCCTGAAAACTTGAGGTCAGGGATAGCCTGGCTGTGAAACAGTTAGCAATAAAATGAAGCCAAATATTTTGAAATAGGACAACAGACAAATGGCTTTAAAATGTCTCAGGAATTGGCCAGACCTCAACTTTCACAGGCTCAAGGGCCTAAAAGTTTAAACCCCTTTGAACTATTTCACTTTAAGAAAATAGCTGCGAGATGTCCTGTTCTTTCAGACACTTAGAAGTGTTTCCCCAAGTTCATCCATCTGGGTACTGAGACATCACAGAATGATACCGATATGAGTCTTTTGGTGATCAGGGGCAGAATTTTATGGTTTAGATCTAACATGTCCCCCCAAACTCTTGTGTTTGAAAGGTGACTAGATTATAGGAATTCACCCATGGATGAGTTTAGTAGCAGAATGTGCTCTTAGGAGATTTGGCCTGGTTGGAAATGGGTCACTGGAGACCTGGAGAAATGTATCCTTATTCCCAGATCCTCCCTTCTTTCTTTGCTTCCTGGTTGCTCTGAGTTGAGTACCTTCCCTCTGTCATAACCCTCTGCCATGTGTTTCTACCTAGCAGCCAGCTGACTCTGGACTGAACCCACTGGAGATATGAGCCAAATAACTCTTTCCTTCTTTAAGTTATGGGCATCAGTGTTGAGTGCCAGAAATAGGAAAATGCCTAACAGAGGCCAGGAGAATGTACTGAATGTAAAGGAGGAAGCACGGGTACCATGTGCACAAAGGCTAAGTACTTTTCTCAGTTCTGTACTATGGATATTAAAAAGGCAATGGCATAATCAAGATAGTGCTTAGGAACAAAGTTACATATTTTGAATATCAATGGACACTAAATTGGAGCCACTGACAATGAACCTTTTATCTCAGAAATAGGTATACCAATCAATTTTATACTGTCTTTGTTACTTTTCTCTTGTTGCTGGGACAGAGTACCCGATACCCAAAATTAAGGAAAAAAAGGTTTATTTAGCTCACAGTCTGTACAGGCTTCAGCCCATAGTTGTTTGGCTCCAAGGCAGGACAGCACATGGAAGAAGGGCAGCAGTTCATGGCGGTGGAAGACAACTAAAGCAACAAGAGCAAAAGGGGGCAAAACAAGGTTCTGTCTGCCACTTTTATCTTATCCAGACTGCTGGGATTAGGGTGGTGCTAATCCTGTCAGCGGACTGATCCAGAAATCACTCTTAATCCCAGCATTCTTAACCCCAGCATTATACTATGAATCAATCACAAACTCTAGACTCAGGTGCCTCTGAAAAAGGTCCATCTAAAATTGCATGAGGCTTTGGTGGGGGGGAGCACATCTAGACACAAACTATAACATGTATCTATATATCCCTGGGGCAAGATACTTATATTTATAATGTTTCTGGGAAGATTACATAAATTATTTCTGTACATAGGCATTTAGGCAAACTTCAAGTTTTCAGGCAAATAAGCACTGTAACTTATTTGTGCTTTCAGGGCCTGGTACTGATAGCTAGATATACATATAGGTATAGATATCAAGAATTATGGAGGTTGACAAGATACGCAGAAAGCAAGCTAGAGATCTAGGAGTTCTAGAGTCTAGTCTGGTATAGTTCTAGATCAAAGATCAGCATGCTTGAGATCCAAGAAGAGTCAATACTTCAGTAAAAGAGTAGAGGAAGAAAAAGTGATACCAGTTCAAAGAAGTCAAACAGGAGCGAATGGCAGCCTTTTTTTCTATTTGGGCTTTCAACTGTTTGGACAAGGCCTACCTACATTAGGAGAAAAATCTGCTTTCTCAGTTAGTCAATTCAAATGTCAATTCCATCCAGAAATAAGCTTAACCAAATGTCTAGGCACCCTGTGGTTCACTCAAGTTGACTCATAAAATTAGCCACAATGGGCCTTAAAGTAAATACACTGAATGCTCTCTGGTGGGTGCTACATTTGATAAAGATCTGCATATTTTGTGCCAACAGTCTGATTATTCACATGCTTCTTTCCTATACTTTCCTGTCTCTGATCTGTCAATGCTTTGTCTAGGCCCCTGATCACAGACCACTCTCCAGGAATTTGCATGTAATTCTCATCTGTGGCTACTTCTCCACACAAAGTAGGTGACCAGTTGTTCCACTCATAACTCCTATTGGGAAGATTTTCCTTGACCATACGTGCTCAAAGCCATCCTTAAATGTGTGTATAATGTGGCCACAAATGTACTCAGTTTGCACCCGTATACCTTGTTTACAATTTTGGAAACCAAGATTGAACTTCCCTCTTCTTTTCAGCATGCTTTATAGAACCTGCCCCAACACAAGCATAGATCTGCCCTAAACGAAGAGTACCTGCACAACTATAATAGTGACATAGGAGTTCATCCTACTTGTCTCTGCATTGTCTCATGCCTTCTGGGCTTGGTTAAACTGTCCAGAATGTAATACTTCAAACTTTTAATAAACAACTCCTTGGCCCATCTGTCTTTATGACTATGTTGGACAAATCCCCTAACGGGCATTTCAGACCCAAGGCTAAATGTTCTGTCTCTCAGAACCAACAATATATTTCTCAGTGGTATGGAACACTCTTCTGGTTTCATAGACTTACTACAGAATAGTCTACACTCTAGTTTTTCTACTGGAGGTTGTTATAAGCTCCATGATAAATAGACTTAAAGGCAAATTCTTGCAGGTTTTCTTTAAACTCATTTATGACTAGAAATAGAAAATAATTTGAATGATAGCTATTATACTACTTTGAAAACCTTGATCAGCCTATAAGTCCCCATGGAAATGAATTGTTGGAGAAAGGATGACCTACCAGTCCTCCAAATACACTTGAATCTGGGACACTGCTGGGACAATACAATGAGCTCTTACAAGAGTGGTTCTCACATGTTATCAGACCACAGGAATAAAATGAGGTATATTAGCTCAAAACTCAAAATCATAAGGACTTAAGTTTCTGCCAGTTTGATAGTTTGAACCTCAGCAGCTCATTAAAAACACCCTGTAATTATTTCTGGGAGTCTGCACAAGGGATGCTTCCCAAGACCAGGCAGTCACATTTCTCAATTCCAGGAGGCAGGGCTGACATTGTATTTTGGGTGAATTGCACTCCCTTAGTACAACTGAGTCACACTAAGTGAAATGTGGATGGTGCCCTTGAATGATTTAACATTGGTAGCGTGCCTTGTGGGTATTTAGAAGCCAATCCTCAGTCAGGATTCATCATGCTTTTTCTCTTCTACTTCAGTTGGACCTGGCCATTGTCTAGTACCTTTGATACTTTAGAGGAGGATCACTGATATTGATGATGAGGGCACTCTGTATGGGCTGTCCACTATTCATGCCATGGTTGAAGCCCCCTGATATTCTCAGAGCCATTGTTTGCATATGTGCAGATGTGAGGAGAAAGGCCTGTTTCCCACATTCATGACATTTTGCTTCCTAGGTTCTAAAACCTATGCCTTACAAAATCTCTCACCAAAGTGTCCTGTAAGCATCTCTTCCCCTTCACTCTTCACCTCCTGCCAGCATCTCTCAACACTGTCTTTCCACCAACCAGAGTATGACTTAGAAACAAAATAAACCACTTGTTTTGGTATACCGTCTCAATACCTAACATACCACCATCTCTGAACACCTCCTCTAACCTCCATCCAGAAAGACGAAGAAGCCAGGCATGATGGCACACATGTATGATCCTAGCAGTGGGGAGGAAGAGGCAGGAAATCTGCCATGAGTTCAAGGCCATCCTAAAATACATAGTGTGACTTTGTCTCAAAAAACAAAACCCATGGCCAGGCATGGTGGTGCATGCCTATAATCCAGCACTTGGGAAGATTATTGTGAGTTTGAGGCCAGCCTTGGTTGCAAAATGAGTTCAAGGCCAGTCTGAACTGCATAGCAAGACCCTATATCAAAAAGACAAAAACAAACAAATATACAACCCTATTTAAATTAGAATACAGGGGCCAGGGAGATGGCTCAGTAGAATAAGCACTTCCCTGGCAAGCACAAGGGCCTGAGTTCAATCGCTGGTTCCACCAAAAATTAAAATAAAATAAGTTAGAATACAGAGGCTCTGTGGTTATTTTAAAGTGATGTTATTTTTTGAAAGACAAAAGGCGTGAGTGTTTATCTAGATTCACTCTAGAAACAAAACTGTGTATTAAGTTTAGAAAAACCTTAGTTTACCAAGTATACATCATAGTTCCAAAACAGCTTTCCTAGGACCAAGTCTCCCACGGAGAGTAATTAAGGTGTATAGTGCTGAAACGTGACAATACAGTAGGCCCTCAGGGACAAAGAAAGGAAAATTGGTTTTATATATGTTTCCAATATCGAGCAAGGTCAGATCGCAAGGACAAGTGTCTTAAGGAAAATTTTAACAGTTGACATAATTGTTTCAGTTGCACATTATCATAAAAACTTTGTTTTATTACAGACGCATCAATTCAATGAAAGTAACAAAGATAACTTCAGACTTTATTTAAAAAATTTCTAGTTAAGGACTGGCCAGATAGCTAAGTGGATTAAAGCACCTGCGTAGGCAGATGCAGGGACCGGGGTTTGATTCCCCAGCATGCAGGGCTGACCCCACCCCCAGGGTGCACTGAGACACTGATTGAGACTGGGTGTGTTGGTGCATGCCTGTAATCCCAGCGCTTGGGAGGCTGAAAACAGGAGGATCATTATGAGTCCAATCTGTGGAGTGAGACCCTGTAGACTCTGTACTAAATACATAATAAAAAATAATAATAACCTAGTTAAGAAGATAGGTGATGTTCATTTTGAACACTTTAAATAATTAGCCCTGCCTATTCTTGAAGCAAAACACTTACACACATACTTTTCTTGTGTGTACTTCGTCTTTAACTTATTTTTAACTAAAGACATCCCTTGAAGTACCCTTGGCTTAGGGTTGAGTGTTTCAACTTTGATCTATATATTCAAATACTTCTAACAGTAGAATAATATCATAAAGCTGATGATTTTATTTACAAATGTCCTATAACTGAGTAACAATAAAATTCATCTTATAGCTGGGTCTTGCTTGGCTGGCTGCCACCACCCCAGCCCTGTTCCTGCAATAATTTCCTGCTCATAAAATTTAAGTGGCAGTTTTAGCCACATTTTCCTTCGATATTTCGAAACTCATTGGGTCTAGTCTCATCTGGACCAACCCAGTATGCTAACAATATTTTTGAGATGTATTAAATAATATGAAATACAGAAACATAGAGTACTCAATCTTCTGACTAAAGTAACAGTGTTCCTGGCTCCTGAATTTCCTAACATCTAACTTCTTTCATTATTTTAGCAACTAATAACCTTTCCTAAAGAGTGAACAAATCAGGCAGGGTATATTTACATTCATAAATTAAGTTCTTACATCCATAGTGCCATCTATAAAACCATACTAAGTCTGACAGCATTAGAGAGATACATTAACACAATAAATAAAGGGTCTGAATAAAGAGAATATTTGCTTCCCAGAGCCATTATTTATTTTAATATGTGAAATACATAAATTATGGTTGGCATATATTAGCAATCTAAATGAATAAACTTACAAAATGTTCCATTAACATTTAGCTTAAATGATCTAATATTAAATTTCTAAAATAAAAGTCAGAGGAAGTGACCATGGCAGATACTAAACCCAGAACTTCGGATACAGCAGCAGAAGAGATAGCTAAAGAATTAACATAGTTACAAATTAAAAAGCTTTTGAAGGGGAAAAACCCATATTTTCCCTTAAGTGAGGACAATTAACGAGAAAAAAATGTGAATGTGAAGGCACAACATTCACCAATCTTATTAAAAAAGCTTTTGAACTAGCTGAATTTAATTACTAAAAATGACTACCAGGATTAACTTGTAGGTTTTAGTCATATTTGTAAGAGAGAAATAAGTTAAAAGATAGTAGAAAAAAATGAATTTTTAAAATATTTCAGGTTAAATCAGCACTTGGGAGGCAGAGGCCAGCCTGAACTACACAGCAAGATCTCGTCTACAAACAAAAAGCCTCATGTGTACTTGTCGCCAGCTAGTTATAGACTGAAACCTCCACAAGCTACTGGTGAAGTAAATGAAATTAAAAACAAGATGCAATGTAATATACCTGGATCAAATACAAGATCAAATCCAAGAACAATACTACAAAAGCAAACAAACAAAAACCACTGTCATGGGAGCTACACTGAACTCTGGACAGCTTCCTAGGCCTTGGTGAGCCCTCCCCCTCCCCCCAGGCGGGAGCCTCCCGGGCTTGTTGCGCTCCAGACCAACCCCCTCACCTTCTCCAGAGCCTTGCTGCACCTCCCCCTACACCGGTGCCATGCTAAATCTCAGACAGATTTATAGTCCCTGTGAGCACTACACTGCCCCCCCACCACTAACCATGGCAGGAACCTCGCTGACAGGTGTCCAGCACCCCCGCAACCTCAAGGGAGCCTCACTGACCCAAGCCCCACATGCTCAATATTGAGGGATCCCGCGGAGCTTGAGCCCGCCCCACCCACCAACACTGGATCATGCTGGGCCCCAGACAGTCTCAGAACCCTCGTTTACCTGCACCCTGCTCCCACACCATCTCAGGAGATTTGCTGAGCTTTGGCCCGCCTCACCCACATCAACTCAATAGCCAGACTAAGCTCGAGACAGCTGCCCTGAGTGCTGGTGAACTTTGAGAGCTTGTAAAAATGTCAAAATGAAGGAACAAAAGGTAATCTCCAACCTCCAGCCCACCCAGAACAAGTCCAAGAGACAAAGACATAGAAGAACTTGGAAGTCACACACATGAAATTTCTGAAATGATAGCAACTGAGGAAAAAAACAAAAAACAAAAAACCTTCAGCATGCTATAGAGGAAATCAGATCACAAATAATCTCTCAGATAAAAAATAAAATGACAACAATCATGAAAGAATTGCTCAGGACTGGGGAGATAGCTCAATGGCATAAGCACCTGCCTGGTGAGCGCAAGGAAGATCCTGGGTTCAATCCCCAATACCACAAAAAAATAAAAAATTAGCGCATCTAAAGACATACATAAAAAAAAAA
>NW_004524603.1:15175392-15182594 GCF_000260255.1 Octodon degus
CCCGAGTGGGTAGTTCCCCCTGCATTTGTTCTTATATCTCTTCAAACTTTTAATCTAGAACAGTCTCCTACTTTTGGCTTTTTTTCCATGAGATTTAATTTTTAGAGTTAGTCATTTACTCCTACCTTGTAGAATGTTCTACATGCTAGATCTGATTGCTTCCTTATGGTTATGCCCAAGTCAAGATGTTTTAAACCCAGACACTACATGGATGCCCCACCACATGGAGATTTATAATACAGTGGTACCTCAGTTCATGAACTTTTTCCATAATTCCAGTTCCCAACTTAATTGGAAAAGAACCAAGTCAAATTCAATGGTAGGTGTAGTGTTGACCCTATGGGGAAATTTGATTCAGTTCTCATCCAATTCAGTTTGTAAACAGACTAGTGCAAAGAATTAAGCTTGTGAAACGAGGTACCAATGCCTATGGCGTTATACTATTGTTGCGGATGCTAAGTTTGATACCTCGCTTACAGTAGCGACTATCACACTTCTGGTTGTAAAGGTACACTTATATTTTTATAATTAATAAAGGGTCTATGTGATGGTGTTATGAAGCCATGAAACTGTCCTGTTTCCCCAGTGTCTTATTATCTGAATAATAATTTTAGCAATTACTGATGGTTCTCACCTGGTGTCATTATTACATTGAAGGTTGCAATGGTGATTTTTAAAAACCTGTCCTTCCTTCTTATAATCACCTAGAATTCCTCTCTAAAGACAAGCTTTATTCCCTATCACACTCAGGGCTGTTCTCCATCCCCCTTGGTAGCTCCATCTCTGTCTTTCTTTTATTACTATAGGCTTATGGATTTTGAAAAGTATCTATATAGTAATCCATTATTGTCATTATTATTTTCCTCCCAGTTGCTCTGTATTGGACCAGTGGGAGTTCTGCAGTTGGCTCTTTCTGACACGACCTAGTCATCTTTAATGTCCTGCCCTTAAGTTTACAGAGCTCATTCTATGCAGGCTCCATTTGTACATTCCCTGTTTCAGATCCGCAATCACTCATTTGTGTAAGGAGTTCTGGTTACTCTTAGTGCAGAATTATGTTTTTAAATCAAAATCTAGGAAATAAATATATTTACTGCTACTTCTAAGCACCCATTTTATTGCAGAGCTAAGAAATCACAGACACACACACACACACACACACACACACACACCACACACACACCCGTCTTCATGCTGCTGCCCCAAGTTTAAATCTAACACCATAGAGTTCTTCAGCTTTCTCATTCTCTATTCATTTTACCCTACCGTAAAAACTCTGATTCTCAACATCAACATATGTCCTCCTTTTCTCTATCCCACGATAAACATTTACTTGTGGTTTTTTTTACACAGAGCCACACTCTGCCTAGTACTCAGAAGCAGAGGCACTGAAAAGTGTAAATAATAAGAGATCCGTTGCAGGAACTTGATTGGATGCAATTGTGGGGTTGTCTGAACAGATTATGTGAAGCTGGTACTTTTGTGTCTGCTGCTGGAATCTAAAATCGTCATGTTAGACAGAAGAAGGCAAGATGGAAGCCAAGCGGGAGACGTACACATAAAGTGAAGTTGGTGAGGTGGAGCTGGAATCTCTCAGGAGCGGCTCTAGTCAGACTCATTGCTTCTGACTCCCACCCCAGCTTCTGTGACAAAGGATCCTGCAGGATAAGCTGGCACCCTGTGCCACAGAATTAGACGGGCATCCCGTTGAAACGGCTGCAGTTCACATTGTCATGTGTGACTGCCAGAGGAGAACCAACCGGAGTCTCTAAGAGCTGCCTCACAAATACATTTCTTATAATCTTGGTGAAGGGAGTCTGCTTTGGATTCTCCCAGAGGATCTATTTAAGGAGTGGCGGAGTAAGTCGTACAGGGAAAAAAGGAATTCTGGGAGGCCTTTGCAGTTGAGCTAATTTGACACAGTGTAAAACTACAATCAGAGAACTACACTCAGATGATACTGGTATTAGTCAGTTTCTCTGTGGTTTTCTTATCACTTTGCTCATTTGTTTAGATTTCACTTTTTTCACTTATTTACATGCCTCAGGATATTAAAAGATATATCCAGAGAAGTCATGCTTCCAGTCTGTCTCCTCTCACTCATCCCTTTCTGTTCTCATTTACATTCTATTAAACACACACACACACACACACACACACACACACACACACACACACCCCAGAGTAGCTTCCTCTGATGCAAAAGGACACATTTCAAGGCTCCTAATGGGTGCCTAAAACCACAGATAGTACTGAACTTTATATGTTCTATTTTTCTATACATACATACCAATGATTAGGTTCTATTTACAAGTTAGACCCAGTAAGAGATGAACAGAAATAACAAAAAAACAATTCTAACAATATACTATAACTACTCATCAGCTCATTAGTGTTGTGCTTCAGAGACATTATAAAGTACAAGGAGGGTGACTTGACTAGAAGCATTGGGACACTACGACAATTGATGCTGACTACCCAGTGGCTAACAGGTGGGTAGCATATAGTAGGGATGCACTGGCCAAGTGGATACTTTACAATCAAGATAGGAGGAAGCAGGATGGCAAAAAATTTCATCATTCTACTCAATAGCATGCACCTGAAACCTTACAAATTTTACCTGAAACTTTTCATTTAACATTTTCAGATCACAGATGATCAGAGGTAACTGAAACCAGGGATAGCAAAGCCACAGACTGACAGGAATGCTCTAAAACTATATATAGTTTCCACTTATTTTTTTCTAACAGGTAACAGAATGTACACTGTCTTTTGCACCTTGCAATAAAAGTGAACTTAAAAAAACTTTAACACTGAAAAGTAACAAATTCACAAAGCATTATTTCAAAGAATCCTATACCTTCTTAACATACCCAAGAATAGTAAACACAAGATCTTATGAGGTAGGCTGGGGAGATAGCTCAGTGGTATAAGTGCCTGCCCAGCAAGCACAATGTCCCGAGTTCGATCCCTGGTACCAAAATAAAAAATCTAAAAAAAGATGTTAAGAAGTAAAATAACATCCAGATGGAAATATCCAGTGTAAAATGTTAGCAATATAATATCCTAATAAATTTCATGCATCTATCATCAAGGTCTTCTCTCATGGGCAAATATTAGTCTGGGAAATATGAGACGGCACTGAAATGTACTAACTATATTAGTGAGGTCTTGCCTCATAATTAAGGTATTTAGACAAAATCTGGAATCCCATAGAGGAGATTCCAAGTGTGTCTCAATGGGAAGGCTGTCCTGAATCAAACTCATGAGTCTTTTTCATTCATACCTAAACAGCTTCAGAGAATAACCTTCTATTAAATACTACTGCATGTGTTATTCATAAAATGACCTTGATTCATGAAGAAGACACTACACTGTGATCAGCTACACATCACTGAACCTCACTAGAGCTCTAAAGACTTATAGGAGGCTGTTTACCTGTCTTCCAAGAGTGGGCAATATTAATTTTGACTGGGCAGGTCTGGCTGACTGGTAGGACTACCCAGTATCTACTAGAATACCGGATTTAAGACAGAACTGCTCACTGGAAATAAACTTATATTCAAGTAAGAAAGCGTCAGACATGACAGATAAGTTCCTCACAGTATTTTAGCCAACTGGAGGAGTGGTTCTAAGGCTCACTTAAGAGTTGCTTTCCAACTTCAAAAGGAGGTGTTCACCCTGTTTCTGCTCACAATACAACTTGGCTTGGCTCAATACAGGCTGCAGGAATACTTTTTGGCATGAAGGGTTTCAGGAAATCAGAACTGCCCATGGAAGCACTGAGATTGAGGGTGGCGGGGGGACCAGGAAGACGCAGGATACCTCCAATAACAAAGAACCTGCATATGTTTTTGCATGCATCAGAGGCCTCAGAAGCTGAAAGCAAGTAGGTAAAATCTTGTTCATGAGCATACTGAGTGGTGAATCTGAGCAATAAGGGGGAAAGAACCATTGGGTGAACATCTCCGTGGAATCAGATAAAGGTGACAAGTGGGTTCTACGGAGTAGCCAGTTCATTATGCTAAACGAGGGTTGTCAGGGTTTTTAAACAAGTCTGAAATTCTCTGGCACTTCTCTCATTAAAAAGTGGAAGATGGGCCGGGGAGATGGCTCAGTAGGATAAGTGCTTCCCTGACAAGCACAAGGGCCTGAGTTCAATCCCTGGTTCGGAAAAAAAAAAAAATATATATATATATATATAGTGAAAGATCTCCATCCCCTTTCTTGAATTAGAGACTTAGTCACTTTCCTGTGTCTAGTAAATTGTAGCAGAGCTGACACTCTATGACTTTTTTATTTTTATTTGTATTTGTTTATTTTATTTATTTTTTGGCAGAACTGGGGATTGAACTCAGGCCCCGTCGGACTTTGGAGACTGGATCATACATAACTTGCAACGCAGCTTTTCCTTTGCTTACTAGGACACTAGCATTTGAAGCTTTTAGCTGCCGTGGGAAAAATCTGACTACCCTGAGGCAGTCCCGTTAGACAGAAGCTCAGGCCACACAAAGAAAATACACTCAGGTGGTTTGCATGACTGACGTCCCAGTTTCAACCACCAGTCATGTCAGTAAAATGCCTCCAGAGTATTCCAGTCCCTAACAACGGAGACACCCCCAGGCACTCAGTTTTCCTCTGCTGAAGTTCCAGATATGGAGTCCACGTAAGCCATCTTTGCTATGTCTTCTCTGAATTCTGACTGAGAGGGTGACTTTACATTTTGCAAAAGGCAAAACTGTGACATTTGAGCCTGACAAGGATATGGTTAGGTGGGTTGGACTAGCACTGCTATCATGCTAATTTTATAGATTAAAAAGCAAGACAAGGGCCAGCCTGATAGCTCAGCGGACTAAAGCGCCTACTTAGGCAGATGCAGCGGCCAGGATTCGATACCCAGCCTGCTGTGCCAGCCCCTCCCCCGGGGCTCACTGAGTCCGCGATGGAGACTGGGCATGGTGGTGCAAGCCTGTAATCCCAGCATTTAGGAGGTTGAAAATAGAAGAATCACTATGAGTCCATCTACACAGTGAGACCCTGTAGACCCTGCCCTAAATATAGAAAAAAAAAAAGACAAGAAACAGAAAATTTAGCTTACCTGTTTTCAGATTATATAACCAAGATGTGGCACGTTGGCACTAAAGTCCTGATTTTAGACACCAAGATTATGCTTTCTTTGTTGTTTCTTCTACTGTGGCACGGTAGGATGGCCTATGACAGTAGAATATCTTCAAACCTTGAAGACAGGATGAGAAGATATTGAATGAATGAAAAGTAACAAGAATCTGTATTAAATGAATGAGATCACCCATCATGTAGAAACGTAATCACCTAAGACATGGTCAGGGCACTGTATTCGCAGCACTCTAGGAAGCTGAGATAGCAAGATGGAAAGTTTGAGCCCAATTTGGGAAGAACTTCGCAAGAACTTGTTTTTTGTTTTTAAAGGCAAAGACTAGGATGCAGCTTAGTACAAAGGCTTTAGGTTCAATCTTTAGTACCAGGAAAAAAAATACATATATATATCCTATCTATTTTTTGTACCAGGGATTGAACTCAGAACCTCGTGCTCACCAGGCAAGCGCTTATGCCACTGAGCTATCTCCCCAGCCAAGTGACCTATCTTTATATATTGATGCTGATAAATAAGCTTATCATTTAAAATGGAACCATTGGGGAGGGGAACCTAGAACTTTTCATGTTACATATTTTAGGGGCTAATTTTTAAAAAATCAAACAGGTCCCTCAAAGAATAAAATAAAAATAACAAACAGGAACATCTCCTGACAGTTATGATTCTGATAATGTCAACAAAAAAGGTCCCTTGATTGGCTGATGGTGGTATTTTAGTCTGCTGAAAAATTTATCACGCTGAAGAGTGCTAGCATAGTTTCATGACACTGTCTTTAGGATTATCTTCATTTATTCTTTGCTACAGTACCTTCTGGTTTAAATTCAGTTCCTCAAAAAGTTTCCTACTTGGATGAAAATATACGGTGAAGTTGCCAAAGCGTAAAATTCTCACTTGATGGGTGGTATTTATAGAGAAACTATTAGTATTTTGATTCAGCAAGTAGCCACATGCACAGCTTCCGATCTTGGGGACCAGATAAAATGAGCATACTACTTCAGAAGTCAGTAGGACAGCTTTCCCGCTTTCCAAGCATGCTAAATAATGTCACTCCTGATGCTCTCCAACCCTGTGAGAAGCACAAAAAGGCAGAGACCACTCAAGCTTTCATAACTTCACGTTCAGGTCACTTCAACAATGAACTGCATGTCATCAGCAGCTTCAATGTTTCTCCCCTTCCTTAACTTTTCGTGATTATTCACACTTTCTTTTAATGTATTTTTAACATTTTTTAAAAATTCCATTCTGTAATTAGGCTTCTCAAAGAGAATCTACTTCGCCTCAGCTCGTTGTTTTGAACGTACTTTACAGGCAATGCCTTGGAATATTGTGTTCACGAAAGGCACAAATATGTATTTTCAATGATTTTCTTCAAAATAAGAATGATTAGTTTTGATGGTTCGGATGTCTAGGATGCTATGTGCTTTGCATGCGTCCTGGTGCACTCGACTGACATTTGTTAAATGAATCAATCTAGGAGGGGAATAATACATCGAAAGAAAACATTCCCTTTTCTTCAACGATGAGGAGAAAGGAGCTTTTAGATTTCCACCTGGATTCATTTTTTAACAGGTCAAGTCCTTCAAGGCTAGCGTTCAAGCACCATACTGACAATTTAGCGGCTCGTCGTTGTAAAGGAAATAACAAGTAGTGTAGGCTTCCCCGCCTCCTTGCCTCTAGGATCCCAATTTCTCGAACACCACCCCTGCGCTTCTAGTAAATCGCACACTGCAGAACAGGCGGAGGACAGAGGAGATGAGAAGAAAGTAGGAAATCGGCGTCATGGAAACCACAGAGCTGAGGGAACGTGCAAAAGCGCGGGCGGCCTGAAGCGCAGGCACTCCCCACTTCAACGACGGCGCGAGGGCGCTCCGCCGATGACGTCACGCTCGTGGGGTGACGTCACGACCGTGACTCGGGGGTGACGCCGTTGCCGCGGCGACTTCTCGTCGTCTCCGCCCCCTTCGCCCGTCCCCCCTCCCCTCGTCCTTCCCCCCAATCCCCTCCGGCTCGGCTGCGCCCGGGGCCGCGGGCCGGTACCTGAGGTGGCCCAGGCGCCCTCCCGGCCGCG
>NW_004524603.1:15182699-15192468 GCF_000260255.1 Octodon degus
GGCTCTCGGTTATAAGATGGCGGCGCTGAGCGGCGGCGGCGGCGCGGAGCAGGGCCAGCCTCTGTTCAACGGGGATATGGAGCTCGAGGCCGGCGCCGGCGCTGCGGCCTTTTCGGCTGCAGATCCTGCCATTCCCGAGGAGGTGAGTGCCGGCGCCACCCGCTGCCCCTCCCGGCGCTGCTCGGCCGGCCGGTGTTTATGTGGGGAGAGGCGGCGGCGGAGGCTCCGTGCCCTCGGCCGCTGTCCCCGGCGGCGCCGCGGCGGGGAGCGAGGTGGACATCGCTCAGGGCCCCTCTCTGCCTTGCGGTTCGTCGCTACGTAAACACACACAACGGCCCGGGGGGGTTCCCTGGCCCCCACCCGAGCGCGATCGGGGCCGCGGCGGCGGTGCAGGCGGCTGTCAGTAGGGGGCGAGACGTGGGGCTGTCGGGGAAGGTCACGCCTGGCCGAGGCATCCAGCCCTGCATCCCTGAGATGTTTGCCTCATGGGGCGCAGGGGTGCGGGAGGGAGGCGGCGGCCAAGTGGGGGATGCGGTTTCCTGGCGGCCAAGACCCCGGCCCGAGGCACTGCCGGAGTTGTTAGTGCCCGGCCGTAGGTGACCGGCGCAGCGCTCGGTCTCCCCTCGCCCTACCCCTCCCCCCAGGCCGCTGCCCCTTCTTCCAGTTTTTTACTTTTGGGGGGACTTCTCTTCATCAGTTTTATCCAGCGGGTGGTTTTGATGTAGTCTTGACTCCCCCCTCCCCCCGCTCCGTTGCCATCCCGGGCTCTGGGTCGCGGTCCCTGATGTTCGTCCGCGCTCAGTGGCCGCGGGTAACCCCCTTCGCATCCGCGTCCGCCGCCCGCTCCGTTTCCAGTTGTCGGACCTGTCCCCCTCCCAACCTCAGCTTCCTCGAGAGAGCGTTTCTGCACGTCTCACCCTCGTCCTTGGAGGCCCTGAACTCTGTACCCCCGCTCCCTGTCAACATCGTCATCTATTGTTATCTTCACTTGGGCCGCTTCACTTTCTGAACCCTGAAGCTGTCAAGATTCCATCAGGATACGCTCACTTCTTTGAACCCTTGCACTGCGGGCACTTAGTAGCTTAGTCTTTCGGCACTTAGTAGCCAGTCTTTTGGGGTCTCGTTTTTTTAAGTAGGTTCGATTGCTTTCTCTGTGTGTGGGCCTCCTTTTTGTGCTGTTTTAGCCCTTTGGCTCTTCCCTTTCTTTAGTACTGCTTCATGATCTCTCTTTAGTATATTGTTCAGCTTCTTGTCACCTTGTCAAATAGCTTATTTTATCAAAATGTACTACATTTAGTTTTTAGTACCTTCTTACATAAAATAATACACCATTATGCTTTACAGATAATCTGTGGTGTAACTGTGCTTTACAATAATTGGTTAGATAATGTGACTTATTCGGTGACTTCACTCAAAAGTTGTTTTTTTGTTTTTTTCCTGCTGCTTCGTTTTTTTGTTTCTCAGTTGTCTTGGCTGTGTGGCTTTTGGGTTTTTCTTTCTGCTTCATCATGTCTGCCTAAGAAATCCATCCAGTACACTTGCTATATTCAGTAGCAGTTTGTCCACAATAATATTTGTTTTCCACTCTTTTATAGCATCTTCCATCTGTCCCCTAAATGTGTTCTGTACTATTATGTGATCTAAAATTCACATGTTTTTCGTATTCCTTAAAATCATTCCACTTTCCAGTGTACACTTCTGCTCAGATCAGTTCCCTCTATCAATTCATCTCCCTCAGTTTCTTGGACTCTGAGGCTAGAGTGCTTTCTCTTCTTCCATTCCTGGTTCAGTTTTCCTTGTGCCCAGCTACCACTCATTCTGCCTTGTTTCCTGGCCTGTGGTACTTAACTTGCTGAAGCTTCCTCTTGTCTTCCCCGCACCTCCACATTCCTTCTTATTTATAAACAGTTTTGTTCCGTTGACAAGGAAATTTATTTTTAGGACACATTGTTTTTAATGGATTAATACTAGGAGTCACATCTGCTGTCTGTTTTCTTCAGGAATCGGATATGCCTTTGTCTTTTCAGGCACAGGTGCTTTTGGACTTTACTCTGCAGTGCATGTGTGATTTTGTTGAGTTTCATCTCTGTGGAAGACTGGGGCGGATAAATTAATGTGCAGGGATTATGAAATTGTAACTGATTATAACATTGTTTACAATGAGTTTTAGGCCAGCCTTCTGTAAAGAAGGTCTTGGTTAAATAGTTTCTACCCTGCTGTCTTGAAAGGGTCAGACTGTTTAGAGCTCTACTTCCAAAGATTCTCATTCAGTTGGTGAGTGCTGGGGCCATGGCTTTCTGTGTTAGGCACACACCCTGGTCAGTTTGCCCAGACCAATGCTTGAGGACCTCCAGGCTACCTAAAATTAAGATTAAATTTCCAATAATTGGAAAGCATATTCCTATCTCCTGACACTGTAAGTGTGCCTTTAACTAATTATATTTAGTTAAAAGACAAATTGTTGCTGTTCATGGTGGTGCATGTCTCCTAATTCCAGATACTTGGGAGGCTGAAGCAGGAGGCTGACAATTTCTAGATGAGCCTGGATAATTTAGAAGTGTTTTATCTTTAAATTGAGTCTATGAATATAGCTCCATACCCCCTGGTTTCATTCCCCCACTACTGTGAAAAACAGAGACCATTCCACTCAGGTTTTAATGTTTTGTGATGAACAATTTTTCCTCAATACAGTGGTGTCACTGTACGTATTTATGTATTTATTGGTAAGAGTTGATAATACATGTTTGTTGGTGGTAGGGTGGCTATGAATGAAAAAAGTGAATCTCTTTTGACTGTAGCTAGCAATATTAGAGATGAAAGAATAAATTCCTCTGAGAAGCAATTTTAAATCTGAAGTTGAAGCTGAGATGTGGTGGCACATGCCTATAATTCCAGAACTCTGGGAGGCTGAGGCACGTGAATCACTAGTTCAAGCCCCGGTCTTGGAATAGTAAGACCTCATCTTAGACTACTCAAAAGGACTGGTGATAATGCTCAATGCAGAGGCCTTGTGCTCAAACTTCAGTTTCACATACGTATGTACATCATACATACATACATACTTTGAAGTTGATATTAGTTCAGTGGAAATTTTGATGTACTGTGGTCTTTTAATTGAACTGTTTTCCTTATGTTCATTTAAAGGGTTGTGTTGTAATTGTCCAATAAGAGGGAAGAAATAAAAACATAGTGCTTGTGTGTAATGACATTTTATCTAAAGATTTATCTTATTTATCTTGTTAGCAGGCCTTTTTAAAAAACTTTTGTCAGGCTGAGGAGGTAGCTTGGTGGTATAAGCGCCTGCTTCGTAAGCACAAGGAGCCAGGTTCCATCACCGCATGCCGTGCTGGCCCCAGAATTGGGCACGCTGTGCCGCCACCACAACCAGACATGGTGGTGCACGTCCGCTGGGAAACTGAGACAGGAGATCACTGCAAGTCCAAGCTGTGTAGTGAGACCCTATACCAAATAAATAAATAAAGTTGGTTTTTTTTTTTTTACTGTAAAAAAAAAGTTTGTCAGAGGAAAATTTTATCTGCTCTAAAAAAGGTGATAATCACAGAGATAAAGAATGTTCCTTATATAGAGCACCTGCTTAGGTAAATGCAGGGACGGGGTCAATCTGCCTTGCCGTGCTGGCGCCACCCCCCGGGCGGGCTGAAACACTGGCATGGTGGTGCCTGCCCCAGCGCTTGGGAGGCTGAAAACAGGAGGATTACTGTAAGTCCGATCTGTGTAGTGAGACCCTATAGACCCTGTATTAAGTACATTTTTTAAAAATACTAAAATAAAACAATAAAAAGTTCATTATAGAAAAATTAGGAAAACATTAAGTACAAAATTTTTTTAAAATTCCATGATTTTACCACTAGATATACTCACCATAAACATAATTGTGTATTCCATGTACTCTTTTATGCTTGTGTAATACATTATATGGTTTTCTAATTTTTGAAAAATAGCAAAACTTTTACATATTAAAATATGACATACTTGACTGCCATCATCTTTTAGATATTAAGTTGGTTTTTTATTGTTACACATCTTAGACATAGAATGTAGATTTTTTAGTATTTAAAATTATGCTGGAGAGTAAATAAATTTTATGCCCTTTATTTGTGTTACTTTGTAAGCTCTTGTAATAGAATATTCATGTGACAGAAACTTACACTTTTGTCATTAAATGTTTACTTCTGACATTTATATATTTTCATGTTATTTTCTGATAATAAGGTATGAAAAGGTATAGTATCAACATACTATTGGTTGTTTTGTGTTTTTTTTTTTTGTTCCTCGAATGCCTTCAGGGCACTTTTGGCCAGCAGGAGAGGTGTGAGGTTCGAACTCCAGCAACCTGAGTCTGACAGCTTTGTGGAAGCAGCCACTTAAAGGCCTAAGCTAGGGCCAGGCCCCCTTTACTATTGATTTTAAAAATGTGATGCCGTGATATATTTATTATCTGTTCCTTTCGTGCTATTTTCTGTAGAAGAGAACTTGTACAATTTTATTACCAGTATAAATTGTATTATTTTGTTTTGTAGCTCGCTTATCGCCAATCTTGGTTAAGCTGTGTAATTATAGTAATATATTGACTGGGGAATATCCAGGGATGGGATCTCTTTTATAATGAGTCCACTCTATTAAAATACATCTTTGTGATGCCAGGTTGGGTTGCATCATCCCCTGACAAATGCTGTTCCTACTAAAGGTGGTACATGTGCAGTGCTGGCTGTTGCTGTTTGTACTTGTTCAGGTAGATTGGAAGGGTTCCTTAGGTAAAAAGATTACAGTAGTAGTTAATGTCCTTGATCTTTCTGTATTTTCTTTTGTATTCTTTCTCCTCACTTAATGAACTCTTCCCTTCAGGCATTCACTCATCCCTTTTATTTAGGAAATGATCTGGAAAAAGAAAAAAATAGAAATTTGATATGTCACATATATGCAAGCAGTTAATTGTCAGCAGAAGAATTGATAGAGGAGTATTGGACTGTGTGCTTCAATTGTTTTTTGTTTGTTTGTTTTTGTTTTTTGTTTTTGCAGAGCCAGGGATTGAACTCAGGGCCTTGCACTTGCCAGGCAAGCACTTATTCAACTGAGACATTTCCCCGGCCCCTTTGAATTTTTGAATGTAGTAAAAAATTTAATTTAATTGTATTTGGACAACAGACCAGAAAAATATTAGGATGGTAGGCTACAGTAAGACCTGTGGCTGCCTTGTAGAATGAGGTAACTGCATAGTATTCTTCCTTTTTTCTTTTTTCTCTAATCATAAAATTGTTTTCCCCTTTAGAATTTAAGAAGTGTACTTTGTATGCTTGAAACTTTGATATTACATTGTGTAAACTTTTTATCATAATCCCTTATGAAATCTCATATATTCTTAATTTTCTATTTTTTAGCCTCAAAGTGTTATTAAGTTAAGGTTGTTTTTTGGGGTTTTTTGGGGGGTTTTTTGGTTCTCCCTGACAAGTCCAAGTTCAAAGCCATTCTAGGCTACATAGTCAGGTGCTCTATCAGTAGTTCCTACTAGATTTTGTCTTTCCTACAAGTTAAATTGTTTTCAGTCCTTTATTCATTCTCTGTGTCTTTTACCTGCTTAGGCTATTCTGTTAAGCCAAATCCAAAATAATTAACACAACTTCTAAATTCACAATAGGTGGGCCGGTTTGGTGCTTTTCTATCTAAACAGGGCCCCTTCTTCCTGTTCCCCCCCTCCTTCTCTCTTTGCCTGGCGATTGAACTCAGGGACTCTATACTATTAAGCTACATTATTGGCCCTTTTTATTTTTGAGACAGAGTCTCATTGAGTTTCCCAGGATGGCCTCAAACTTGTGAACCTCCACCTCAGCCTCCTGAATAGCTGGAATTACAGACATGCACTCTTGTGCCTGATTTAAGCAGTGTAAAACCACCCCCTCTACTGGGGTTGAGCTCAGGGCCTTTGCACTGACATTCTCAGGCTCTTGTATTTTTTGAGACTGGGTCTCGCTAAATTGCTGCTGTGCTCAAACTTGCTATCCTTTTGCCTCTGCCTGTCCTGAGATTACAGGCATGTGCCACCAGTGTTTTCCTAAAGTCAGTGTTAAAGATAATTTCATGTTAGTTTAGTAAAAAATATAACTTCACTTGTTCCATTTCTTTCATGACTATTTTGTGGAGCCATTGACATGTTCTGTGAGGTAGTTTTTATTTTTTGGTTTATTTTAGCTACTAACCTAATTTGCCATCATAATTAACATGGTAGTCAGAAGAAGCTCTTAAGACAGCTTCACCCTAATATTAAGCAATTATTTTTTTTCTTCCCTCTACCCTCTGAGATTATTTTGATTTCCATGTTTTCTCTTGGGCTTAAAAGAGAAAAAAGCTATTATTTTTGTTCCATCATATCTTGAGACTGTATATAGAGACAAATTTATGTCATCTAACTTTACATTTTTTTCTGAGCCCTGGGAATGAACAAAATATAAAAATTACTTTGAACTCAATTAACTTTGTAGCTTCTGAAAGCTCTGTAACATCAAATTAAACATCATTTTCATTCTTATTGTGTAGCTATACTTACTGACAGCACTTTGGGAACAAAAGTACCATAGGTGATGGTTTTCAGATTACTTCACAGCTATAAGACAGTTTTTGAAAAACACTCCACCACTCTAAAAAATAAGCATTTTAAACTGACCCCGTACACACATTGTGAGAGTTTTTGTCTGTTCTGTATGTTTTTTAGCTTTGTGGAATAGTATCTGTCACATAGGTACTCAAATATTTAGTGAAAGGATTAATGCATGAATCCTATTGGATAGACACACACCCTGATTTTTACCCCCTCCCATGCTAGCCATAAAATAATTTACTACATCAACAACCAAAATGGTTATAACAGGTAGTTTGAAACACTGTTGGGATTTCAAGAACATTCTTCAGTGTAACAAAAAGTCTGTTTAGTGCCTTTACATTTTAATTATTGAGATTCTTTATTTGCTTTATGTGTTGGTTTCCTTGACAAAAGGATTTGATGATTGCAAAAAATTTTTAGAACTCCCTGGTAAAAGAAGTTTTTACAGTATTAATCTTCTCAAGTATCATCTGTGTAAAAAATTTTATCAACCTATGTCTGACATAGGTCAGCAAAATTTTCTCTAAGGGTTAAAATGGTAAATATTTTAAGCACTGTGGGCCATAAGGTTCCTGTCATAACTACCAAATAATAGTATTGCAGCTCGGAAACAGCTGATAGACTATACATGTAAATGAATTTGACTCTACTCCAATAAAACGTTTTTATGGACCCTGAAATTCGAATTTTATATACTTTTCATATGTCATAAAATACTTTTGGTGTTTTTGAGGCAGGGTCTCCCTGTGAACCTGGCCTTTAACTCACTAAGTAATCTAGACTGACCTTGAACTGTGACAATCTTCCTGCCTCAGGCTCCCAAAGTGCTGGAATTAAAGACATGAGCCACCATGCCTTGCTCCTCTTAATTTTTTAACCTTAAAAATGTAAAAATTAGCCCATTATGGTGCATGCTCTAGCACCGTAGGAGGCTCAGGCAGGAGGATTGCAAATTTGAGCCCAATGTCAGCAACTTAAATTTATAGTTGATATTTTAAAAATGAAATTTGGGGGATATAATTCACACATAATGTACCATTTCAAATGTACAGCTTCACTTTTGACACATTTATGTATAGTCATGGAACTTTTACCACACTCAAGAAATGCAACATTTCCATAACCCGAGGGGTTTCCTATTGCCTCTTTGCATTCAGTCTCATCTCCCTCCTGCAGTCACTGGCAAACATTGGTTCAGTGTCTAGTTTTACCTTTTCCAGAAAGCCTTCTGAATAGAATTATATACTGTGTAATTTTATATATTTGGAATTTTGGTCTTAGTTGAATGCTTTTGACACTCATCCATGTTGATGCTAAACTTAAACATGAATAGTTTACTTGGGCCAGGAAGATGGCTCAGTAGAATAAGCGCTTCCCTGGCAAACGCAAGGGTCTGAGTTCAATCCCCAGTCCCGCAAAACAAAACAAAAAAGTTATTGCTTAGTAATGGCCTCTTGTGAAAGAGGACTGTAGTTTATACATCCTATTATATAGTGCCTGCTGGATGTTTGGGGTCCAGTTGTTAACAGTTTAAATCAACTTTTTGTAAGCATTTGGGTTCAGGTTTTTGTTGAGACTTTGATTTTCATTTCTCTTGAATACAAGGACCCAAAAGTAAAATAGATGGGTTTTATGTTTAACTTTACAGCAATTGCCAAACTTGGCTATAGTGGTAGTGCTGTTCTGCATTTCCATTCATATTGGAATTGTCAGTCTTAGGAATGTAGTAATGATGGATTGTGATTTTTATTTGTACTTTTCTGATGTTGGACATCTGTTTATGTATTTATTTACTGTCCCTAAGTTTTCACCGATGTATCCGTAAATCTTTTTATTTGGTATTTGTCCTCTTACTGTGGAGCTGTAAGGTTGCTATATATTTCTTCTGGATGCAAGTCATTTATATCAGATACAGGTTTTTTATATGTCTCCCAATCTTTTTTTTTTTTTTTTTTAATTCTGAGTATCTTTAGAAGAACAAAAGTTTTATTTTTTTTTAATGCGGTCCAGTTTATCTATTCTTTCTTTTATGATTTCTGGTCTTTTATGTCCTAGCCAATGAATACTTAAAAGTTTTCTCCTAGAAGTTTTATAGTTTTCGCTTTTACATTTAGTTCTATGATTTCATTTGGAATTAATTTTGGTATACAGTTGGCCTTTGGTATCCATGAGGCCACACTTGCACATTTACTCAGATGCGGATTAAAAGTATTCAGAAAAACTAAAAACTAAAAACTGGGAGAATGGGATGTAGCTCAGCATTAAACTGCTTGCCTAACATGTATGAGACCTAGATTTTTAAAAATAGGGTGTACTAGATGTAAGGGATGTGAATATCCTCCAACTTTGGTATTCTAGGATGATCCTAGAAGCAATTGCCCACAGATACTCAGGGAAAATTGATAATTATGAGGGAATGTTTGATATTGATTCATTATTATTGCTATTTTAAAGTGCCAGGGATCAAACCCAAGTCCTTAAATATGTTACGCAAATGCTTTATCACTGAGCTACATCCCTAGCCTTTCTTTCAGTCATTTTTTACATATGGATGTCCATGTGTTTCACATTATTGAAGAGACTAACCTTTTCCTGTTGAGTTGCTTTGGCACCTTTGTCAAAATCAGATAATGTTTTATTGACCTTTATGTCTAGTCTTAGGCCAGTACCATGCTGTCTTAATCACTGCAGCTTTATAGTTAAGTCTATAAATTAGGTAAATCCAATTCAGAGGACTTTTAGAATTTTGAGATTTTATTTTTAAATTTTTGTTTCTGTACTTTTGATAGGAAAAGAGCCATAATTTTTTTTCAGATTCTCAGCAATATCTTCTACCCCCAAAATGACTTACGACCCCCTTGCAATATATTGTTAATGTCACATGGCTGCACTGATGAAGGTTCTACAATCTGAGGTACAGGATCTCAGGACAAATCCTGAGGGCATTTCACTGACCTTCTCGGACCAAAAAGCTACAACTCTTGTTGCATAGGTCCTGCTTTACCTTGGTCTTAAACATCCAGTAGAAAAGTATGAAGACAAAATATAGGAAATAAAGCCATGCTGTTAAGTTGAGATGTGGGGGACTCAGGTCAATAATTTCTGACATTGCCAGTTAAACAGAAGACCCAATGCTATTATGGGCTACTGGAC
>NW_004524603.1:15192606-15198562 GCF_000260255.1 Octodon degus
GAATAGAATGATTTGTTCTAATGGTGTTTGTAAATAGGATCACAAGTCTGCATCTTGTACAGCAATTAACCACTAAGAAGAATATATGCAGTGTATTGTTTGTTGAAACTGTACTTCCAAGTGGATTTGAAACTTTCTCATTGCTATCTGTTTATCAATAAAACTTTGAAAAAAAATATATATTGTTAATGTCTGTCTTGAATCATATGGTATGGCAATTCATGAAAAGTGGGAAAGATTTTTAAATGTCTCAACCAAGATTAGTTTCCTTATAAGAAATAAAGGAGATAGTCCAGTAGATGGCATAAAAGTCAGTAATTTCTTTATTTCATGTTACAAAAATACAAAGTGTCATCAGGATATTTATGTAGATAATATATTGAGAGCAGTAAAAAGTTACTGAATATGTCAGTAGGCTTCAGAAAGTAATTTACAAGACTAGCTATGTTACTGTCTTATCTTCATTATAAAACAGGTTTTGCATTTGGAATCTGTGCTATACTCTATATTTCAGAATTAGCACTTTTGTTAATCTTTGAATGATCGTTATATTATTATATTTTTGCTAAGGCTAATAAGGTGGCAGTAGTTGGTTATATTTCTGCCTTTTTCAGTGGGCCCATACGTACCTTCACGTTGTTTTAAATTATACTGATGATAGTTCAGCGGATTGAAGTGCTTGCCTAGGCAGGCACAAGGGCCAGAGTTTGATCCCCACCGTGCTCTGCTGGCCCTGCCTCTGGGGTGCGCTGAGATGGCAGCTGAGACTGGGCGTGGTGGCCCATGCCTATAATCCCAGCACTTGGATGGCTGATAACAGGAGGATTGCTATGAGTCCGAGCTGTGTTGTGAGACTCTGTAGACCCTGTACTAAATACATTTTTTAAAAAATTATATTGATGAGGGCCAGGGATATAGCTCAGTAGAATAAAGTCTGAGTTCAATCCCTGGTACCACAATAGATAAATAAATAATACTGGTCATTGTTCTTTATTCTTTAGCCCAGGAGGCATTCCTACAATACAAAATAATGTTTCTGTTCATGAGTTTCACTTAAGAATTAAAGCATAGGGGGGCAAGGGAGATGGCTCAGGGGTATAAGCACTTCTCTGGCAAGCGCAAGGGCCTGAGTTCAATCCCCGGTTCCGCAAAAAAAAAAAAAAAAATCAAACCATAAGTCTAGAAGATCCAACCAGAATACCTGTGACTGAGGGAAGGTAGAAGGTATATAGTCATGGCTGGGAAGATAGCTCAGTGGTCTAAGTGCCTGCCTGGCAAGGGCAAGGACCCAAGTTCAATCCCTGGAACCCCATGCTGTGCTGGCCGCATAATCCCAGCACTGTGAAGTCTCAGACAGGAGGATCACTGAATCTGACCTGCATATGAGACCCTGTATCCAATAAATGAATAGTTTTTTTTAAAAAGTATATAGGCATTTATTCATATTGTGAGGAATGTTATTCTTAGTTTTCATTAGCCATCTTACAGATTTTGATACTGCTTTTCCAGGAAGAAAGGAAGGCAGGCAGGCAACGTTTTTTGACAGATGGTTTTCAAATGTATTTAATATTTTTAAAAAAATTATTAGTTTTTTAGGGGGCCAGGGAGATGGCTCAGTAGAATAAAAAATTATTAGGGCTTTTTTTTTTTTTTTTTTTTGCGGAACTTGGGATTGAACTCAGTCCCTTGCACTTACCAGGGAAGTGCTTGTTCCACTGAGCCATCTCCCCGGCCCCATTTAAAAATTAAAAAGATATCCAACTCCTGTTGTAAAAGCTACTTTGTGTTTAAGTTGAGAAATACACACTTTTGTCTTACATTTTTCTTGCACTAAATACACAGTGTTTACCTTAGTAACACCAGAAAATTTTGACTTTCTTTTTGTGAAAACAGCTTAAGTAAAGTAGACTTTTAGGATACTTTGTATTGGTCTCTTATCTTTGAATATTTTAAAATAGTTTTAACACTGATTAGGATTGTTCTTTTATTGACCTAACATTTTGAAACTATATTTTCTAGCTCACAGCATTTATTTTGAAAAATAAATCTGTTTGGCTTAAATATTTTTAATATTAAAGATGAGTACTAATGCCAGCAATAAAGATGTAGTTATAAAAACTTCACCAGTCTTATCCTTTTCCTTGTATTTCAGTGTTTTTACTCTCTACGAAATAATCTCCAGCTTTGAGGGAAAAAAAGAAACAATTACTAATTTAAGGGTAGAGTTCTTGTTAGTAGTTTTTGATTACATATGAAGGGAATTATTATTACAAAAATACTTTGTGATTTCTAGAAATCCCAAACAATTGCTACTTTTTTAACTTTAAAAAAATAATAATAATAACAAGCTCTGTACTTTTTGGTGCTGGAGCTAAAACCAAGAGCTTTGTGAATGCTAAGCATGCACTGTACCATTAGGCTACATCCAGCCCCCTAGCCCTTTATACATCATTATTGTATTCTTGTACTTCCAGAGAACTTCAGATAGGGAACAGACAACAGTTCAGAAGTATCTACCATTCCTGTTGTATCCTTTTAGTTTTTATGTGACTAGCATTGACTGTATTGTACTTTTATAGTCTCCCTTCATATGCCTTCAAATAGTAACAGAAAGCTACACAGTCTTTTTTCATTGAATATGAGAATTCAGTTTAGTGCTTATGTTTTGCTGCCATTTCTTGATCTTCCTTCCCCCTCCTTGTGCTATGCGCTTAATTTCTGGTAACACTAAAAATGTTAACTGAATCATACGAGTGATATGAGATTAAAATGAGATGGTGAATATACGGTATGATCAAAAAATATGCTGAGTGTTTAAATTTTAAAAATTATTACACTAAAATGGTGTGAGTACCACCAAGAGATACACTCTCCAAAAGCATATGTCCAGCCACCCACCACCAGCTAGCTCCACAGCCTAACAAGCACGTTGAGCAGTGCCATAGTGTCTTCCTGATCCAGTCACCTCTACCCGAGTCTTTTAAGCTAGTCAACTTGGTGATTAAGAGTGGTTGCAAACCCAAAAGATAAGTATGTTTAAGTTTTTCCTTTCAGATTGAATTTTTAATTTTTGAAGATTTTAATGACATACTTAGAATTTTTTATAGTCCTTATGACTGACTCAGAATTGTTGCAGTGTTGGCCACATCTCATAATATTGTCTTTAAACCGCCCAACTCCTCATGAATATAAATTTTTTTTATCACTGAGCTATGTCCGCAGTCCTTACTATTGAATTAAAGAAACATGAAGTGGCATGTATTGATGTATTTTCGTAAGCTACTCTTCGGAAAAAGGTGACAACTTAGTGTGATAGTAGAAAGATTATGTCTTTTTTTATTGGAAAAATGGTAAAGATTATGATTTATATTTTGGCTTTTTTTTTTTTTTTTTTTTGAGATTGGGTCTCACTTTGTAGTGCAGGCTGGCTTTGAACCCATTGTGTAGCTCGAGCTGGCCTCAAATCCATGGCAATCTGCCTACCTCAGTCGCACAAGTACTGGGATTACAGGTGTGTATCGCCACACTTGGCTTGTATTTTGACACTTTTAAAACTGTCTATATTGTCATACATTCAAAACTACATGGGGGAGGGGGGCAGGAAGATGGCTCAGTAGAATAAGCACTTGCCTGGCAAGTGCAAGGGCCTGAGTTCAATCCCCAGTTCTGCCAAAAAACAAACAAACAAAAAACTACATTAGTAACTTTTGCATAGTCATTTCATGCAACCACAGGTATCTATCTATTCAATAAATATGAGTGTCTGATATGTTCCAGGTAGTAATATGAGTACTTAAGGGTGTTTTATTTGTTTTGGTGCTAGGGATGGAACCTGGGAATTACGCATGGACTATAGCTCTTACCGCTGACCTACAGCTCTTTCCCTACTCCTTGCCCTGTCCGTACTTTTCTTCAGATAAGATCTCATCAGTTGCTCACACTGGGCTTTAACTTGCAATCATCCTGCCTCAGCCTCCTGAGTAATTCGGATTACAGGCATATGCCATCAGTCCACTAGGAATATGTTTGAAAACAAAAGTGTCTACCCTTATTTAGCTGTATACCACAGCATGTGGTATGTGTGCTGGCCCTGCCCCTGGCACAAGCCAGCCACCAAGACCAGGCATTGTGCACGCCTGTAATCCTGGCACTTGTGAGACTGAGACAGGAGGATCACTACGAGTCCAAGCTGCGTAATGAGACCCTGTGCTAAATACATAAAAATAAATAAATAAAATAGGGAGATGAAGGTAGCCCTCAGTTGGGAAGGTAACATTTGAGCAAAGCTTTAGGAGATAAAGAAACAGCATTTCAGACAGAAGAAAGTAGTTCAAAGGTTCTGTGTCAAGAATATACCTCACTTATTTAAGAAACCAGGCCAGAATTGCTGGAGACCTCAAAAGCAGGATGGTGAACTGGAAATGAAATTCTGGAGCGGGGAGTATAGCCAAGGCCATATTGAGAACTTTGACTTTTGCACTAAACTAAAAGGGAAGCCATTCAGGGTTTGAGTAACCAGACCTGATCTTATTTACATTTTAACCAGAGAGCTGTGGTTGCTGAGTGGACTGTGGAATTGTAAACGGGCAAGATATAATACAGCCAGAGCACCAATAAGGAAACTTGGTCAATGGTAGCAGTGCAAGTATGAAGAAGTTGTCAGATTTTGTATTTTTTAAAAGTAGATCCGGGGGGGGGGGGAATAAAATAAAATAAAAGTAGATCCAAGGGCTGGCCAGATAGCTCAGCAGATTAAAGCACCTGCTTAGGCAGACACAGGGACTGAGGTTCAATCCCCAGCTTGCCATGCCAGCTCCACCCCTGGGGCACGCTGAGACAGTGATTGAGACTGGGAATGGTGACACACACCTGTAATCCCAGCACTTGGGAGGCACAAAACAGGAGGATCACTAGGAGTCTGATCTGTGTAATGAGACCCTGTAAACCCTGTACTAAATACAAAAAAAAAAAAAATGTAGATCCAGTAGGATGTTTGATCAATTGCATGTGAGGTGTGTAAGAAAAAGTGTGAAGGAGGATGAAGGCACAGATCTAGAATTCAGTTTAGGGCATGCAAAATTTGAGATCTCTGTTAACTAAGATGTTGAGTAAGGGGTTGAATATAGGCCTCTAGGGTTTGGGATGAGGCTCTGTGGCAGAATGTTCACCATAGCCATCTATCATTTTCCTCATGACATACAGCTAGGAAGCATTTTCCCCTTACAATTAGGTATGATCCTATGATTGAATTCCAGCCAGTGAAATATGAGTACAAATGAGGTATATCAGTTCTAAGTCTAGCCCACACAAATAACCTCTATCCTGTTTTCTCTTTCTGATAGCTGAAGTGATTACCAGGGTACATTGAAAGCCACCTGTTTTTAAATGATTGTCCATCAGCCTAGGTTCCTAAAGAAGTCAGTAAACTTCATTGTGTTTAATACTTTGTGGGTGTTCCAGCAGTTAGCTGACTCTAAATTTGGTCATTTAGATAATATTTAAAGGTGGGAGATTGACTGATGATGTTTGCTTTTTATGGAGGAATGAGTGTAGAAAGGAAAAAGAAGAGATCCAGGGTTGGTGAAAGGAAGAGAACCTAAGAAAGAACCCCCGTGAGGTCATATTACATGAAGAAAGTTTACTAAGAGTGGTCAGTTGTATAAAATGCTGTTAGACCACTTAAGATAAAAATTCAGAATTTATCAGAGTTAACAAAGTGTGCAGAGGATCTGCACAAGAATAAACCATTGAGGTGGGGTGATTTTTTTGTTTGTTTTGTTTTGAGGAGGGTCTCAGTAGGAAGTACAGGCCAGCTTTGAACTGGCTTATGCTTTTTTTTTTTTTTCCTCAGCCCCAGCCTCCCAAGTGCTGGCATTACAGGTGTGTGCCACCACCACTCCTGGCTCAGTTGGCTTATATAGCCCAGGTAGTAGAGTGCTGGAAGTACAGGCACGTG
>NW_004524603.1:15202102-15205976 GCF_000260255.1 Octodon degus
CCTTTCTGCAATTGTTTCTTTACTGCCAATGCTATTATTTCAGAGATATCTGGTGTGTGATTTCCAGTTTCCTCAGTGCTAGTGTCTTCTGCAGTTGTACTGGGTGGACTCGGGGCCTGAGACTACATTTTGTTCCTTCTTTTTGTCATTTTATATGCCACTGTCTTCTGACCTTTGGTGTAGATCTTAGATGTAGTTATTACCTTAGCACCAGGTCCGGATCTACGAAGTTCAGATTCCTCCAGGTGGGTGTGTTTGGATCTGGCTGCTGTGCTCCACTTCTTTCTGCTGCAAGTGTTAGAGTTGAACCCTTTGTGTCTCTCCTGCAAGATGTTCTGCTCCTGAATCAGCTGGGTGGGTCTTTTCTCATGCCTATTTGCAGGGTGTTCTGCTGAAGGGTTCTGTGCTGGGCCTGCACTCTGGATCAAATGAGGATCCACTGGCCCCAGGTCGTCTCTCATATTAATTTTATTGAGAAAGAAGTAGTAATGAGATAGTTTCAAAACAGGTTAGTAGGACAATGTGAAAGTTGTTTGCCTGCATGTGAGAGTGAATGCAATAAGAATAAACAGTATGATTGATAGTAGTATGAAGTAATGAGCTGTCTGGGCAGTATTCTAGCCCCTACCTTTTGGTGTAGGGCTTTTGCACAGAGTTAAATGTACTTGGCCAAGGCAATTTAGACACTTAGTATGAGTCATTCTTATTTTGACTTAAACATAGTGTCATTGGGAAAAATAACATGAATTACCTCTTAATGTAGTATCTGGCATTATCCTATGAATTTAAGCTAAATTTGGAAAGATCTGGTAACTGATATTTTTTTTAAAAGTTCCTCATTCTTTCTGTATTGAATATTTATTGTTTTGATTATGCAAAGTAGCATCCCCATCATTGCAGTCTGACTTTTGTACTGTATGGTGAAGCAATTGATATACTTTCTTTTAAATGTTTTCCAAATTTGACTTGTCTTTGCTCATGCTTTTCATATTGCCTGCAATCTAGATTTTCTCTCTTGTTCTCATTCCTTAGACTTCCAAACATACCTTGCCTACCACTTATTGTAGGAAGCCTTCCTTAATCTCTAAGATTTAGCTAGATGCCTCTGATTTCATGGCATCCTAGAGTCCACCTATATCATTTTTATTCGCAACATTGTTTTGTAGTTTTTTTGTTTGTTTCAACTGCTAGCTCTATTGAGTTAGACTTTTTGTGATGATGGAAATGTTCTGTGTTGTCCTAGGTGGTACACCCTAGCTATATGTATGTGCCGATTGTACACTGGCAGTTTGCACAGAAGGGCTGAAAAACTGAATTTTGAATTTTATTTCAATTCAGAATTAAACAGTGTCAGAACCAGGCATGGTCATGCACACCTGTAATCCCAGCACTTGGGAGGCCGAGGCAGGAGGGTTGCCCACCTGGGCTATATAGTGAGTTCAAGAGCAGCCTGAACTGCATAGCAAGACCTTATCTAAAAAAAAAATAAGTGGTATCATGTTGCTAGTGACTCCTTTGTTCAGTACCATTCTAGACTTAGTTTTTGTGTATGTATATATTTATTTATTTACAAGAAAGGGGACTCACAGTGTGGCCCAGGCTAGGTATGAACTCTTAGATTCAAGCAGTTCTCCTACTTCAGCCTCGAGTTGTTAGGACTACATGTGCCTTCCACCTCACCGAGCTTCTAAAGCCTTTTTAAGTCCTGTGCGATTTATATTTTTTCACTGTTTAACAATGGTTCTATATATTGCTACATTAATAGCTGAATTTCTCTTCTGTATTAGTCCAAGTAAATACCAACTCACCTGAAATACAGTACTTCTGAAATTTCTCTTGAACTACTGCTTTCCAATTTGTTTTCAGAACTCTGTTGGTTTAAGCAGCACTAATTTTCAGTCCTGTAAAGTTAGAGGTTTTCTTCCCCTTTAGGACTAGAAAGTTGAGTCCTACAAGCTTACTTCAGTGATTGTTTAAGGCAGTGATGGTGAACATTTTAGAACTTTCAATGATAACAGCTGCAGCTGCACACGTGTTGTAGGTTCTCCAACTCTGGTCTAAGTAACAGCTGACTTGTGGTAAGGAAGAAACTCACAAGCCAGGATTTGGTTTATGGGAATGAGGACACACTTTGTCTTTCAACCAAAGCTGTTCTACTGTATATATTAATATGGTGGAAATAATCTATACTTTAGATTTCATTGCAAGGTGGAGCTTCTAAAAATAATATTGTGTGTGGTGCTATGGATCTAACCCAGGTCTTGTACCACTGAACTATATCCCTGGCCCCAGATAAAACATTTTTTTTAGGGAGGGTTGGGCTGGATATTGAGTCCAGGCTGCTGATGCTGAATTACATTGCCAGCAATTTTTTAAGAGACAGAGTGTTTGTTAAGTTATCCAGGCAGGATCTGAACTTGACAGAGTCCTTCCTTAACCTCCCAGAGCACTGTAATATTAGGCATATGTTGTCACATCCATCTGAGATGCTACTCTTAATTGAGGAGACCAAGCATGCACACAGCAGTTTCTGAGTAAGGGCTAAAGTGGATGTTGTGGCTTGTGTCTAGGTGTCCCCCAGAAGCCTCATGCGGACATTAGGGCAGGCTTCGAGAGTCTGTGATTAATTCAGGATCCAGTGCTGGGATTATGCATATGAGTGCTATACCCACCCTGGGGCGGAGAGCCTGAATACAATATAAGGGAGGGAGAGAGGCTTGCGAGCTGGCATAGCCATTGCTCCTCCCTTTTGCTCTTGCTGCTTTGTTGTTTTCTGCTATCTTGAACTGCTGCCCTCTTCCATGTACCACTCTGCCTTGGAGCTAGCCAAGTATGGACTGAAACCTCCACTAACTATAAGCTAAATAAACCTTTCCTTCCTTAATTTTGGGTGTCAGATATTCTGTCCCAGCAACAAAAAACAGGTAATTGAGACAGTGGATGATACATAACAATTAGTTCTGCAGTTCAGAAGTGGAAGCTTATTTACAGACTAGTGAAGCGTCTTGATATAAAGTAGTGTTTGACTTAGGCAGAGAAAGGAAAACAATGAAATTGTAAAAGGCAATGGAAATAGAATTTATAAAGAATTGGAAATACATATGATAGTTTGGATTAAGGAATAGAATAATCTGATTATAGTTGCAAATTTTAAGATATAAAATTTATCTAAAATAGATGGGACTGAATTGTGGAGAAGAATGATGTAGTGAGAAAATTTGCACTTTCTAATGTATGCAATGGGATGAAATCCTTGGAAGTGTTTTGCTTGTTACAAAAATAGGGAGGACACATTCTTAATGTTTAATGAATAAAGACCACAAAAGGTCCACCATCCCACAACATTCAGGACAGTCTACACATTTAAGAACTGTTCTAAGGAGCTACATCATTTCGAATGACAGCCTGGATTTTTTTTTTTTTTTTTTTTTTTTGGCGGAACCCGGGATTGAACTCAGGCCCTTGTGCTTTCCAAGAAAGCGATTATTCCACTGAGCCATCTCCCCGGCCCAACAGCCTGGATTTTGATGATATAAGTTAAAAAAAAAAAAAAAGTGATCATAATGGTGTGAGCTTAAAAATTAACTCTTTTGCTGGGCATGATGGCACATGATTGTAATCCCAACACTTGGACCCTGAAGCAAGAGGATCCCCATGAGTTGAGGGCTGATATGTGCTACAGAGTTCCAGGGTACCCTGGACTACATAACAAGACCCTGACTCATGGTGGGGGGAGAGAGAGACAGAGACAGAGACAGAGACAGAGAGAGAGAGAGAGAGAGAGAGAGAGAGAGAGAGAGGAGAGAGAGAGAGAGATCAAGTCTTTTATGTACTTGTACAAGGAATTTGTCTTTTTTTTTTTTTTTTTTTTTTT
>NW_004524603.1:15206076-15207314 GCF_000260255.1 Octodon degus
TTTTTTTTTTTTTTTTATTGGAATGATTTTAGAAGGGAGGGGGAAGTAAAGATTGTGAATGCTATGGTTTGACTGTGGCTTATAGCATGCAGGTTCTTGTGCTTGGTCTCCACTGTGGTAATATTAGGGTGATGGAACCCTTAAGAACTGGAACTTGGTCTGGGAATGTTGCTCAGTGGTATTTATTTAAAAAAAAAAAAAAGAAAAGAAAAGAGAGAGGTGGAGGGGCTGGGGAGATGGCTCAGTGGAATAAGTGCTTCCTTGGCAAGCGCAAGGGCCTGAGTTCAATCCCCAGTTCTGAAAAAAAAAAAAAAAAGAGAGAGAGGTGGGTTGTTATAAAGCGAGGCCACTCCCACACCTTCACTCTTTCTACATGCAGCCACTTCCCTTCCTGCTTTTCTGCCATGTTGTGACACAACCTGGGGCCCTGACATTCCTCTGGTACCATGCTGTTTGGAACATCCAGTCACCAGAATTGTGAGTCAAATAATCTTTTTCATTTTATAAGTTTCCCAGCCTAAAAACAAGAGGATCACGAGTCCTAGCTGTGTGGTGAGACCCTGTACCAAATACATTAAATAACAATAATAATAAATTACTCAGCCTTAAGTCTTTGTTTTTGTTCTTGTTTGGGGGGAGCAGAGAAATGGGGCCATGGTAAATGAGAGAAGTAGGGTCAAAAAATTTTATTTAATGATAAATATAAGGGTATGAGGTACTAGAAATGAACCATCAGAATAAAACAGCAGTGATTTTGGGGAGTGATAAGAATTGCTAAAGGAATGCTCTGTAGAGGCAAGAGAAAAGGGACTTCTTGTAGGAAGAGTAGTTTTTTGTTTTTGTTTTTTGTTTTGCAGGACGGGGGATTGAACTTAGGACCTGGCCCTTGCCAAGCAGGTGCTTATACCACTGAGCTATATCCCCAGTCCAGAAAGAGTAGTTTTCAATAAAATACTTTATTATAATAGAAAAAGCAGAACATGTGATACAAAATGATGGTAAATCAGTAGATCTGGATGGTAGTGTCTCTATAGTCCCTTCCATTTGCATCGTGGGGGGGGGGGTAAGGAATTAGTGACCTAAGGTGAGAGTTGGGGATATTGTGTGGGTTTTTGTTTTTGTTTTTGTTTTTGTTTTTTCTTGTTTTATAGAGGTGGGGTATGAATGTGGGGAGTTCTGAACTATAAGGATATATGGTGTTTTATATTGAAAAATGAATGTGTGAAAATTTTTGTTTT
>NW_004524603.1:15207414-15211384 GCF_000260255.1 Octodon degus
CTTATTCCACTGAGCTATCTTCCCGGCTCCATGTACAAGGAATTTGTAAGGAATTCAGTTACATCTATTGGAGGAATATCAAAATTTTTGTTCACAACTTTATTGAGATTTCACCACTTTAGAACAGCATGTAATTGATGCCAGCATGACAGTGTTTGTGACTCACGTGAGTCTTTCCTGTAGGCTAAACTTGTAACTGTCACAGTCACAAGTGACTCTGTGTATAGTATAGAAGGCGGCAACTCTCATTATGTTATATATTATAGTTTTCTGTATAATTTCAAATACTTTTTATAGTTTGTTTCATGTACTTAGTAAATGGAATCAGTAGTAGTTGGTATTATATTGGTTTCTAAACTTGTACTTAGGCAGGTTAGCTCCTAATTTTCATTTAGGGTAGTACAGATAGTGTGGCAAAATAGTTGTCAAAAGAGGGAATAAATTTCTCTTTTCTGTAATAGTGGACTAAATTAAGATGAACCCTTTTTATGAAAACAGCTAAAAATCTTGGAGATGTTATTAAAAAAAAAAAAAAAAAAGCTGAGGAATTGAATAGCCAAACACATAGCAGGGAGCTGCCATGAAACCTCCAGATTCCAGGGGAAAGCAAGACCACTTTGATACATGCTGAAAATCAGAGAATGCCACTTTACATAGTCTTGGAAAAATTAGGGAAGGTTAATTTAGGCTTTTACTTTATAATGTTGACAAATCCTGGGACGATTAAATACAAAATGTAAAACTTTTAGAAGATTATATGAAAATATGTTCTGCCTCGTTTTTATTTGGAGAGGTTGGAAAACTTTTTTTTTTTTTTTTTGGAACTGCTCTTTTTTTTTTTTTTTTTTTTTTTTAGTAAAGATGACATTGATCCTAAGACTCATCATTATTTATTTTTCTGTGTTTTTCCTAAACTTGTTTATATCCAATGAGGGTACAACTTAGATTTTTTCCCTAAGGTAGATGCATTTCCAGAGTCAGAAGGCAAAGAAAATACAGAAGCTCGCTTTCCACTGTTAGATATGCTTGTGAGATCCGAGGGTGTAGAAGCAGTTGAAGTATTTAAACTGACAGTAGTACCAGTAGTACCAGTTCACTGCTAGCTTCGTGGATGTGTAAGGTAGTAAGTAGTACCAGTGGCAGAGCTTTCAGACCTCTTCCTCACAGAGTATGTTTTATGTCCTTAGTCCAGTGACTGAGTCCCAATTCCTAATCTTGTTCTTGTGACTTACATACATCCTTGATGTTTGTTTGTTTGATAGTACCTGTGAATAGTCCCAACACTTCGTAGACTGAGACAGGAGGCACTCCATGAGTTCAACACCAGCCTGAGCTACCTAGTGATGTCAAGGTCAGCCTGACCTGCAAACAAACAGTAACAAAAGCCCCATACTAACAAATGCTGGCAAAGCTATAGAGAAAAAGGAACCTTGCTGTAGTGCTAATGGAAATGCAAGACAGTACCAGTGACCTTGGAAATCAGTATGGAGACAGCCCAAGAAAAACAGAACTAGAAGAAATTCCATTCACCCAACTCTTACCTTTTTCTGTATCTTTCTGCAAGATTTAAAGACATCATATTATAGTGATACTTACACATCCGTGTTTATAGCAGCACAATTTGTAATAGCTAAATGTTGGAAACAGCCTATTCATCCATCAACAGATGCATGGAAAAAGAAAATAGAGAAATGGTTTCTCTTGTACCACGTAACGTAAAGAGCAAAATAAAAGACTGATAACAGGAGAGAGATAAGTGTTTTGCAAATGGAAAGGAGACCAAGATATGGAAAGATGGGGGAAGAAGGGGAAGCAAATGGGAAGCCCTAGTGGATGATTTAGTTTGTTTTATTTTGCTTGTTGAGCATTAGACCCAGGTCCTTGCACATGCCAAGCAAGTGTTCAACCACTGAACTACAACCCTAGTCCTATCTTTTATCATTTTAATCATCAATTCATTGGCCTTAAATACATTCAGTCTGTATAATAACTACGACTACCTATGCCTGAAACTTTTTCATCTTTCTGAGTAAAAACTGTGTACTCCTTTAGTCATTAGGAACATACAAGTAAAAATTCAGTGAGCTGGCACTTCACACTTAGTAAAATTATTATATTTTTTAAATGGAAAATAAGTGTTAATATATGGAAAAACTATTATATATGGCTGGTAAAATTGCGCAACCACTGTGGAAAACATGTTGGTGATTTCTTCAAAAGCAAAACAGCTCAAGTCTAGTCTTAGTAGTCCCAAAAGAATTGAAAACAGATGCATGACCAGATATTTGTAGGCTAATATTCATTGCAATATTACACACTACAGCCAAAGGTAGAATTAACTTGTGCCTATGATAGATGAATAAACAAACTATAATGCATGTCTAATCGAACTTTACTTAGTCATAAAAAGAATAAAGCTCTGATAGATGCTGTAACATGGATGAACTTTGAAAACATCGTAATAAAGTAAGCTAGGCACAAAAAGACAAATATTGTATGATTTCTCACATAATGAGTTACATAGAAGCAAAAGATTTTAGACACAGAAGGTAGAATAGGCTTGGGGTATAGCTGAGGGGTAGAGTACTTGCTTAGCATGTAAGACCTTGGGTTTAATCCCTCAGTATGGCAAAGAATAAGAAAAAAGAAAGTAAAGGTTATTAGGAAGCAGGAGGGAGGGAGAAATAGGAATTATTGCTTAACATGAAAAGGTTAAAATTTAGTGTCAAATGAACTTGGTCCCACCTCTCACATAATACAAAATTTCTCTGATAGCATTCATTGATAAGTGCTTACTCATTCGATCAAGTGTCTTTGATAGCAAGGCAGTTCATTCTTTTGTTAAGTAACTTTACTATTAATAAAGATGCTTCCTAATATGGAGCCCAAATATACCTTCCCTTAATTTCTATTTCTAGATTCTACCATCATCGTAATTTAATTTTGAAATTAAACATCACAGGCTTCCACTCCCTTATTATCAGACATAGATATACATCCTTTTAGAGATCTCTGACTTGGGTTATTTGCGTTTGCCTTCAGAAGTAGTCAGTGCTGCGCTCCCCCTCCCCCCCTCCCTGCCTTTCTGTTCATTGGTCACTTACTGTCTACTTTTACATAGTACTCAATCTTTTGTCTTTTCTTTTTTCCCCATACCTCTAATACTAGGGATTGGATCCAGTAGCTTTGCATTGAGCTGCAGCCCCATTCCATTTCTTAATTTTTTTTTTTTTTTGAGATAGGATTTTGCTAAGTCACAAAGTTGCCCAGCCCAGGCTCAAACCTGGCATCCTTCTAACTCAGCCTTCCAAGAATGCTGGGATAAGAAGTATGAGCCATCACATCCAGCTGAAACTTTACTCATTAAAAAAAAGAAAAAGTACCATTTATAGTACATAATGATTACATTCACTGTGGAGAGTTGATATGTGAACATAACACAACTTAATTCTTTTTGCTTCCCCTTCTTCCCCCATCTTTCCATATCTTGGTCTCCTTTCCATTTGCAAAACACTTATCTCTCTCCTGTTATCAGTCTTTTATTTTGCTCTTTACGTTACGTGGTACAAGAGAAACCATTTCTCTATTTTCTTTTTCCATGCATCTGTTGATGGATGAATAGGCTGTTTCCAACATTTAGCTATTACAAATTGTGCTGCTATAAACACGGATGTGTAAGTATCACTATAATATGATGTCTTTAAATCTTGCAGAAAGATACAGAAAAAGGTAAGAATTGGGTGAATGGAATTTCTTCTAGTTCTATTTTTCTTGGGCTGTCTCCATACTGATTTCCAAGGTCACTGGTACTGTCTTGCATTTCCATTAGCACTACAGCAAGGTTCCTTTTTCTCTATAGCTTTGCCAGCATTTGTTAGTATGGGGCTTTTGTTACTGTTTGTTTGCAGGTCAGGCTGACCTTGACATCACTAGGTAGCTCAGGCTGGTGTTGAACTCATGGAGTGCCTCC
>NW_004524603.1:15211848-15238922 GCF_000260255.1 Octodon degus
TTTAGTACAGTCTACAGGGTCTCACTACACAGATGGGACTTGTAGTGATCCTCCCATTTCCAGCCTCCCAAGCACTGGGATTACAGGCGTGAGCTGCCGCATCCCATCTCATTCTCCAGCTCAGCATGCCTCGGGCGAGACTGTCATGGCAAGCCAGCTTTTTCATGTCTGATTGTATTGATATGAGTCTTTTCTTCTTTTGGTCAGATTGGCTAACAGTTTGTCTATTTTGTTCTTTTGAAGAACCAACTATTCTATTCATCAGTTCTTTCATTAATTTCTCCTCTGACCTTTATAATTTACTTTCTCTTATAATAGTTTTGGATTTGGATCATTTATTAGGTTACTTATTTGAGCATCCTCTGGTTTTATGATGTGGGCAGTCACAGCTATAAACTCCCTCTTAGGAGAGCTTTTATTATGTCTCAAAGATTCTGGTATGTTGCAGTGGCATAATCCTTTGGTTCTAGAACTGTCTAATTTCTTGTGACACATTAATTAGTGGTCAACAGAATCTGTTCTTTCAACAGTCAGACTGTCACCTAAACTAAAGTATCAACCCTGTGTTTCCATTTGTCTGTTTACCTGAATATTTTACTAAGAAAGCCAGCAAATGCTAAACTGAATTATTTCTTTTTCCCTTTAAATTACATCTGCCCTTTTCATTGTAATACTCTCCATTTATACTTCATGTTTGAAACCCTGGAGCATTTCTACTTTTTTGTTTTTCCTATGCAATAAACTACAAAGCCTTTTGATTTCACTCTACCATAATATTTCTTTTCCTCCTTCTCCTGTTACTATAATTTAGGCCCTGATTATTTCTTCCAAGACTGAGATATTAGTCTTTTATTTTTGTCTTGTCATCAGTTAGTTCCATTTTCAATTCCCTGCATATTCTGGCAAGTAAATCTTCTTAATCCCTTAAAGCATAGCTCTGATTATATCACTACCTTGTTCAAAAGTATTTAGCAACACCCTATTGTCTACAAATTAAATTTTTTCACTTTGGCATTCAAAATCCTCTTGATCTAATAAGCAGCCCTACTTCCTTTTGCTTCTTTTCTTGTATTTTACTGTTGAGGCAGTCCTGTAATAACTTCAGAGTTTAGAACAGCCTCAGCCCTGCTGCGCTTTATTTCCTGTTTTTGGTTTTTTGTTTTGTTTTGGGTTTTTTTGGGGTCTGTTCTGATTTGCCTGAAGTGCCTAAATCATTCTGTCTCTTACTTGTCTCTGCAGTCATTCTGTTTTCCACGAGGCTTTCCCAATCTTTTTAGGTGTGACAGTGCAGTAGAAAAGGAAATGGTTCCCACATGCAGTGCCGGCCCCACCCCTGGGACTCGCTGAGCCAGCAAATGAGTGTGGGCATGGTGGCACACGGGAGGCAGAAAACAGGAGGATCACTACAAATCCACTGCATAGTGAGACCCTGTACCGAATACATAAATGAGGGGAAAAAAAAAAAAAAAACAGTTTCTGAAAAAGAGGTTGATATGATTTGGGACATATTTGCATTTATTTGAGTCTTTATTTCCTGAACTTTAAGATGATGAAAATCCTCCTCACAGGTCAGTATTCTTATGAGAATGAATCCCAGGTCAGTAGGAACTATTCTTGTGCAGCACAAGCACACCAGGTGATGCTACTCTGAGGCTATTATAAAATATATATCAACAGAATAAGTTGCGAAACATCCACAACTCAGCATACTATGCCCAATACACTGAGATACTCATTAAACAATAATTCTTTTCCTTATAAGACAGTTTACACTACGCAAATTTTGTTACATTTATTCATGCTTCAAATATAAAAATTAAATATTGAGCTCCTTAGTGTTAGTTTATATGCTAGTGCTGGGTTATATAAGTGAATGTAGCTTACATTCTAGTGGTAGAAGCAGACAAATCAAAAATTAAGAACAGTGTGTAGTGCTAAAAATGCATGCCAGATACAGAAGGGTCACAAAAGAGGAGTATGTGCAGTAATTCAAAATCAGTTTGGGGAGTAGAGAACAGAATGATTTCTTAGGAAAGGAGCTATTTAAACTTAATTTTAAATAGATACAAAGACCTTTATAAAGAAAAAATAGTTAAACACTGTATTTGGAGATACAAAAGGTTGCCTAACTAAATAGAATTAGATATCACAGGATTAAAACACTGAGCGTGGGGCTGGGGAGATAGTTTGGTAGACTAAGCACCTGCCTGGCAAGCACAAGGACCCAAGTTCAATCCCTGGTACTGCATGCTGTGCTGGCTCACATGCCATCCCATGCAGTGCCAGCCCTGTCCAGAACCCAGGTCGTGGTAGCTCACACCCATAAGCCCAGCTCTGGGAACACTGAAACAGGATGATCACTATGAGTTCAAGGTAGCCAGATCCTGTACCAAATGAATAAATAAATAAAAGATTAGGGGCTGGTGAGATGGCTCAGTGGTCTAAAGCACCTACTTAGAACAAGCTAAGCAAAAGCACAGGGACCGTGGTTCAATCCCCAGCACCACATGCCAGCCAGCCCCGCCCCCTGGTGGGCTGAGCTGGCCACACACACACACACATAAATAAATAAATAAATAAATAAAATTTTAAAAAAATTTAAAAAATAAATAAAGTAGAATCTACCAAAACCTATGGAAAGTTTCTATAAGAATCAAATTTACATGAGTCTGATACATGAGTATTTAGAAAGCTTCCTTATAATCTGACATTTTAAAATTAATTTCAGTACTTAAATCAGTCTTCAAGTTTAGTTTTGTTGTGATTATACAAACTTAGCCTTAAGTTATGTAAATTATTTACTAGTTTAATACTTGGTCTTGAAATAAGATAAAAACTTAAAGATTGTTCAGACTTACCCATAATTATATGGTTTTAACCTTTTGTAAACATTTAAAAGTTATAACCTGATTTTCATTAAAAAATAGCCATTTGAAAAAAATGCAGTGAAGAGTAACTTCCATCCTGACCTCTAGTCTGACTTCCCACACATAACAACTGCCAGTTGGTTCTGTGTGTCATTCCTAAATTTTTCTGAACCTATGTGAGCCAAGTGTTCATGAACTTTAAACTAGTACAATTTAAATTAATTTGTTGATGGAAAATGTTGTTGCTGTTGCCCTTCTGTGTCTATTTAGTTATATTTAATAAGAATTGAAGTTTAGATAATCAAAGATAGATTGATAAATGAAGGACCATTTTATACTGAAAAAAATACATATATATATATGATATATATATCTGTATATACAAAATAGTTAGAATAAATATACAGCTACTTTTTTAGTTCAAGAGAAGAAAGTTTTGAACTAATAGTATTTAGACAAGATATCATGTCTGCATCTTGTACTATGAATAACTACTATGAAGACAACAATATGCAATGTATTAATTTTTGTAACTGTCCTACTAACCTGTTTTCAAACTGTTACATTGCTACTTCTTTCTCAATAAAATTAATATAAGGGGCCGGGGAGATGGCTCAGTGGAATAAACGCTTCCCCGGCAAGCGCAAGGCCTGAGTTCGATCCCCGGTTCTGAAGGAAAATAAATAAATAAATAAATAAATAAATAAAAATTAAAAAATAAAATTAATATAAAAAAAAGGATAGGTTGAACAGCAAATCTAGTCATTTCAGCTGATAAGTTCTTTTACTTTCAAATTTTAGAATATATAAATTTTGTCTATATTCATAATATGGAAAATAAAGAATATTTAGTTAATGTCCAGAATGTTTTTGATCTATAAAAAGAATTTTGGCAAAACTGGAGCTCAAATCCGAGGTCATGCCAGCCCTGGAGCCCCAGGTGTACTGTGCCAGCCACCAAAGCTGGTCATGGTGGTGCCTGTAATTCCAACACTGGGGAGTCTGAGACAAGAGGATCACTATGAGTCTGAACTGTGTAGTGAAACCCTATACCAAATAAATAAAATATTTTTAAAAAATAATAATTCTGGGCCAGGGAGATAGCTTAGGAGAATAAGCACTTGCTTGGCATGTGTGAGGTCCTGAGTTCAATCCCTAGTACCACAAAAAAAAAAATAATAATAATAATTCTGGGGCTGGGAATATAACTCAGCAGCACAAGCACCTACCTGGCAAATGCAAGGTCCTGAGTTCGGTTTCTAGTATCGGAGGAAAAAAACAACAACAAATAATTCTGCCACTTATTAGTTGTCTGGAATGGTTCAAGTCTTTTGCCTTCCTATTTATTTATCTGTGAAATGGGAATAAGTGTCTACCTCATAGACTTGTTGGAAGAGCTGAATGAATTAATACAAAGTATATAAATAGTGCCTGGTACAAGGCAGGCACTACTTAAAGTTGGCACATGTTGCAAAGTGTTCCTAGCATATATTTGTATTGGAGTGTATAGCATAGGTAAACATGGGATTGAACTCTGGAGAGATTGTATTATATTCATGGAGAAATCATAAAAATTTGAAAACTATTGGAAGAGGAAAGCAAAGCAAATGAGTCAGAGCTTTAAAATTGAATATGCAGTAATATTGAGCTTTTTTTTTTTTTTTTTTTTTGCGGAACCAGGGAAGCACTTATTCCCCTCAACCATCTCCCCGGCCCTGAGCATGCATTTTAACACTGTCTTTTCTTGAGAGTTTTGTGAATACCATTCAAGATGCATAAGGAGGAGAAAATTCACTATTTAGACATGCCAGTGGACCTCAGGATTCAGTTTTCTTCAGGAACTACAGTTGAGGAAAATGGCAGTATCTTGAGTGAGATGGCTCCTACTTCTCTGGCCTTAACTGTACTGTAATATAGTACTTCTCTGTTAATTGAATTCTCTTGAATGTGATTTCATCAATTTCCTTTGGGCTTACTCATAATAAGAACTTTTAGTATTTTTATGCAGGCAGCACTTAAAAACTACCTGATTCATGTTGGGCAGTAAACTTAGGTTCTGGAAATAATACAGTGAGGAATATGGTATAGATCCTAACTTCACAGAGGTCACAGGTCCTAATAAATAATTATCCCAGTTACTGACTTATGACAGTGTTTTGTGACAGATCTTTAATTTGTGATGGTAGGAAGTGGTCTGGAATGATAAGCCATAGATATGGAGACCTGAGAGACCTGAGAAAGAAGGGTGCAATGAGAGAAGATTAGGGCTGGGAACTGTACTAAAGGCAAGTATGTGCACCATTAACATGAAAGCCTTGATCTTGGACTGCTTTTGTTGTTTTGCATGATGGGGATCTGTATTTTCACTCAGTTTGAATCCTCCAAATACAGGATTCAGAGTTGAGGTACTATGATCAACCCATTCCTAAACCCTCAGTCTCTTCTTTAAGAGACTGCATTCAATTCAGTAGTGCTTATATGACAAATATTCTATCCATTTTTTGGATACTTTTCTAAATTGAGGCAAGTAGCTGAATTTTGTGAAGATAGGTAAATTTACTGAGCTACTTTGGATAGTTTATGACAGTGTGAATGTTATCATCTTGTGTTGTTGAGTTTTTTCTCCTCTAGGGTCTTTGAAATAGTAGAATTTACTTTTAATTGGTCAGAAAAAAAAACATTTTTAATCCTTTTGTTCAACATTAGATAACTCTGGGTAAATACCCAAGTTTAACTTACTGCTAAGGCACCCTAGGCTTATTGATTTCATGAATACCACTTTCCTATTTTTGTTTATCAATCCTCTGTCTGGCCACAGAGTTGAGGTACTATGATCAACCCATTCCTAAACCCTCAGTCTCTTCTTTAAACCTTAGAAAGGTTCTGGCCCCTCATTGCAGCACTTCTCCTTTACCTTTCTTCAGCTTCTTCAAAATCCAAAGACTTGAGAGCAAAGATATTTGTGATGAGTGACTATAAAAATTACTAATATCAGGAAGCAGAAGGGAAGTCACAAGAAATAAAAATAAAGATATGTACATGTACTAACTAGCTGTGATATGAATGTAATATACTACAAACACATACTAATAACTTTTTAAATTACATCTTTGATGCTTTGATAAATCTTCTTATATGGGCCTGTCAGAATACCAATTACCCATTATCTCTGCCTGCATTCTAAGTAATTGAGTATATTGCATTACGTTTATTCCATAAACCTCGACAATGTCGGTTTATCTGCTTCTTCACTTCCCCTATAAAGTTACTTCACTCATTGCAAACTTCCTACAGCTCTACTCTCATCTTTGGACTGTATATTAAACTGTACTGAGAAATAGGCAGCTGCCGTCATCTTTTCATCACCAGTGCTACAAACCTATCTCCATTGGTCCTCCTCTTCTATTTTCTTCTCATTAGTTATCAAAGACCATCCCTGACGGTCCAGTTCCTCTACTTGTGCCTCAGATTCATCTCTTGTGGCCATTTCTGAGGCTTCTTTCCTGCACTTAACATCTCTCTTCCCTTTCAGTTTCTCTTCCTCTACTGGATTTTGTCTTCAGCCAAATTACTGTCTTCCAGTTTACTATATTTGCAAGTGTATTAATGTCTACATATGTGTGTGTGTATAAAATATGTATGATTATATAATTCCCACCCCTTCGTAGTATGTTCTAGCCACTATTTCATGCTTCTATTCTTAGCTAGTCTTTACAGGATAGTTTTTAGTCTACCTCAGTGTTTTCTCAACTATTTTTGTTTTCTCTGTTCTTTACCAATCTTATATTGGTGGACCCTAGGGCTGAGTCTTTTCTTGCCTGTACCTGCTTAGAGATATGCCAGTCAATGCCAGAAATATGTGAAAGTATCTCCCCCTCATCTCTCTCACATATCCAGCTGCCTTCTTAGTTATTGAATCAGCCTTTCCTGTTGGTGATGTAATGTTTGATTTCTCCCCCCAGTGCATTATTGTTTACCCTTGTTGTTCAAACCAGAATTTTAGAGTTAACTTTGATTCCTTTTGTTTTTCCTTATCTATATCCCAGTATCCCTAGAACTAATTACTAATCACTTCTTTTTTGTGTGCCTTTAAAATACATCCCAAAGGCTGGCCAAATAGCTCAGCAGATTAAAGCACCTGCACGCAGGTGCAGGGGCCAGGGGTTTGATCCCTGAGCCTACTGTGCTGGCCCCACTCCTGGGGCATGCTGAGACAGCAGTTGAGACTGGGCATGATGGTGCACACTTGTAATCCCAGCTCTTGGGAGGCTGTAAACAGGCATATCACTATGAGTCCAATCTAGTAGTGAGACCCTTAACACCTTGTAGATCCTTCCCTAAAATACAAAAATAAATAAATAAAATACATCCCAGCTGAACATGGTAGCACACACCTCTAATCCCAGCACTAAGGAGGCTGAGGCAGGAGGATCACCTCAAGTTCAAGGCCTGCTTGGACTACAGAGCAGGACCCTTCCTCAAAAAAATTAAAAAGTAGGGGCTAGGGAGATGGCTCAGTGGAATAAGTGCTTCCCTGGCAAGCACAAGGGCCTGAGTTCAGTCCCCGGTTCTGGAAGAAAAAAAAAAAAAAAGTAAAAAGTAAAATAAAATATAGCCCAGATTGACCCATTTTTCTCCATCTCCACTCTTCCACCATAGACTAACCAGTTATATTTTGCTTATTAGCCAGAATCCATGTTCTCAACTGGCCTTCCTGCATTTACTCATGCTGTTTCTGCTAGAGTGAAACATAGTAGCAGACACTGTAATAGATATTACTTCCTCGTTACATTGTCTAGATTTACCAGCTGTGCAGCCTTGAACAAAATGCTCATCACCTCTATGCTATAATGTTCTTCTGTGTAAAATAGGGACAATATTTATTCACAATAAAAATAAATTATAAGTCAGAGTATTGTTATACTTTCTTTTTGAAACTTTAGATTCTGCTTGTACTTAGAGTGAAAATCAGAGTACTTAGCATGGCTTTCAGGTCCCTTCACTGCCTGGCCTCTACCCTTCTTTTTCTAACCTCTTCTTGTTACCATTCTAGCTTACCATACACATTTCTGCTTTTTAATTTGGCTTTTTTTAAGGAATACTTTTTTCTTCTGAACCAATTTATTTACATCTGTTAAATAGAGGTTTTGAATATATGTAAACAGTACTTTCCTTTTTTTCACTCAGCAAATTTTTTAGCCTAATGAATCACTTGATTTATCTTTATAAGTCCTAGGATGAGAGACCTGTTTTTTTTTTTTAAGTGCTGTGGAAGATTGGTAAAATTCATAGAAGTGGAATTGCTAGGTCAACATATGGGAATGTTTTCAGATCCATGACATTTGTTGAGGTAAATTGTGATGTGGTACCTGTCTAAAAGTTGTCATTTCCCCCCATGTTTGTTTGGTGGTTTACCGGGGCTTAAAATTCCATGTTCAAAGTAGTTTTTGCTTAGCACAGAAAAGCCATTCATTATTTCATTAGTTTTTTAAGACGTGGTGGTTAAACCCAGATTTACCTCATGTTAGACAAGCGTTCCCCCACTCATTAGGCAATGCCTCCAGTCCCCATCGTTTGTTGAGGCAAGGTCCCACTGGGTAGTGCAGCCTGTCCTTGAACTTGCTTATGTAGCCCAGGATGGTTTGGAACTCAAGGTGACCCTCCTGCCTTAGCCTCCAGAGTGCTGGTTGCTCTACCACACCTGGCCCCATTGTCATTTTTTAAAGTTTTAGGTATACCTCAGTAGTGTCCCAAATTTTCTGATCAAGAAGATTATGGGGCCAAAGAGGAAAGTGATCGATGACATAGAGTGGGCCTAAGGAGAGTCACATGGGGAGAAGATACTCTCTCAGGCTTTCACAGAGAGCACAGTGGCCAAGCATTGGCCGTGACTCATCCACATGGCTGCACTGATAAAGATTCTACAATCTGAGGTACAGGATCTCAGGACAAATCCTGAGGGCATTTCACTGACCTTCTCAGACCAAAAAGCTACAACTCTTGTTGCATAGATCCTGCTTTACCTTGGTCTTAACCATCCAGCAGAAAAGTATGAAGATGAAATTATAAGAAATAAAGCCATGCTGTTAAGTTGAGCTGTAGGGGACTCAGGTCAATAATTTCTGACATTGCCAGTTAAACAGAAGACCCAATGCTATTATGGGCTACTGGACTCTTTTAGAATATTTTGCTGAGTTTACACACCTATAATATTCAATAACGGAACTTAGAAAAAATGGGGTATACAGATGAATGTCCATTTTGTATCTGTGTATTCAAAGTGGTTGGGATAGATATATAGTTACATTCTGTTAATGAAGAGAATGATTTGTTCTAATGGTGTTTGTAAATAGGATCACAAGTCCGCATCTTGTACAGCAATTAACCACTAAGAAGAATATATGCAGTGTATTATTTGTTGAAAAATAAAAAAATAAAAAATAAATAAATAAATAAAAATTAAAAAAAAAAAGAGAACCAAAAAAAAAAGCCCACAGGGAAACCAAAACATGGATAGTTGCATCATTTAAAGGGCAGCATATTAATTAAAAGTACAACTAAGCACAGATGTTTAATATTAGATAATAACAGTAGATTCTAATGGAAATCTTTCAAACTCTAATTGTTCCACATTCAGAAAAGATACTGGTCTAAAATCCACTGAGGAAAAAGTCTAAAACAGGATGGTTAACATCACTTTTTACTAAAAAAGTGAACTACTGCAAATTTATCTTGGAAAACCAATTACTTATAAATTTAAAAGATTTATCTGACTGTAACATATGTATGAAATACATATTTATACTAATGTGTTAAAAAAATAAAAAATAAAAAAATAAAAAAAAATAAAGTTTTAGGTATAATTCACATGCCATACAATCTACCATATACAATTCAGTGATTTTTAATAGATCTCAGGGTTGTCCAACCATCATCACAGACCATAATAATATGTTTGTATCACTTAAACCCCCCAGTCTTTCTAGCAGTCGGTCTTCATTCTCAAAATCTCCTGTCATAGAGCAGCAAGTAATCTTTTTGTCTTCATTGGCTTTAATGTTACTGGTTAAAAATCTCATGTTATGTTAACACTAGTTATTTTATAGGAAGCTTTAGGAGTTTGCCTTGCAGTTTTGATTCTCTGGAATTTAATCATGAAACTAGGGTTTCCCCGGGTAGAGGTCTTTTCACTTGTTAGCTCTCTCATTGAGCCATTTTAATCAGAATGTTGTTTTTCTTTAGCTTCAGATATTTTTATTTTTTTTAATTTTATTTATTTATGTGTGTGTGTGTGTGTGTGTGTGCGCGCGCGCACATGTGTGCGTGTGGCCAGCTCAGCCCACCAGGGAGCGGGGCTGGTTGGCATGTGGTGCTGGGGGATTGAACCGTGGTCCCTGTGCTTTGCTTAGCTTAGCTTGTTCTAAGTAGGTGCTTTAGACCACTGAGCCATCTCACCAGCCCCGCTTCAGATATTTTTAATAGCACCTTTATTTCTTATTTATTTGCACCTCTGGCTTTATTTTCAATATCTCTTCTGTACTGGGTTCAAATCAAATAGACTGAGACCAGAACAGATTGGAATTTGGAGAGCCTTTATTAGCCGGTCCGGTGGCCAGCCAGCCGCACTCCACGCAGGTAGACGCTAACCTACCATACCCAGCAGAGTTGAATTCAGTCCTTTATAGCAAGCTTTGCTGATACAGCTGCAAGCTGTTTACAACTGGTAGGTTTTCGGTTTTTAGCAATAAGCAGAACTTGCCCCAGATGGGGCCTGTTACAAGATACGGTTAGGGTGGAAACACATCAGCTGTATACAATACTAGCAGGCTGAAGGATCTGTACTTGAGCCAAGAAGCAATGCTCAAAGAGCTAGAGGTCCCTGCCAGCTTTGCCCAGTAGAAAAATAATAAGAGCCACATTGATTTTAACCTATTACATCTTCAACTTTTTATTTATAGCATCTATCTATGGGCCCTGTCGTATTGTTTGGTAATTTTTTCTATATTACACATTACTGACATGACTGTTTTTTTTTTTTTTTGTTTTTTGTTTTTTGTTTTCTTTTTCTTTTTTTTGGCAGAACCAGGGATTGAACTCAGGCTCTTGCACTTGCCAGGGAAGTGCTTATTCCACTGAGCCATCTCCCGACCCTCTGACATGACTTTTACCATCATACATTCTATAATTTAACCTTTCTCCCAAACCATATTCTCAATAATTATTGGTTTTTTTCCTCCATAGCTACTATTCTCTCTCTCTTTTTTTTCTTTTTTTTTTTTTTTTTTTTTTTTTTTTTTGGCGGAACCAGGGATTGAACTCAGGCCCTTGCGCTTGCCAGGGAAATGCTTATTCCACTGAGCCATCTCCCCGGCCCCTTTCTATTCTCTTTGTACACGTGATCTTTCTTCTAGTCTGTTGGATTTCCACTGTCTTATGACTCTTGACTGTGTATTTTTTTTTTGTGACTAAGAGACTAGTTGATTACAACAGAGAATTTTGCAATTATACATGTCAAGGCTTCTTTTCTAAATCAGAAGTTTGTGGATTAACTGGCTTTCTCCTAGAGGGCGGGATTGTAACTGGCAGACATAGGACCACCCCAGTTATAAAAGTAAGGGCATCTATAGTGTGTTTTATTTCTAGAAGAAGCTAACCAATTTACCACTATAGTTCCCTTTCGGTGTCTGTATCTTTCTCCCTTATTCAAGCATATGGAAAACTATAGAGAATAATATAACTATCCATGTACCCATTACTCAGCTTTGTTGATGTCTTTTGTGTATTTATTTTAGATTGTTATAAATGTATAACAAATTACAGACACAAATAATGTTCTTTAGGGGTTTATCTTTACATTGTACAGCAACAAATCCATTTGGGAAAATTTAACATCATGATAATAAAAATTTCCATAAAAGAACATTTATGTATGTCTTTGTCAAAGAAATTACATTTCTGCTTGTAATTTCGTGTAAATGTGAAACAAGGCTTAGAAGGGGCTTAAAGTATATCACTCAGTGGGAGGGGGCTTGCCTAGCATGCACAGGGCCCTGGGTTCAACTTCAGCATCACCAAAAAATCATACTGATAAGTTTCAGTAGAGAAAAATAAAGACACAGCTATGCATCCAAAACCTCCCAGATTCTGTTAGACATGTGCTTAGGTCAAACAGAACTAGAATTAATGTACCATGTAACGGGCTTCTGTTTAATAACTGGGGTTTGGAGGTTGATGAAGTGGCTTTATTAGGAAAGGGAAGCTTCCTGAGCTCTGTGGCTGTCAACAGTCTTTTTTTCTTGCATTAAGCAAACAGACATGCTGAGCCAGCTTCTTGATAGGCTACCAAAAAAGGGGCGGAAATTAACTTTAGAATCATCTGACTGTCTCTCAGGAGGCTTGTGCAATTGCATTCATTTGTTGCTTTCTCCACAGATTCTTTGTAAAGTTTTTTGTTTCTTTACCACCCTAGATTCTTTATAGTTTCAGTTACCATGAAGAATATCTGTTAAAGGCTCTGGAATGCTACATAATGTTTATGTCCTTGATCTTATGTCCAGCTCGTCCATTAGTTTTTGTAGTTAATGATTAGTAAACCTAATGGTTTATAGGTTCTCTAGCTATAAAAAAAAAAAATAGCACATTTTGCCTACAATTAAGCCTTTGTCTTTACCATCTCAATTTGTATACCTTTTTTATCTTAGGCCATTTGCTGTATAACCTCTAATGCATCTTAGTGGATGTCATATTCTGATTCACAGTGCTTTCCTCTTGAGTTTCTTGAAGATATCTTTTAAGTTAAATGATCTCTACTTCTAATGTTATAAGAACTTATGAATTAATGTTGAATTTTAAAAAATATATTTAAATATTGTTATTGATTTTAAAATTAATTACATCACAGTAAGAAAATATGATCTATATGGTATCAATTTTTTTATATTTATGAAATTTGACCTTGCAGTCTAGAATATAGTTACTGTATAGGAAGAATACCAAAGCTTGATCAAGTCAGAAAAGCAGGAAAAAACACAACAAAGTAGTGTAAGTAAAAAGCACCTAAGAAGATAATACAAATAAATAAGGTACAAAGATATAAGTGAACTAAATTATCTGATTAAAATACAGCCAACTTTTTTTTTTGGCGGAATCGGGGACTGAATTCTGGTCCTTGTGCTTGCCAGGGAAGAGCTTATTCCACTGAGCCATCTCCCCGGCCCTCAGCCAACTATTTCAAACAAAACAAGTTTTTGTTTGAAGCTGACAAAAAAGTCTGTTTTTAAGAGACATTTTATGAATGAAAGAATGAAATAATATACACCAGACAAATAGGGTAAGAATTCTAGAGTGTCCAAATTAATACCAACATAAATTAGATTGAGGGGGAGAAGACTTGTTGGGCAGAAAGATCAGTACTTAACATTAAAGGCAAAATAAATAGTTTGGAGGAAAATTCAAACTATAGAAAAGTTCAAGTGCATGAACACTTATGTAAGTACATAGTTGGGAATGATTGTTACCATTATGATATATTTGTCTCTCCAACGAAAAAAGAAATTCTTTGATCTAACCAAAATATTGTATTTAGAAAGACTTAACAGTTTTGCAATCTTATATCTATTACATGTTCTGTGTTTGTTTCAAGAAAATCTTTTAAAGCTCTTCTTCATCCTCATACTAAGAATTGCTCTTTGTGCATGGGTTCTTTGTTGAGGGTGGGCAGGGGCCTCTCGTGTGTGTGTGTGTGTGTGTGTGTGTGTGACTAAAAATTGAACCTAATGACATTCCACACTGAACTACATCCCCAGCCCTTTTTACTATATTTCTTATTTTGAGACAAGGTCTTGCTGAGCTACATAGGCTGGCTTTAAACTTACCCATTGTCGTGTCTCAGCCTCCCAGGTAGCTGGATTGAAGGGATGTTCCATGGCACCCATCCTGTCTTTATTCTTGAACTGGCTACCTACTAGCCAGTCATATGATTTTTGTTACATGATCTATCAATGACAACAGTTGTCATGGATGTCCCACATTTTGTATTTGTCTTGGTTGTCATAACTTTGGCTTTCAAAGGGAAGGTAAAATCCTACATTCCATATTTGTCTGATTATTTCATTACAGTGCTTTTAATGTATTTCTCTGTCCCCTACAAGGGACACTACACCTGTCAGACTTGTAGTGATCCTCCTGTTTCAGCCTCACCAGCACTGAGATTACAGGTGTGTGCTACCAACCCTGGTCTGCACTGGGGGCAGAGCCGGTGCAGCGTGTGGTGCCAGGGATCACACCCTGGGCCCTGCACTGGCCTAAGCAGGTGCTTAGTTCCATGAGCTGTCTCATGGCCCTAATCTGATTATTTCAATGAAAGTCTTGTTTTTATTTTTGGTTCTGGGATTGAACCCATCTCACCCATGTTAGGTAATGTACCACTGAGCTGTATCACCAGCCCTTCATGTGAGGTTTTGGTGTTGTTGTTTGTTTGTTTGTTTTTAATGGCTGTATGATTCAAATGCAAGTCTTTATAACCTCCTGATGATTATATTTATTTTCTATTTTGTAGGGATATTCGGATTTTTTCCTACTGAATGATTAATGTCTTTCTCTCTTTACAATTAGTACTATAGTTCTCTCAACTATTTTCTTGAAATTTTAGGTCCTGATGTGTTTTTGCCTGTCTCTGTTCTGTTCCCTTAACAATAACCTTTCTCTTCTATTAAAGTAGTCTGCTGGTTGTAGTGATGTATGCTTATAATCACAGTGCTCGGGGAGGCTGAGACAGGAGGACCACAAAGTTGATTCCTCCAGTCTGGGCTGTGTAGCAAGACCTTGTCTCAAAATTAAAAAAGAGGGAGGGAGGGAAGGAGGGAGGTGGGGGGGAGGGGAGAGGGGAGGTAAATCAATACAAAGTCCTTCAGTTCAATTTCAGTACTACAAAGAATAGTCCTGTAATTTTCTCCTTTGATCTATTAAGTATCATGTCACTGTATTTCTAATGATTATATCATTAAGAGGTTTTTTATTATTATTATTCCAGTTTGGAGTATTTTTACTTTTTATATTCTTTAAATTTTATGCTAGCTGCACAAAATAAATTTAGGAGGTTTTAAAATATACTATCACCTATTAATAGTTGGTATTATAATTATATGTTCTTAAAAGATTTGATAGAAACATTTAAATACTGTGAATAGGATGCACATTCACAGAGATGAAAGGAACCAGTGGTTGTAGTTATTTTGTGTTGTACCTACCCTTTAGTTTTTTCATAGCAGTTGGTCCACATTTTTGTTTTAATACAGGCATCTTCTGTGCTAGACTTTACTTTTTTTCTTATTTATTTATTTATCTATTTATTGGATACAGGGTCTCACTACCCAGTTCAGACTCATAATGATGCTCCTGTCTCAGCCTCCCCAGCCATGGGGGTTACAAGTGTGTGCCGCCATGCCCAGTTTTAGGGCTGGCAGGGCACCCAGTGGAGGTGGGGGGTGGTTCTGGGGCTAGCATAGCATGCAGTACCGGGAATCTAACTCAGGTCTTTGCACTTGCCAGGCAGGCACTTAGACCTCTGAGCTATCTCTCCTCCCGTTCTGTGCTAGGCAAAGAAAAGAGTCAAAGACTGTGGTCAATTGTTTTCACTGTCTGCTGTTCTGAACAGTTTAGACTGTCAACTTTGATTGAATACCTGATTGGACTAAGATCCCAAAATAAGTGATGAGGCATAAAAAGATAAAATGTGTCTTTGTTCTCAGCATAGCTAGCAGACATGGAAGACATAATCAAGATTAAGATGCCCTCATTTAGATACCCACACTTCAGGATAAATAAATAAATAAGAAAAAAGTAAAGTCTAGCACAGAAGATGCCTGTATTAAAACAAAAATGTGAAGAAGAAAAAAAATAAGAAAAAAAAAAAAGCAGGCAGTGTGAAATAGAAAGAAAACGTTCAAATAGGTAGGGGAACAAAAGAGGGGATGGGGTAAAGGAAAGAAGACAAAAGTAAAATATACGATAAGAGAAACAAAGATAAATGAATAAATAATGCTGTTTTTAAAATTAGGATAAGGGCACAAAGTTTCAGTTAAATAAGAGGAATAAGTTCTGATGATCTTTTGTACAGCATGGACTGTAGATAGTACTGTATACTTGAAATGTGCAGAGAGAGATTTTATTTTATCTTCTTCTCCTCTTTTGTTCTTGATTACAGCTATGTAACAACTTCAGTTTTAAAAATGTAATGGTTGTGGGGCCGGGGAGATGGCTCAGCAGAATAAGCACTTCCCTGGCAAGCGCAAGGGCCTGAGTTCAATCCCCGGTTCCGAAAAAAAAAAAAAAAAAAAAGTAATGGTTTTGCCCAGTCATAGGATCAACTTAAGATGTTATCAACTCTGATTTTGGATAACTACATGGTCCTAAGATATCTAGTACACCGGACGGCCTCTTTCCTCTTATATAAACCATTCAGGCCAACGATACTTGCCTGCAAGGAAGAAGGCACCTAAACATAATGGTTTTTATCTACATATTGGCTTTTTTTAAGAAAATCTTTCAAATCAAACCTCTCAACCTACCAAGCTTCAGAAACCTTTTTCAAATACCCCTGCAGAATCTCTCTGTATTGTAGTTCAACACATAGGCTCATCCCATTCACACAGAAGATTGACAGGGCAATGACTCCTAGAATAGGATGGAGTATCACAGAGAGAGATTTTAAATAATCATATTACACAAAAAAGATAAGTATGTGAGATGATGAATATGTTAATTAGTTTGATGTAATCATTCCACAATGTGCAGTGTGTGTATATATTATATACATATTAAATACTATCAAAATAAATTTAAAAAATACAAAAAAAAAATGTGGACCAACTGCTATGAAAAGAACTAAAGGGTAGGTACAACACAAAATAACTACAACCACTGGTTCCTTTCATCTCTGAGTGTGCATCCTATTCACAGTATTTAAATGTTTCTATCAAATCTTAAGAAAATATAATTATAACAGAACTTTTGCCTGTTTGATCATTTTACTTGTCATAGAGGTATGATCTAAAGAAAGTGTTCTTTTTTATCAGCAAATATTTATATACAGAGTGCAAAAAAAAAGTATACACACTTCAGGAAAAGAAAAACTTATATACAAATTTATTGAGACATCATGAGATAATATATCATGGCTGCTACAATTATAAGAGGTGCTCAAAGTGGTGGCCATTAGCTTCCAGATATTTGTTACCACTGCAAACTGCAACTTGGGTAACCTTGTTCATTGAGAATGCTGCACATGCATTTTCAACTTCTTCTGTAAGGGCCAGCAACATAGTATATTTTCTGTGATATATGACATCCCCTAGGGTCCCCTGTAGTGTTCACCCATATGAAGGTAACACCGTGTGTTTAAGAAAAAAATCATACTATTTTTCTGAAGTGCATATACAGTTTTGCCTGTCCCCTCTCCCTCTCCCTTTGCCTCTTTCTCTCCCTCTCTCACTCTCTCTCCCTCTCTCTCACTGTTTGTGTGTGTCTCTCTCTGTCTCTGTCTCAAAACAGACAAACAAAAAATCTCTATCCTTGCTGGGCATGGTGGCACACATCTATAATCCCAGCATTTGGGAAGCTGAGGCAAAATCACCTTAAGTTTGAGGCCAGCCTGGGCTATAAGTTCAAGGCCAGCCCAAACTACATAGTGAGACTCTGTCTTTAAAGAAAAAAATCTGTATTCTTCAAATGTCATTCTTTTGGGGATTGGAAAGGTTGAATGCTATTAATGTACACAAGTAAAATATATGTAACATGGTTGTCACATGTGTTGCAGAATAAAGAAAGTTAGGGAAGGAGACCAGAAGTGGCTTCTGTGTGCTGGTAGGGATTCGAAGGGATAAAGACAGTTGGTATCAATCTAAATAAATGGTCAGAGAATATTTCATTAATAAGGTGATATGAGCATAAAGATGAATGGTCTTGGTAGGGTCACAAATAGAAACCTTAGGTTTCTAGGTAGGGTAGCAAATCTTAGAGGAAGAGCATTGCATGCAAAAGGAGCAGTAAATACGAAGATCCTGCCCTAAGAGTATACTTGGAACATTCAGTATGGTCAAGAGTGGTTGGAGAGAGGGCCCTGAGGAGGAACAGTAAAGGATGAGGATAAGCACATAGCAGAGGGCTAAATTATATAATGCCTTCTGAAGGTCTGTAGGGACCTAGGTGATTTTTACTTGTGATCCACTGGGATCAGTAAGGATTTTTACTTGGAATTTGTTTGCAGTAAAAGACTGACATGTGATCTATGGTTATAGATTTTTGGTTTTGTTTTATTCAAGTACTAAAGATTGAACTCAGGGCCCGCACACTGAGCTACATCCGTAGCCCTTTTTAAAAAATCTGTTATACTATTTTTGAGACAGGGTCTAAGTTGCTAAGTTGCACAAGCTGGTCCTGACCTTGCAAATCTTCCTGCTTCAGATTTCCCAGATAGTTGGGATTATGAATGTGCACCACCACACCTGGCTGTACAATTATAGTTTAGGTATATATACACAAGTGGACATAGACAGAAAACGAAAGCATTTCTATTATTTCAGCAACATGGATGGAACCAGAGGCTGTATGTTAGATGAACTAAATCAGGCACTGCATGTTCTCTCTTGTGGTATATGTACAATCTGAAGTTCCTCTCAGATGAGTAAAGAATAGAATTTACTAGATCTGAGGAAGAAGGACAAATAGAGATAGAACAGTTAGTGGGTACAGGTATAATTGGATGAATGAAATAACTTTTAAGGTTCTGTAGCAGAATAGGATTACTGGCTGTCAACAATTGATTGCACACTTCAAAAGAGCTAATAGGATTTTTTTTTTTTTTTTGTACCAGGAATCGAACTCAGGATCTTGCTCTTGTCAGGCAGGCACTTGTACCACTGAGCTATAGCCCAAGTAATAGGATTTTGAACATTATTAACACAAAAAAATGATAGCCTTTCTGAGATGATAGGTATGCTGATTACTGATGTAATATTGCACTTGTATTCATATGTATTGAAATGTCACACTGTACCCCATAAAGGTGTAAAATTACTATGTCAACTAAATATATATATATATATATTTTTTTTAAATTTTATTTATTTGTGTGTGTGTGTGTGTGTGTGTGTGTGGCCAGCTCAGCCCACCAGGGGGCGGGGCTGGCAGGCATGTGGTGCTGGGGGATTGAACCGCGGTCCCTGTGCTTTGCTAAGCTTGTTCTAAGTAGGTGCTTTAGACCACTGAGCCATCTCACGAGCCCCTAAAAATATATTTTAAAAATGAAAAAAAATAGTGGTCATGCTAGGCAAGAAACAGGAGATATCACTTCAGAGACTGCTGGGATAAATTAAGAAGTGAGGCTATCCTACACCAGTGCTAAGAATATGTCAATATGCTGGTGAATACGTCAGCATACCTTTGGATATAGAGATAGGTTGAAAGTCAGTAAGAAAAAGAATTAAGAATGCTGCTAAGTCTTGGTTTTAGCAACTCAGATATATAGAGTTTGCCATTTTGTGACATGAAAAGACTAAACATAAGATTCTTGGGAGGTGGGCTGGGGAGAAAACTAGAAGATTTTTTGTTGGACATGTTAAATTTAAGATGCCTGTTATCCTAGAAGAGATGATCACGAGGCACTTGGAAAAAGTGTGGAGTCAAAAGAACGCAGCTGAATTTTAAATATTGGACTTTATCAGTTCATAATAGGCATATAAAGACACAAAAGTGAATGATACCACCTAGGGAATAAGTACTTTTAAGGGAGTAGAAGAAATCCTACATCTGTGCAGCTACGAGAAATTAGCAAAGGCACCCTAAAAGGAAATGCTATATCTTGATTGTAGAAAAAATTTAACAATCTGTCATTGCTTCTGAAGCTTTGACGTCCATGTGAATTATTGTGCTACAGTTCAGTAGGTCTGAGATGGGGCTGGAGTTTCTGAGGTCCTAACAAGCTTACAAAAGATCATGATGCTGGGTTAGGGAGATAGTTCAGTGGCTTAATTACCTGCCTATCATGCTCAAGGTCCTGAGTTCAGTCCCCGGTACAAAAAAAGAAAAGATGGTGATGCTGCTAGCCTGTGAGCCACACTGTGATTGGCAAGACCATATGACAGAGAAGACAGAAAGGGAAAGACTTTAATATTTATAGAAGAATTAAGAACTAATAGCTACAGTAAAGCGTATTTATAAATCAGCCTGAAAAAAACAAAACTCAATAGAATAAATGTGTCAGAATTTTTAAAAAATGAATGTAACATTAAAAGAGTTACATAGAAAATGAAAATTAAAACAACTTAATCTCCTTTTCAGATTGGTAATAAAAGTTGAGAAGTTTGATAACATTTAATGTTGGTAAGTATTTTGAGAAAAGGGAAGACTCATCCTGTAGACTTTTGGTGTATTTCTTCTTTTGGAAGATAATTTGACATATTCATTGAAATTTTAATTAGAAGTATGGCTCAGGAGTAGAGTACTTCTTTAGCATGTGCAGTGTACTGAGTTCAATCCCAGATATATATATATATATATTTGTATATATTTGTATGTTTCAATCCAGGAATCTTATACCTAGATATCAAGGGTAGAACTTGCACTTTTTCCCAGAAAGAAAGTTCAGAACCATTCACTGAAATAGTGTTTGAGGTTGAGAGAACAGAACAATCCAGATGTCCGTTATTATGACATATAGACCAAGTCTTGAGGCCCTTTTGCTCCTTTCTCTTTGTAAACTATTATTTCCTTCCTTTTCCTTTACTCTTGAGTTGATGATGTCTTGCTATGTTGTCCAGGTGCCCTTGAGCTCCTGCCTCAGCTGAGACTACAAGTGCACATCACTATATGTGAGATCACGGCTTTTTATTGTAACTATAAATAGTTTAAAAACCATACTTTCTACTGTGTATTATATTTCTGTTAAGTATATTTTTTGGTAAAACTTTAACACTGCAAATTAAGATCACTTAGTTTATTGATAATATCAACTGTATAATGAAATTTGCAAGTCAGTTCTCATTTTCAACCCAAATTGGAACTCCTATTTCTTACCAGAAAAAAATTAACATATTATGTTTTAAACACGTTAATATATGTGCCTTTATAACCATTAGACTTCTGAATGGCCAGTAGATAAATGAATAAGGCCTGAAACTTGCAATAAAGCACGACTTGTAATTTTTTTTGTTTTTGTTTTTGTTTCTGGACCTATAATCCTTTTTATTGATCTACGTGAAGTTCTTGTATAACAAATTGTTTTTTTTCCATAATTTTATTGAGAAACAAATAGCAATGAGACAGTTTCAAACCAAATTGGTAATGTAATTTATATTTAAGAGATTTCTCTTTTATCTCTTTGTTGGATACTTTGGAGATTATATATATCTCAGAACTGAGTGTCTGTCATATTTCCAGTGGATAAGAACTTTGCCTTTTTTTTTTTTCTACAGTTTTATTGATAAACAGATAGCAATGAGACAGTTTCAAATCAAATCGGAACTTTGCCTTTTGAAAAGTAGAAAATGATGATTTTAAAAGGGGAAGGTAGGCAAGAACTAGTTCTCAAGCAGGTGAGTTAGGGAGAGTACAGAAAGAAGTGGGGGATCTGGACATTGATTTCTTAAAATTATCCAAGTCACCTAGTAATCACTGAAGTTTGGAGCTCACTGAAATTATTGTCATAAAATATGAATTTAATATTTATATAACCATTAAAAAGGAATATTGATATGGAAAGGATTCTGAGACATTGTTATTTAGTGAGAAAGTGTTAAATATTTTATATATAATTATGTATATTTATATATTTTATATATGTATATAAGAGAACATGAAAAGATGCTTATCATAAACCACAGAGAACATTTACCTTTTTGATGGGGAGCCTGGGATTTGTGGGAGGTGAAAACAGATTCACTTGGTTTATTCTGAATATAGTTGAGAATAAATTGCAATACTAGTGTAGGAAAAAAGTTGAAGATGTTTAATAATAAAAAAGAGAAAAGCCACTATACTAAATGATCTGAGTTCAATGTAGACTTTAAGGACTACTGGATAGTTACCTGTGTTATGATTTTCTTAATTCTTGACAAGGGCTATATACCTGTGAACAACTTAAATTTCTTGACCATGTCAACTTTCATTCCCATGTGTGATTTTTAGTATGATGTAAATTTGCTTCTGAATACTCTGTCCCACCTTAGTTTGCTTCTTTCTGTTGCAGTTGAAACTCCATGCCTTGTGTGCCTGTTTTCCCTTTGCCACTTGTGTACTCACTCTCTGTGTGTGTCAGATTGTGTCGATTTTTGGCAGACCTATTAAGACTTGAAATGGCTTGAAAGTTGATTTCTCATAGTACAAATTCATGATGCAATATCTTAATGTTTGGCTATGTAGTACATAGGAACATAAAGTCATTTTTGTATAATATTAAAAAATTCTAGGGGCCGGGGAGATGGCTCAGTAGAATAAAAATGCAAGGGCCTGAGTTCAATCCCCAGTTCCACTAAATAAATAAATAAATAAATAAAATTTAAAAATTAAAAATTCTAATTCATATACTAAGTGATCTTTATTTAAATTCTTTTAAAATATTTTTTAGGTATGGAATATCAAACAAATGATTAAGTTGACACAGGAACACATAGAGGCCCTATTGGACAAGTTTGGTGGGGAGCATAATCCACCATCCATATACCTGGAGGTAAGTTTTTGAATATCATATCTATAGTCATTTTGAAACAAAAACGTAATTTATAAAAAGCACTTGTGCAATAATCCTGGTTATTTTAGTAAGTAGTATTAGGAGAAGATATTAAAAGAAAATTAGTCTTTACCTTTACTGTATAGCTTAGTCTGGTTTTACTTGTTATAATACATGCGCATTACTTTTGTAATTTTGGTAAACATCAAAACTAAGGGAGAAGTTCTCTATAAACTTTAAAATACTACTTTGAAGAGGGAACACATTGGTGATCAGCAAAATGAGGTACAATAACAAAATGGGGCAATTTTGTGAAATATCTTTTTTAGAACAAGTTCCATCAGAATTGGTTTCTGGGGCCAGGGAGATAGCTCAGTGGTCTCCTGCCTGGCAAGCCCAAGGACCCGGGTTCAATCCCAGTACCACGTGCCATGCTGGCCCTGTACCAGGCCTGATGAGCTGACCACTGCAACTGGTGTGGTGACACATGCTTTTAGTCCTAGCGCTGGGGAGGCTGAAACAGGAGGATCGCTATGAGTCCAATTTACATAATGAAACCCTATATCAAATACATAAATTTAAAAAAGAATTGATTTCTGGTTCCTTATAAAAGATAAAATGTATAACCTTAAAATAAGCCAACATTGTGTATCCTTTGTTACTTATTTATTTATTTATTTATTTAATACAGGGTCTCACTATGCAGTTCAGACTTGTAGTGATCCTCCTATCTCAGCCTCCCCAGCACTGGGATTACAGGCATGCACCACCATGCCTAGTTTTGGTGGCCGGCACAGAATGCAGTACTGGGGATCAAACTCGGGTCCTTGTGCTTGCAAAGCAAGCACTTAGACCACTGAGCTGTCTCCCTAGCTCCTGCCTTTTGTAATAGTGCCTTAAGATTGTGTCAAGCCTGGTACACAACTGTAAATTTACAGAGCTATTCATTGTTCTTAATTGAGTATCATACACACAGATAAGCCTCAGTTTTAGTTTCCTCTGGACATCAGTCAGGTTCCACAGATAGCAAGCTGTTGTGGAATCTAGGCAGTCAGGTTCTGCAGCCCACACTGCTCACTACTACCCTTTACTGCTTCTCCATATAAAAGATGGCTCAGTTGTCATCATTAGTCATATGTGGAAATAACCTTCAGTTATCAATGATCAGGTTACCATTTGGCTCTAAATGCTAGAGTTTTTTTTGTTTTTTTTTTTTTTTGCAGAACCGGGGATTGAACTCAGGCCCTTGCACTTGCCAGGGAAGCGCTTATTCTACTGAGCCATCTCCCCGTCCCCCATTGCTAGAGTTTTTAAAGCACAGGTTAAAAGATTCCTGATTAAATTCTGATTTCTTAATCCCTTTCCTTTTTTTTTTTTTTTTTTTTTTTTTTTTTTTTTGGTATTTTTAGGAAAGGCTCTACAGGGTGTTCAGGGTCTCACTACTAGATGGGACTCATTCTCCAGTTTACAGACTCCCAAGAGCTGGGATTACAGGCACGTGCCACCACGCGCAATCTCAATTGCCATATCAGCAGCTTGTCCTGGGGGCAGGGCCAGCATGGCTGGCCCGGGGATCAAACCCCACCCCACCCCAAGCCTCCACCCCCACTCCCAGTCCCTGCACCTGCTTGCCGGTGCTTTGATCTGCTGAGCTATTTGGCCGGCCCTCTCAAGACAGATCTTCACTAGCTGATGAGAAAGCAAGTTTGCCTTTCTAAAATGAATCCTGAGTGGGCGTGGTAGCACAGGCCTATAATCCCAGCACTCAGAATTGCTGCAGGTTTGAAGCCAAACTGGGTTACATAGTGAGTTCAAGTCCAGCCTGAACTGTAGAGTAAACCCCTGTCTCAAAAAGAAGAAAAGGGAATCCTGGAAGTGTGGAAGTAGCCGCTTAGTACACTATTCTTTTTTCTCTTCATATGTGACTAATCGCATATCACACTACTAGTTAGTATCAGTGCTAGAACTAGAATTCTTATTTTTGGATACTAACTAGTTAGTGTGCTTTTTATTATTCCATGCTTTCTTTCTCTTGAATAGCTGAAGAGGCCAAGCAAAGAAATAATGAGAAACTGGTAATTCCTTGTTCATTAGAATTAGACAGTGTAAGTAGCAGTTTGTTTGTCAGTGCTTTCTGTCTTTGGCCCGTCTGCACTCAGAGAGGACGCGTCTACACCAGGCACTTTGTCTCACTGGGGCGGTGGTGACTCACTGCATTCTTCGTACACACTCTGCCTACTTCTTACTATTTGCATACAAATCACTAACAGCAAGCCTGGGAGCTTCCTCTGTGCCTTGGTACTTGTGAAAAGGCATTTAGTATTTAATCTTTACAGTTACTTTAAGCTAGATGCTAGGTTGTAGGAATTTTTGTTACCACTGTTTTATAGGTAAAGAAACAGAAAGAGGTTAAGAAAATAAGTACCTAACTGGCCAGTCATGGACCAGAACCTCTGGAACTGCATGCCTAATCGAACCTCTCCCTCCTTCGTTAAGCTGTGGGTGTCAGGTGTTTGGTCCAGCAACAGGACAGCTGCCCGATGCAAGGCCCCTTGAGACTTCATATGAAATAAGAAAGGATTTTTTTATTTCTATAAATATATCAGGAAATAGGGTCTGCATTGAATCTGTAGGTTGCTACTGTTAAAGTTGGCATTTTAAGAGTTAAACTCTTAAATAAGAATAAATAAGAACTATTTGAGAAAAGCTTCTAATAGGAACAAGAAAGCAAAATGGGCACAGAAGCTCAGAAACATTGTACAGAACAAAATTTGAAAATAATTGTATGTAGCATCATGGGTAAGATTAATCCACTCTTAATTGATAGTTCTGAAAAAGCAAGAGAAACAACTAAAAAGAAGCTCTTTGAGGGAAAACCCACTTTTCAGACCCCCTTCTGTCCATCCTAAGATGGAGACTATCTTGCAATAAATTCTTCCTACTTTGAATAAAAAAGAAGGAAGCTCTTGGAAACTAAAAATAATATAGCAGAAAAAAACTGTCCATGTATGTACATGTCCATATAAGTGTGTAGGTATGTATATGTAGGTAGGTAAACAAATGTTGAAAGATAAATATTTCAAAATGCAGAATAAGGGGCTGGGGAGATAGTTCAGAGGCATAAGCATCTACCTGGCAAGCACAAGGTTCTGAGTTCAGTTCCCAGCCCCACATGCCACACCAGCCCTGGAACCCTGGACACGAGTTCAAGACCAGCCTTATGGCTACAAAAGTGAGCACAAGGCTGGCCTGAACTGTATTTCAACACCCTATCTCAAAACAAAACAAGGGGCCAGGGAGATAGCTTAGTAGAAAAAGCGCTTGCCTGGCAAACACAAGGTCATAAATTCAATCCCCGGTACTACCAAAAAAAAAAAAAAAACTCAAAACAAAAACAAATGGAGAATAAAAATGAAGATAGAAAATATTCAAGGAAAAATTAGAAAATAAAATCAAGTTTAAGCATTTGTAGTTGCAAGAAACCCACAATAGCAGATTAACAAAATTAATAGGGATTTTATTTTCTCTTCACATAACAAGAAGCATGGAATAAATTATACTAAGTTATACACTGAAATTGTCAGACTCTGATTGGATCTGTGTGATTTGGGCTTTTTTGCCAAGACTGCAGTAGATAAGCCAGATGTGGTGGCACACATCTGTAATCCCAGCACTCAGGAGGCTGAGGTATGAGGCCTACTGTGAGTTTGAGGCCAGCCTGGGCTACAAAGTGAGTTCAGGTGCAACCTGAACTGCAGAGTGAAACCCTGTCTCAAACAAAAGAAGAAAGACTGAGCAGATATGAGCATCTTTCTGTTGTGAAACTCCTCAAAGCACAAGCAGAGAACAGAGAGGTTCTCTTAACACTGAGCTCTTCCTGAAAGGAAACTCTTCCCCCCCCCCCCCCCCCAAAAAAAAAAAAACCTTGTACGTTCATTGACCAGAATGAGGTCACTGTCATCCCTAGACCTGTGATTATTCTTGTATTTGTTGACACCATTGTTTTAAGTTAACCATAAATGTATGGTCAGATCTCTTGTTATGGATGGATAGCCTTATTCCAATACTATACAGTCTTGAGTATTGCAGCTTTTAGTAAGTTTTGAGAAAAGAAGTATATATGCTTTAACTGCTTTTTCAAAATTGTTTTGTTTGTTTTGAGTCCTTTGCATTCCTGTATGAATTTCGAGATCAGTTTGTTTCTATAGAAACAAGAAAACTGGGATTTGTTAAAGTCAGCACTGAGCTTGTAGATCAACTTAGGGAATACTGTCATTTTAATGATACTGTCTTCTTAAAATCTCCCTTTTTAATTAAAAAAATAAAGACACAATCTGTACTCTTATCTAGCTTTTGAGGGTGTTTGTTTGTTTGTTTGTTTAATGTATTTGTTAACAGAGTCTCACTACTCAGCTCAGCTTGGACTCTAATGATCCTCCTGTTTTCAACCTCCCCATCACTGGGATTACAGGCATGTGCCACCA
>NW_004524603.1:15239192-15239856 GCF_000260255.1 Octodon degus
ACACACACACACACACACACACACACACACACACTAATTGCTATGGATGAGAATGTGGCAGTCTCTGAAGTAAAAGATAGATTTTTGGTTTTTATCAAGGAGAGCTTAAAATTGAACTTTGGAAAGTAAATAGAACTTTGATGAGAAGTAGAGGGTTTAAAAAGTTGAATCCTGGGGAAGTACCTGATATCTGCACACTTGGATGATGCAGAGGAATTTTATTGTTGATGGTGGCTAAAATGTGGGTTTATGTGGGGCTAACTTGTTCACGTTTGTAGATTTAGAAGTAGAGGAAAAGGAGAGTTGGACATAAGAGAAAATGGGGGTGTTAAAAGAGCTGTTTAGACAGAGAAAGTAGAAGAGGCTTTTATTTGAGGTTTTTGACCTTTAGGGTAAAGTAAAAGGTAATTTTTTTCAGCTTGAATAAGGCTGAAGGATGAGATTGGAAACAGAAAAACAAAATGTTAGAAAAAGTGTTATAAAGAATGTGGTATGTTCTTTAAAATCAAATATTTCACACACCATTGTGAAGGACCAGATGAATCTAAGTTCTTTGAATTGATAATGGAACTAAGTGGCCTAGTTTTGTTTTTGAAGGTTTTTTTTTAATTTTCTCTAGCATTGTATAGTAGCCTAAGGGTGTGTGTGTGTGTGTGTGTGTGTG
>NW_004524603.1:15239956-15247682 GCF_000260255.1 Octodon degus
GTGTGAGAGAGAGAGAGAGAGAGAGAGAGAGAGAGAGAGAGAGAGAGAGAGAGAAATGATCAGAAGGATTTACCCAAAATTGGTATTTATCAAATAGGTTTATAAAGGAACAAGTAGTAGAGGCTGGGGGTGGTGGCACATGCCTCCTAAATTCCAGGGAGGCTGCAAGAGAATTGAATTCAAGCCCAGCTTGAGTGGCCTAGTATAAGACCCTGTCTCCATAGAAAGGAAAAGATAAAATTTTTTTGGAGAATATAATTGAGGCATCATTTAAGTGATGAGCCACAGAGTATGGGACAGAAGACCAGGATGCCCCAAATCTGAAAAACTGAGGAACCAGAGTTGATCTGAGCAGATTAATGTGACAGTGAAATGTATATTTAACAAGAATGGAGTAAGTGTGTGCATGCAGGCATGCAGGGATATGAAAAATTACAGGTTGTAAAAATGGTGTTATGTGTGTCTTTAGGTCTTGAAGATACATAGAGGGCATGGGAAAAAAAGCCCTTAGAATTAGGTTCAGTAACTTTAAGGCAGGAGTATTAAAAAAATAATCAGAGTTCACCCAGAATGTAGCAAGGACAAGGAGGTAAGGTGAGCCGAGCACACCTGGGTAGTCTGCAGATGTAAGGATAAGGGAAGCCTGCACTTTGTACTTGACAGAAGTAAGAGTATTGGTAAATACAGGGTCTCAGGATAAATCCTGAGGGGATTTGACTGACCTTATCAGATCCAAAAGCTACAACTCTTGTTGCATAGGTCTTGCTGCATCTTGGTCTTAACCATCCAACAGAAAAGTATAAAAACGAAGTATAAAAAGTAAAGCCATGCTGTTATGTTGAACTGTAGAGGACTCAGGTCAACAATTTCTGACATTGCCAGTGAAGCAGAAGACCCAATACTATTATGGACTACTGGACTCTTTTGGAATATTTTGCTGAGTTAACACACCTATAATATTCAAATGACAGAACTAAACAAAAAAGGGGATACAGATGAATGTCCATTTTGTATCTGTGTTTCAAAATGGTTAGGATAGATATATAGTTACATTCTCTTAATGAATAAAAGGACTTGTTCTAATAGTGTTTGTAAATAGGATATCATGTCTGCATCTTGTACAGCAAATAACCACTAGGAAGAGAATATGCAATGTGTTAATTATTGGAACTGTCCTGCCAATTTGATTTGAAACTGTCTCATTGCTATTTGTTTCTCAATAAAATTATGGAGAAAAAAAAAAGAGTAGTGGTAAATGCAGTGAAATGCTAGAAATACAAAATGGAGGAATCAGTGTATTTTTTAAAAAAAACTAAAGCTAAGATTTTGCTAAGAAAATTATCATTTGGGAAACTCATTGTTGGCATTAACTATCTTTCCTGAGGCTAATTTTATATAGTAAATATATTTGTCCAAATGAATGTAAATCAGAATATTTGACTTATGCAAGCAGTAATCTGTTGTTTCCTAGACTGCATATATATACCCTTCAGAGGGTAAAAAAATGGATCAGTCTTAAGTCAGAGCCACACTGTATCAGACATTTGTATGCTCAATATATATTTATTGAATGAAGGCTTGATAAAGAATCATGTTGAGAGAGATGCCCTTAATTAGCCATTGGAACTGAAAGCTAACCACAATCACAGCTCAGAAAAAAATGACTTGTGATTCCCTAATATGCTATGAGCAGTTTAAGATTCAAGGACAATTTGTAGGTTATAAGGAAGGAGAGAGCATTTTGATACAGTTTAGGTCCCTTAACTCAGTAGTTCATCTTTTTATTTTTTTTTTATTTATTTTTACATTGTGTGTGTGTGTGTCTGTGTGTCTGTGTGTGTGTGTCTGTGTCTGTGTGTGTGTGTCTGTGTCTGTGTGTGTGTGTGTGTCTGTGTGTGTGGCCAGCTCAGCCCACCAGGGGGCAGGGCTGGCTGGCATGTGGTGCTGGGGGATTGAACCGCGGTCCCTGTGCTTTGCTAAGCTTGTTCTAAGTAGGTGCTTTAGACCACTGAGCCATCTCTCCAGCCCCAGTTCATCTTTTTAATCTTTCAAATTTTTAAAAATCTTTTCTTTATTTGATACAGGGTCTTGCTAAGCAGCTCAGACTCATGGTGATCTTCCTTGTCTCAGCCTCCTCGGCCCTGGGAATGGCATCACCACCATGCCTGGCTCCAGGGCTGGCACAGCATCAAACCCAGATCCTTGCGCTCACCAGGCAGATGCTTAGACCGCTGTGCTATCTCCCTAGCCAATAGTTCATTTTAGTATTTTCCATTATGCTTCCTCAAAAGTAATATGGGGGGGCCAGGAAGATGGCTCAGTAGAATAAGTGCTTCCCTGGCAAGCGCAAGGATCTGAGTTCAATCCCCAGTTCCACCAAAAAAAAAAAAGTAATGTGGGATGATATAGTAAGCATATCAGAGTTCTGTGGTCTTTGCTGAAATGAAATTTCTCTTTTATTTTTCTCTACCTTTGATAATTCTCTTTTGCTTGCACTTTATTGTGTGGTGTATCCACTCTACAACCTGTTCTCATCTCCATTTCAGTCTTGTTCCACCAAGTACCTGTTCTTTATTTAAATCTTACAGGCACATATTGATCCTGTACTCTATCCCATGTGTTACATGATATTTGGCTATATCAGCCTATAGTGTTTCTTCTGCCTTACATATATGTCCCCACCTCATTTTGTTGTGGTTACTCCTATTTGAACAGTTGTCCTCTGTTTCTTCTCCCCCAGTGCCAATGTTTCTAGTCCCCACCCCTTCCCTGTCATCTCAGTACCAAGAGTACTGCTTAGTTCTCCTATGATAAATACTCACACGGCACTAATTACAATAGAGGCCTCTGCTTCTCCATGACTTAATTGTAAACTCGCTGGCAGATAGGAAATGCCATATTAAACTCTGTGACTTCCTGTAGTCTTTCATTAACCTGTGTAGTATTACATGTGTGTGTGATAGTAGGGAGCAGAGTGGACCATAAGTGCAGAGATTGGCACTGTCTTAAAGAACTGTAGACACGCATTCCACACACTCCCATCTTTGTACTTTCAGTATCACTCTGGTCCAATACAGTTTGACATCTTAGATGATCATATGACCATCTACCCTAGTCAAATGAAGCTTCTGTCAGGATGCCCCCATGGATAGTGACCCCAGAATCTCTTGATTGTGGAGTGGAAGCCACATTTTAAAATACAGTTGTTATTCTCGGAGCAAATCTGTAGTGTTGTTTTTCTGTTTTTAAAGAATAAAATATTTTAGCTGATAGCTATTTCAGAAAGAATGTGGCAATTAAAACATCTTCTAAATCCTTTTGAAGAGTTTGTAGTGCCGACAGTGCGATATGACACTACAGAACTCAGTCTTCTATTTTGATAGATGTCTCCTAATACATCTTTTCCAGCCTCTTTTAATATTCAGAAAGAGAGAACTTTATATGCTTACCCTCCAAAAAAATTTTTTATGGAATCTTGCTGTGTAGTCAGATCTGGCGTGGAGCTTCCTTGGTAGCCCAAGCTGGCATCAAACTCAGGATCCTCCTGCGTCAGCCTCCTTAGGGCTGGGATTACAACAGTGTACCACCATGCCAGTTTTATTTCCTGGAAATTAAAATTTCATAGAAAAAGAGATACTTTTTCTTGATGCACTATAGTATTTTATGCTAGACATGTAGTTTGGTAAATTATTATTGGATCAGAAAATTGGAGAATACTATGCTTCTTAAATTAAATCCATAGACTATCTAAACATCACAGACATGTAAGTAAAGTTTCTGTGTGGAATGTAATATTGTCTTATAGTAATTTTTCCATTTAAAGTACACCTATTCAGGGGCTGGGAAGATAGCTAGGTGGTCTAAGCACCTGCCTGGAAAGTGCAAGGACTCAGGTTCCATCCCTGGTACCACCTGCCGTTGCAGGGCCCAGAACCCCAGGGGCACTGTGCCGGCCCCAAAACTAGGCATGCACCTTGCTAGCTAGATTATAAAAAAATTAAAATCAAAGACTGAAATTTCGTATTTTCTTTTATTAATGCCAAGATAAAGCCAAGATTCAATGTTAGTCTACTTTATCTTATAGGCCTATGAAGAATACACCAGCAAGCTAGATGCCCTCCAACAAAGAGAACAGCAATTACTGGAATCCCTCGGGAATGGAACTGATCTTTCTGTCTCTAGCTCTGCATCATTGGACACCGTTACATCTTCTTCCTCTTCCAGCCTTTCAGTGCTACCTTCATCTCTTTCAGTTTTTCAAAATCCTACAGATGTGTCTCGCAGCAACCCTAAGTCACCACAGAAACCTATTGTTAGAGTCTTCCTGCCCAACAAACAGAGGACAGTGGTAAGTCAGTCTTAATGTCATACCACTGTGTTTGTCTTTTTCAGGACTAATTATTGAAAATTAACGTCATTTTATACTCCAAGGTCATGCCAGTGCGGGTATCCATTTTAAGCAAGAATGGAAAAGATGTAATTGATGCCAAAATCTGTATTTCTTACTCAGAACAAATTATATTGTTAGATTTGACAATTCAACCCGTCTACCAAACATTAATACACTTAAGTCTAAAAGCTTGTTAAAAATCCCATAGTTTCAAGACTTGAGCTTGTTTTTTTTATAATATATGTCAGTTCATCTTTTTTTCACCTTAAGTCTCCATTATCAGTTACTAATGTCGAGTTTTCAGACTGGTCGATATTTTCCCTCTGTCTACACAACTTTTAATTGTTGCTTATTAGTATCATTATTGGAACAACATACAATGAGAAGCCTACAGAATTATAGATGATTTCTAATCCTCAAGTGCAACAGATAGTGTCAGGAGACCTAGTAAGTAATGTACCAATAGACATCACTACTTTTAAAATATATATGTTGGCTTTCAACATTAATAAAAGAAAATTTGAAATTAGCTGATCATAAAGGTCTTTTATCAGACAATAGAAAGTAGAACTACTGATGTTCAGTGTTCCAAAAATTCCTTTTTTAGGGCCAACCAGATAGCTCAGCAGACTAAAGCACCTGCTTAGGCAGAGCGCAGCAGCCAGAGATTGATCCCCAGCATGCTGTGCTGGCCCCGCCCCAGGGCACACTGAGAGGTGACTGAAACTGGGCATGGTGACACTCCTATAATCCCAGCACTTTGGAGGCTGAAAACAGGAGAATTACTATGAGTCTGATCTACATAGTAAGACCCTGCACACCCTGTAGACCCTATCCTGAATTCATTAAAAAAAAATTCCCTTTTGACTGAAAAAAAATATAAAGGAAGTATATCCTGCCCCCAGAATACAATTCCTACATAAGAAATTATACTAGACTCTAACAGAGTTACTACTTAGCAGCCTATAAATTTTGATGGTACTTAGGAAATACTTTCTAAAGAATTATTTATTATCAGGAACTCATTCATGCATACTTTTCCTGTCCCTTCTTCCACAGAGAAGAGGTAGTTGTAATAAAGTAGACTCTACATTACTTATTGTACAGAAATATTGTTTAATCAAATCCAATTTTCCTACTTTTTCTCTTCTATTATGTGAAATGGAATTAACATTATTGTCCCCATTAGATGGTAAATTTCTAAGCAGTCTTTCCAAGGATGCCCCTTGAAAGGGGGAATATGTGGTGAAATCATATGCAAATTGTGAATTGAAATCCTGTCTTTTATTTATTTATTTTTGTATTTTAGGGAAGGGTCTATAGGGTGTTCGGGGTCTCAGTACTAGATCAGACATAGTGATCCGCCTGTTTAGAGCCTCCCAAGAGCTGGGATTACTGGAGCATGCCACCTTACTCAGTATCAATCACTGTCCCAGCTTGCCCCGAGGGTGGGGCCAGCACAGCAAGCCCAGGATCAAACACTTCCCCCCCCCCCATGCTCTCCACCCCTGCGCTTGCATGCACGCACACCCTGCTTGGAAGCACTTTAATCTACTGAGCTATTTGGCCAGCCCTGAAATCCTGTTTTTAAAGCAGTCTATGGTCCAACACAATTTATGGTATTCCCAATAGATCTGAAATGAATGCATTATTACCTATACTTGTAGCAGAAGAGGTCATACATTCTCAAGGCCTGGAGTCAGGTTGTAGGGAGCAAAATGTTTGGAAATCTAGAGACTCACAGTTATTTTAGTAGAATGTAATAGATATGTAGAAATAGATGTAGAATTGAAGGAACTTTAATGTAAAAGAATAATTGTTCAATCAGTAGGAAAAGTAAATCATGTAGGGTTTTTTTCAGATTTTTAATTTGTTAGATTTTTAAAATTTTATTTGAAAGAGAAAAGAGGGGACTGGGAGATAGCACAGCATCATAAGTGCCTGCCTGACAAGCGCAAGGTCCTGAGTTCAATCCCTGGTACCACCAAAAAAAAACCTGACCGGAGAAAAGAAAATTTCAAAACAAGATAATAAAGGGCCGGGGAGATGGTCTCAGTAGAATAAGCGCTTCCCTGGCAAACACAAGGGCCCAAGTTCAAGCCCTGGTTCCAGGGGGGGGAAAAAAGATAATAGAAGAGTAACAATGATTAATGCCTTGTATATTGTTATTTTTAGTTACTCAGGATATAAGATATAGGCATTTAATTGCCCAATACTAGCATAAACTTTACTTTTCAATGAATTAAGAGAAATTAGTGATGCAGCTGTTTTAACTGTCTTGTATGTCTCTTCCATGTATTTGTGTGTATTTGCATTTCCCGTCTCCTTTCGTCCATCCTACTTTCTCTTCACTTTTGAACAGTTTCTTCCCATTTCATTGTATCTGTTGTGCATTTTGGATCATACAAGGGAGACATCATTTAGGTTTTTGTACTGGCATGTCCAGAAAAAATAAAATTGGACATACATCTTGGACAGTTAAAAAAATAGTAAATTCTACTAGGATCAAAAAAATAAATACCAGCTGGGTGTAATGGTGAACACCTGTAATCCTGCATTCTGGGAGACTGAGGCAAGATGATTGTAAATTCCAGCCCAGCCCTGGTGATTTAGTAAAAAACCTTTTTTCTACAAGTCACCAACAACACAAAACTCTGTAAAAAATGGACTTGAATAGACATTTAAGAAGATACACAAGTGGCCAAGTATCATGAAAAGATATTCAGCATTACTAATTAGGAACATGCATATCAAAACCACGATGAGAAACCTTTTCATAGCCATGAGAATGACCACTATGAAATAGACAAAATAAGTGTTGGTGAGAATGTGAAAAAATTAGACCCCTCGTACATTGTTGGTAGAAATATTAAATGGTACAACTTCATGGAGACTATCATGGAAATTCCTTAAAACAACAAATAGAATTACAATACAACATGACCCAACAGTTCTGCTTCAGGGTATATAACCCAAAGAATTAAAAGCAAGAGAGCGCAGGCCCGGCGAGTGAGTGAGAAGACCTGGGGCCGGGGGATCCTGAATAGACCCAGAGCTCAGGACCAGAGAGTGAGTGAGATGACCCAGGGCGCTCCAGATCCTGAATAGACCCAGAGCACAGGCCCGGCCAGTGAGTGAGACGACCCAAGGGCCGCGGGACCCTCAACAGACCCAGAGTGCAGGCCCCGCAAGTGAGTGAGACAACCCGGGCCCGGGGATCCTCATTCGACCCAGGCTGCAGGCCCAGCACAGAACCCTTCAGCAGAACTCCCTGCAAAGAGGCTAGAGGCAAGACCCACCCAGCTGATTCAGGAGCAGAACATCTTGCCAAAGAGA
>NW_004524603.1:15250502-15260406 GCF_000260255.1 Octodon degus
CTCTTAGTACTTCTTTGCTATCATGAAAACTTTTTCTTAGTTCAATTGTTTTGAAACATTTAATTTTCTGAATATTGCTTAATCTTAATTTTTGTTCTAAAATCTATACTGTATCTTTGACTTAAAATTTATTTAAAAGACATTGTATAATATCTTCTCCTAGTATTAGAAACTTTATTTCCATTTTCTGTTGACTTTAAAAAAAAAAAAAAAAACAAAGAGGTTTGTACCTAAAAAAAAAAGAATTAAAAGCAAGGTCTTTATTATTTTGGGGGTTTTTTTGTTTTGGTTTGGTTTTTTGTTTTGCTTTGTTTTTTGTTTTTTGAGAGAAGGTCCCACTGTGTAGTTAGGCCAGTCTGTGTGGGGCTCCTCCTGCTCAGCTTCCCAAGTGCTGGGAGTATAGGCATAAGGCACTATGCCTGCAGAAAGCAAGGTCTTGATCATACACCCTTACGATAGCTGCATTATTCACAGTACCCAGAAGGTGGAAGCAACTCAGGTGTCCATTGAAGACTGGGTGTGGTGATGCCCCCTTGGAAACTCAGCACTCAGGACGTGGAGGCAAAAAAATTCTAAGTTCAAGGCTAGACTGGACTGTGTAGTGAAATCCTGTCGAAAAAAACCTGAAAAAATGTTTGTTGATGGATGAATAGATAAACAAAATGTGATACATCTATATGATGCAATATTATTTACCTTTAAAAATAAATCACATTCTTATACATGTTATAGCATGTAAACTTTTAGAACATTATATGAGTCTACTTATACAAAGTACTTAGATTTAGTGTTTAGATTCATGAAGGTAATATAGGCTGTCTCCTTACATAGAGGCTGGGAAGATGGGCAGTAGGAATTGTGAAAGGTACATAGACTTAATTATTCTGCCATGTGAAAAGAGATCTGGGGGATGGATCGCACAACAATGTAAAGTACTTAGTGTTAAGTACTTAGTGTATTCAGATGTACACTTGTATGTTTTGTCTATTTTACTGTAATTTTTACACTGTGTAGATATGCAAAAAGTTAATCATACTCCTAGCATGTGATTCAACTATTTTACTTCTAAGTGTCTACCCAAGAGACAGCATACACCATACCCAACACTTGTACATAAATATTCTTACTTGTTTTATTTGTAATATCCTCAGTTTCCAAATGCCCATCAAGAGGCGAAACTGGTCTGTGAAGTGGAATCTCACTCAACTGAAAGAAGTAATCCACTAATAGACACCACATAGATGAATCTTACTATCATTACATTGAGTGAAAGAAACCAGACAGAATTACATTATCTTAATATTACATTATAATTCCATTTATATAAAATTCTTTTTAAAAATGCAAGTTCTTATGCAGTGGGGAAAAAAGCAGGTCATAATTAGCCAGGGCAAGGGCAGGAAGGAGAGAAGGAACCTTAGAAAATTCAGGCTAAATCCTGAGGGGATTTGACTGGCCTTATCAGATACAAAAGTACATTTTTTGTTATATAGGTTTTGCTTTATCTTAGTCTTAACCATCCAGCAGAAAAGTATAAAAAGTAAAGCCATATTAATATGCTGAGCTGCAAAAGGCTCAAGTCAACAATTTCTGACATTGCCAGTCTTATGGAAAACCCACTACTATTATGGACTACTGGACTGTATTGGAATATTTTGCTGAATTCACTTACCTACAATATTTAAATGACAGTGGAATGTCCTTCTCTGACAAAACTATCCAAAAAGGGGGATACAAATGAACAACCAATTTGTATTTGTACACTCAAAATAGTTACGATAGATATACAGCTGCACTCTCTTAATTCAATGAATAGAGAGATTTGTTTTAATAGTGTTTGTGGACAGGATATCATGTCTGCATCTTGTACAGTGAATAACCACTAAGACAATAATATGCAATGTAATAATTATTGAAACTGTGCTAGTGAAAAAATGATGACTGTGTTCATCATCTTAAATATGCTGATGGTTGCATGGGTGTACACATAATTCAGAGTGTGTAAAACTGTGTGCTCTGCATCATTATAGTATGTTTTATGCTAATTAAACCTCAAAAACTACTTTTTTAAAGTTAAGAACCTTTAAGAAAACTGATAGTGCCGTGTAAATATTGTATAAAACAGACTTAAAGGGGAAAAGAATCATTAAGGGTGAGGAGAGTCATGGTTAAAACAAATTTCACAGAAAAGCATTAGAGTGCTAAGCATTGTGTTCAACAGCAGAGTTACCAGTCTTTCTGTTTTTGTTTATTAACAACCAAGTCAACTATTGATCAGAGAAAGAAGTCTAGTTGAAGTTAGAAAACATTTTCATACAAGTAGTAAATATTACTTTTATGAGTATTACTTTTCATAAAAGTAACAAAAATATACATCAAAACTTATAGGCTACACAGAAGCAGCATGTAAGGGAAATAGTAGTAAAAACTTACATTTTAGAAAATAAAAAGTTAGAGCCCACCAAATAGCTCAGCGAATTAAAGCGCCTGCAAGTAAGCACAGAGGCTGGGGGTTCGATCCCCAGGCCTGCTGTGCAGGCCCTGCCTCCGGGGTGAGCTGAGATGGCAATTGAGACTGGGCAACTGAGCGTGGTGGCTCACACCTGTAATCCCAGCTCTTGGGAGGCTGTAAACAGGCAGATCACTTTGAGTCCAATCTAGTAGTGAGACCCTGAACAACCTGTAGATCCTTCCCTAAAATACAGGGGGAAAAAAAAAGAAAAACTTAACCATAGTTTAAGTTGAGAAAAAATACAAAGCATTGACTAAAGGATAGCAGATATAAATGAGAAAACAATTACTGTTGAAATAATCAGCAAAGTAAAGGATGAGTATGTTTATAGATTAAATACCTAGAAATAATTATTGGGTTTTAGACTATGCCTACTTTATTTATAATATGTTATAATCAGAAAAGTATAAGATCTTCATTCTATAAGATTCCCCTTTCTCACAAGAGTCTAGCCATTGCTGAATATTACCAAATTTTAAAAGATACTCCTAATGTAATAAAACTTAAAGTGTATTAGGCCTGAGATAGCCACATTTATTTTTCTGTACGTAATATAGCAATAAAAGATGAATTTAAAAAATACTATATTCATGTACTTATCCTGAAAGATGGCTTGTTTTACACCTGCCTTCTGTTTTGTTTTGTTTTGTTTTGTTTTGTTTTGTTTTGTTTTGTTTTGTTTTGTTGTGAGACAAGGTGTCAGTATGTATACAGGCTGGCCTTGCATTCACTATGTAACACAACCTGGCTTAATAGGCACAGTGATCCTCCTGCCTCAGTCTCCCAAGCATTGGGGTTATAGGTGTGTGCCTCCACACTTAGCTACATCTGCCTTCTTGAGCTCATAATTCAGAAGAATGGACTGGGGAGATAGCTCAGTGGTCTAAGGGCCTGCCTGGCAAGTGCAAGGACCCAGGTTTGATCCCAGGTACCACATGCTGTGCTGGCCCCAAAACCAGGCGTGGTGCATGCCTGTAATCCCAGCGCTGGGGAGGCTGAGACAGGAGACTCACTCCAAGTTTAAGCTGCATACCAAGACCCTGTACCCAAATTAATAAAAAAATAAAGACACTGCATAATTCAGAATTTCCTTTTTTTGTTTTCTTGCCTTTTTTATAGTAGTAAAAATCTTACATCTTAGAAAGTAGATTAATTGATTGACTAATGTATTTTTATCTCAGTTCTGGGGTTTGAGCTCAGCTTTTGCACTAAGCTACAACCCCAGCCACCTTTTTTTTCTTTATCTTTTGTTTTTGTTCATCTTAAATTTATTTTAAAGAGAGTATAAAGATAATAGATAAGACATTAGAAACAATACATATTTTTAAATTTTAAGAAAAGATGAAAGTTACTCAACAGTGATTGTTATATTTTGAAACTAGGTCTTAACCATGACACTAAATGGCTTGGGGTGGCTTATTTAAATTTGTGGTCCTTTGGCTTCAGCCTATCAGAGTGCTGGGATCACAGACCTACACCACCTCACCTGACTGAAGATGTATTTCAAATACCACACATTTCATCATTTAAAGTACACAGTGATATTTTCACAACAGTCAATTTTAGAATATTCTTATCACCTTTGAAAAGAAACCCTGTGCCTCTTAGAGTCACTTTCCATTTCTCCCATTCCTTTCAGACAAGGCAACCATGTACTCATGTTCTTGACATTTCATATAAATGGAACTGCACAGTGTGTGTCCTTTCTTACTTAGCATGTTGCCAAGGTTTGTCCATGTTGTACTGTGGTGTTAGTCTTTCATGCCTTTCTCTCTTTTAAAAAATGTTTTCTTGTGTGCAAGGATGGGTTGGGAGTCTTGCTATATTTTCAGGCTGGTCTCTAACTCCTGGACTCAAGTGAGCCTCCTGTTTCAGTCTCCTGAGTAGCTGGAACTGTAGGCATGTGTCACTGGGCCTAGTTCCATCATGCCATTCTATGGCAAAGTAGTACCCTCTCGCACTGCATACTCCAGTGTACAACATTTTGTGTCTGTATTCATCCGCTGATAAATATCTTTGTTGTTTGGGGCTATTATAAATAATGCTGCTATGAGCATTCATGAACAGGCCTTTGTTTGGACATCAGTTTTTATCTGTCTTGGAGATGGGCCTGTGTAGCTGAAGGACTGCTGTTTTCCAAAATGGTGCCATCATTGCACTTTCTCACCAACATAAGTGTTCCAAGTTTTTCCACATTCTTAGCAACACTTTATTACTTCTCTAACTGGTTACAATTATTCTTTTTTTTTTTTAATTATTTATTTATTTTTATTTATTACATTTATTTATTGTGTGTGTGTGTGGCCAGCTCAGCCCACCAGGGGGCGGGGCTGGCTGGCATGTGGTGCTGGGGGATCGAACCGCGGTCCCTGTGCTTTGCCAAGCTTGTTTCAAGTAGGTGCTTTAGACCACTGAGCCATCTCTCCAGCCCACAATTATTCTTGAAAGTATGAGACAGTGCCATTGTAATTTTTCTTTACAGTTCCCTTATAGGTAATGATGTTTAGTATATAATATGATTAAAAACTATGTTCAGTGTTTTATTTTTTTAAATGTATTACCATAAAAGAAACTTGGCAGTGAATTCCTCTCAAAAATCCTCTCACTCACAATATCTGTTACTGTAATAATTTTTTAATTTAAACAGTGTATATAAGCTGGGTGTGGTGGTGCACGCCTATAATCACAGCCCTCAACAGGCTGAGGCAGGAGAATCATTGCTGTGAGTTTTAGACCAGCATGGGCTATAAGGTTAGTTCAAAGCCATCCTGAACTGCATTAGTGAGACTCTTTTCTCAAAAAAGACAAAAGCGCCGGCCAGATAGCTTAACAGACTAAAGCGCCTGTTTAGGCAGAGTGCAGTGGCAGAGGTCCAATCCCTGGCACACTGGCCCTGCCCCCGGCGTGCACTGAGACAGTGATTGAGCCTGAGCGTGGTGGTGCACACCTGGAATTCTAGCACTTGGGAGGCTGAAACAGGAGAATCACTGTGAGTCTGATCTACGTAGTGAGACCCCGTAGATCCTGTACTAAAAATACATTTTAGAAAAGACAAAAAAATTGTTTGTTTTGGTCAGACCTCTTTTTTTATGTGTTTCATACATCATTTTGGAGAACCACTTTGCCTTCATAGATCATTTTATAAGTCATGCATAAAATACCAATCATCTGAGACAGAAAACATACAGATATTTGAACAATGCTCTACCAATAGAAAATGGACAGAAATGAGAAACTATTCAGGATTATTTCATCTTGATGTAGGAAAAGATATAAGTTCTTTAAGTATCTGTACTACTGTAGAAGAAAAAGTGATGGGAAAAAACTGACTGCTCTAGGGACCAAAAAGGGAAATACTGGAAATAGGTAAGCCTGAAATTAGAAAGTAAAAATAAGATAGACTAAGTGAAAATACTATAATATCAAGAAACATGAAGCTCAGAATGGTGGCGTATGCCTGCAGTCCCAAAACAAGGAGACAGAAGAAGGAGAATCACAAGTTCAAGCCCAGCCCAGACAATGAGTAACTTAGTGAGACCCTTTCACAAAATAAAAAATTAGAAAGGGACTGGGATTATAGCTCAGTGCAAAGGTTGTGGGTCCAATCCCTAGTGTAAGAAAGAGACAGAGACAGTGATAGGATTGAGAGAGAGAAATCAGAGAACACATATGTAAAAGCTAAAAGAATTTACATGAAAGTAAAAGAGTGACTACTAGAGATTAGGAAGGGTCTAGAGAGGATGGGGAAAAGGAGGTTGGGTTTGATCAATATGCACTGTATGTGTGTTTGGAGATACCACACTGAATTCTGTTAATGTCTAAAATTCTTTTTAATTACATTTGTTTTTGTTTTAAAAAGGTGGGGTAGGGAATGTAGCTCCTTACTGTGAGATAGTAAGTGCTAAGGCAAAGCTACCTGAAATAAGTGCAAGTATGTGGAACGTACAGGCCAGTTTTCTGAGGAGTTTTTTTTTTTTTTTTTTTTTTTTTTTTTTGGCTACTTCATGCTGCCTTAAGGGCAGGTGTGGTGTGGGTTGTCTGTTTCACTTATTACCCCTCCCTACCACTCTATGTTAGGGACTGAACCCAGGGCCTTTGCAGCGGGCTGTGTTCCTAGCTCAGTTTTTGTTTTTGAGACAGGATCTCACTTGTGTCAGCCCCCAGAGTAGTGAAAGTGTAGCCAAGCGCCAGGATGTCCAGGCTAGTTTAGCACTTAAAGAGTCATTTGTAATTTTTTTAATTTCTTATTTCGAAAGCTTTAAATATTTATACAGAAAATGATTTAAGGGGCTGGTGAGATGGCTCAGTGGTCTAAAGCACCTACTTAGAACAAGCTTAGCAAAGCACAGAGACTGCGGTTCAATCCCCCAGCACCACATGCCAGCCAGCCCCGCCCCCTGGTGGGCTGAGCTGGCCACACACACACACACACACACACATGCACACAATGTAAAAATAAATAAAATAAATTTAAAAAAAAAAAAAAGAAAATGATTTAAGGACAACATATTGTTATTTATTTACTTGAACAAATACTATTTTTAAAATTATGTTTGTTTCATAGTATATTGTACACACAAGTTGGGTTCCCCATGCAACAGTCATATTCCCTTGCTGACACCCACTATTCCACTCTGTCCCCCCAAAAGCAACTCCCATGACAAAAATAAGGTCTCATATTTTTATTACTATAGATACACATATATACATTCATTACATAGTAATTTTGTTTTTTAAATTATAAAATTATATGACAGTATATTTTTGTAATGTTTAATATCTTGTCCTTTTTATTCAGAATTATAATTTTAGGACACATATATGCATTTATTGATACATACAGCTCTCATTCATTCAGTTGAACTATTATCAAATATCCTGACTTCTGAATGCACCACAGTCTGTCCATTTATCCACTGATGAACATCTATGTTATGTCCACTTTTTTATTATATCAAAGAGTGCTGAGCTATGAATGTCTTTGTACAAAGTCTTTCTATGCCAGTGACAGGGTATTTCTGTGTTACAGACCTTAACACGGAGTTCCTGGGGCATGGAGTGTGCATATTTGTTTCAAAGGCTGTAAAAGAAACTGGAGTCTAGGGGCCGGGGAGATGGCTCAGTAGAATAAGTGCTTGCCTGGCAAGCGCAAGGATCTGAGGTCATTCCCTGGTTCTGCCAAAAAACAAAAAAACAGAAAAAAGAAACTGGAGTCTGAAAGTGTTTCTAAAACTACTAAATTAATTTTATCATCTATGGACTGGTTTTAGTTCAGTGAGAGTAGCGTATCGTTTTGACTGTAGTATTTGCCTAACAGTGATGTTCTATAATTATTCTTGGAAGAATGAATATTTGGATTTCCCACACCTTGGCATTTGTGAACAGATACCTGATTTTAAAGACAATCAGGTTCAAATTAATCCTGATTGTCTCTAAGGTAAGTGGACAGAAAGGGAAAGAAAACAGGACAAGATTGAATCCTTTAAAATCGTGTCTCGTTGTGTTATAATTAAGAAATGTTGATGGAATGAAAGAGGATAAGGAAAAGATGTTCTTGTTTTAGCTATTTTGTGGTGAAACTAATACTTGAAACTTTTAACTCTTACCTGTACGAATAAGTAGATTTAATGAAATTAGATGATGGTAAAGAAGCATCATTAGATTAGAGTAAATGGAGTCTGGGGAGATAGCTCAGTGGTCTAAACACCTGCCTGACAAGCATAAGGACCCAAGTTTGAACTCTGGTACTGTGTGCTGTGCCGGGCCTGGAACCCCAGCCACCCTGTGCTGGCCCCTGAAACCGGGCGTGGTGCACCTGTAATCCCAGCACTGGGGAGGCTGAGATAGGATGACTATGAGTCAGAGCTATGTAGTAAGACCCTGTGCCAAATAAATAAATAAATAATAGATTTAGAAAAAAAGATTAGAGTAAATACCTTGGAAATATCATCTCACTTTATTTTTAGCTATAGCAAAGCAAAAAACATAATAAGATCTTCAAGTCATATTAAAAGGATAATTAGGGCCAGCCAGATAGCTCAGCAGTTTAAAGCACCTGCTTAGGCAGAGTGTAGTGGCCGGGGTTCAATCCCTGTGCCGTGCCAGCCATGCCCCTGGGGCACGCTGAGATGGCAATTGAGACTGGGTGTGGTGGCGTGCACCTGTAATCCCAGCACTTGGGAGGCTGAGAAATAGGAGAATCACTACAAGTCTGCTCTGTGTTGTGAGACCCTGTAGACCCTGTACCAAATACTTTTTTTTTTTTTTTTTTTTTTTTTTGCAGAACCAGGGATTGAACTCAGACCCTTGTGCTTGCCAGGGAAGTGCTTATTCCACTGAGCCATCTCCCTGGCCCCGTAAATACATTTTTTAAAAAAGGATAATTGATTTCTTTTTAGATAGAAAAAGTAATACTTTTCAACAGGTGTGGGGACTGAGACAGGGTCTCACTTTGTAGTTCAGGCAGCCCTGTAGATCGCCAACCCAACTCCTGGCAATCCTCTTACCTCAGCCTCCCAAATGCTGGGATTACAGGTATGCACCACCACACCTGGCATTACTTTTGTATAGTAGTTTACAGTTTGTAAAAGCACTCTGTTGGAGCCAGAGAAATAGCTCAGTGCCCCAGCTCCTGCCTGGCAAGCGCAAGGTCCTAAGTTCAATTCCCAGTCCCCCTTAAAAAAAAAAAAACTCATTTTGATGTTCATACTTTGTAAATTAGAATTCTATAGGGGAGCAGTGTTAGCTTATGTTGACGTTTAAACTGCTGTGTTAATGTGGCGTCCAGAACATTCTTTTATTTTTTACTTTCTTCCTTTGTGTTGCTGGAGATGGAGCTCAGAGTCTTGTACAAGTAGAGCAAGTGCTATATCACTGAGCTAGCTACACACCCAGCCTTGGCCATTCTTGATTCCTCATTAATTTCCATTAACTTTTCCAATAATGAAAGGACTGGTGTGTTGCCAACTAAATTTTTTCTCCTCAAAGTGCTAAGGAGAGTAGGGCATGGCATACTCCTATACCAGCCCAGCACTTGGGAGACAGGAGGAGTGACACAAGTTCAAGGCCAGCCAGGGCTACATAGCGAGTTCAAGGCCAGCCACAACTACATGGGAAGACTTATCTCAAACCCCTCCAGGTTCTAATGAGGTAATTAATGAACTATAGTTTTTTTATTGTTATGTGATGGAGGCAGCAGTTTAATAGTGAAAGACAGGACCCAGTCCTAGCCCAGATCCGGTGAGTGTGTGGAGAGCTTCCTGCTACCCTGCACTGGCGGGACCAGTCCCAGCCCAGGCGCAGGGTGGGCCGGACCCTCTCCCACCCCCTCGGGCTGCCACAATCACTCTGCCGTACCTCCCCCACTCCGCCCGCCGAGTAGGAATTTCTGCC